>NW_024424452.1:60864654-61096633 GCF_017311325.1 Ursus maritimus
TATATATATATATATACACACACACATTTTTTTTAACCAGATATTTCTTCTAGGTCTTAATAAGTAGTATAAGAGATGAAGTGTGTGCTATTGTCTTATTTTAAATATGAAGTGCCTGGCTCTGAAAGTTTTAGCGTTAAGACTGGAGGATATAGGGAGGGTTTAAATCCTCAACTGGTTAATCATCAAACCAGGTATTTTATTAGAGTACTATAATACTTCTCTATTATTCTTTTAAAGATATATAATACTATTCTTACATACATATAGTAGACTTTAAATGAAATGCTCGTCACAAGTAGAGTTACCATCTGTCACCATACATAGGTATTACATGTATTTTACTGACAGTCTTTAACAAATTTAATGTGAGGTTCTTAAAATGCTTTCTAATCTGTGAATTTAAAAAGAAGAAAAAAAAATTAGAGCATCCAGAAGCCCATTATTTAGACAGCCACTGTTATAATGCATATGTATTTCTTACCACTTCCTTCTGTTTAAGTTTGTGAATATGTATCTTTTAGCTGAGATCATATGGTGAATTTATAACCTGAAGGTGGTAATTAAATTCAACAATGATAGTTTCTTCTGTAACTAATGTCAGAAAACCTACTTTAAATAGCCACGTACTGTCCTAATGGAAGCATTTTAATTAATTCTAACTTTTGTCTAGTAAGCTATCATTTTTTTCCTCCGAAAGTATATGTAAATATGTATACATTTAAATATGAAAGTCTTATTAGATAATATTTGCATATACTTAATTCCTCATGATAAGCTTTACAAAATAAAATGCTGAGAAAAAGAATATGGTTTTTTTTAACCTTTTGATACATACTTTAAACTTGTTATCAGGAGAGTTTATATCTATATACCATTCCTCAAGCGATAAGTGTAAGTACTAATTTTTCCATATTTTACTCTAGTCATTATTTTTATTTAAAAAAAAATCTCACTGATTTTAAAGAGATACATTTTAATAGTAATAGGGTTGAAAATGCTTCCTCATTTTACTAAATATTAGTGTTTTTATGGTTTGCCTATCAGTAAATTTAGCTCATTTGTCTTTTGAGTAAATATGCTTTTACTTCCATTGCCTTGATATACATACTTGTCATATCAGCTGTGTTCTATCACTTTTGAGAGAAAGCAAAAGAAAGAGAAGGCAGGGAGATAGATAAATACATCTCCATCTTTCCATTATATCACCTAGGTTCTCTGCTCATTTTTTCCATGTTCAGAAATAGCAAAAATAATGAACACTGCAAAATGATTATAACCATCTATAATCAGGTTATCATAGATTATTTAGACTTCTACCTCAGGTGCTTTGTGACTGCAATTTAATTGAAAGAAAATAACACTGTCAATTAAAAATAGAGTGAAAAGTGGGTCGTGACTGAAATGTAGTTTCTTTAGAAGCAAAGAAAGTAAGGTACAATTAATAAAATTCTAATTGGACAATGTGAAAACAGATAATTTGTTCTTTTGTTCATCTATAATTGAACATACAGCATTTGAGTAGTGACATAAATAAAATAGAGGCATAACATTTATTCTGATGCTTATAATTAGTAAAATTATACTTTTAAATTGACTTAATTTTCTTCAAGAACAATGCTAAGATGGGATCTAGTTCAGGCTTTCACATGAGATACAAGAAAGGTTCATCAGGTTTCTCTTGATATATGAAGAGTAAAGAGAAAAAGACAAACTTCCCTAGGATTGTTAAACTCAGAGATGTAAGTCTGGTTTAGACCAGCAGTAAAAGAAAATGGGCCCCGCATTCAACAAGCATGCCAACCACCACCAGAAAACAAGTGAGCAGCACAAGTCATTCCCGGGAATATTGTTTGCATGATTATAATTCTGTAGGGGAAACTGTAGTTGAAGTACATCTTAGTGCTGTATTGTCTCATGTGCTTTCTCAATTTAAAGAATTAGAGGATTAGAAAGTGATGTGAAGGACATACTTGACCTGAGAACACTGGGGACATAACAGATGTTAGAATTCTGGAAATGGGACATGGTTTCAGAGCTTTTTGTAAGAACGTAACATTGCAAACAATAACTCAAAGAATTAGAATTTGACAAGTCCACAAATGTATTGAAAGTAATTCACAGAAAGGAAAAATGGAGAGGGGGATGGAATATGGGCAGGAAGTGAAGAAGGGAAGGTTTGAATTATTTAATTCACCTGAATTATTTAATTTACCTGAATTATTTTAATTTACCTGAATCATTTAAAAAGCATTCCATGTGGTATGATTTCTTGCCCTCACATCATAACACAAAAATGTTTACAATAATTTACGAGTATTAAGAGATCATATGGATATGGTTGGCCAGCAGTGGTTTCTTGGGGAAACCATTCTTCGTCAAAAAGTTGTCACTCGTAATCCCTTAAAATGAGAAAAGTAAAACAATAGATCCATTCTCCCTTTCTAATATGAGAAGTTGAAGTGTTCATGGCCCAGACTAAACAACAAAGTTTATGATTTCCAAACTTGCTTAAGATTTTAAGCAATTAAAAGGTGGCATGTGTCATCCTCCTTCCCCTCTTAGCCCTCCTCTTCACCATCCATCCGACTGCCTCACCTCTAACAGGACACTTTGTTCATGAGCCACTGGCAGGTCAAGGCCTTTTATTTTAATGATGGAGATAATGAGCAAAACATGAAAAAAACAGGAATGAAGATACTAAATGGATTTACTACACTTGGAAAGGGTTAAAATCTATTTGTAGAAGAAAAGAGTAGACTCTGAAAAGTAGGGAGGAGTCTTGTTGCTTTTTAAAAATTTTTGTTTTTAACTTTTTATATAGGGGTGAGGGGAATGAAATAAGTCAAGGGAAGGATTTTTTTTCCCTCCTGAAATTGACTTTTAAAAAATGTATGAATGTACACAAAGGCAAATTGCAAGTAAAATGATACACAAACAATAAAAGTTGAAACAAGATTTTCTGCATCTTTTATCATTAATGTTTTCCAGATTTGAGTCCTAATGTAATGCTAGATATTTTTAAAAAATAATAACACATTACTATTACTTTTCTGAATAATTTTTTTACATACATGTGTCTTGAAAGCCCCTGTCCTGAAGCTAACAAATAATTCTTTTCTAGCAATGTCATGAACTAATTTCAGGATAACATTCTATCGGGGAAATGATCTGATACATTTTCAGTGTTATAAGCCATTTCAGATGAAGTTTATGCATTATAATTTTTCTTGGATCTTGCTTCCTAGTTTGTATTACTTGGAGGAATTTGACAATAAAAGAAGTATTGTGTTTGAGGAAATATCACTATTTTTAGATAAAAAATTCTTCCAATGTAATGGTTCATATCACTCACCCTTTATCGACAAAGAATTTGCATGTGATTTAGAAAATACAGCTAAGGAAACCCCATCACCGAGAAGTAACCTGTTTCTCCTTGAAGTTCTGTCAGTTTTATTTTCATGTGTTCTGATGTATTACTGTTAGGTACATACGTATTCATGATTGTTATGTCTTCTTGGAGGAATTGTTTCCTTTAGCATTATGTGATACCCCTCTGTATCACTGATAAATTTTCTTGTTCTGAAATCTCCTTTGTCTAAAATTAATATATTTTTATTAATGTTAGCTGAGTATAATCTGCCCATAAACTGGGTAGATTAAACAACAGAAATTCACTTTTTCAAAGTTTTGGAGGTTAGAAGTCTATGATCAAGGTATCTACAAGGACTGGGGAGGCGAGGTGATGAGCACAGAGAGGGAGAATGAGAAAGGTAGGAAGAGAGAGAAAGAGAGAGAGAAATGTGTCTCTTCAGGAGGTTAAGATAGGATTGGTATTTTTCACAATAATCCTCAGGAAATTTTAATACATAATGGCCAAGGACCATAGGTTGAGACTCACTGCTAAGGTCTGTGCATGTCTGGAATTCTCACAACAATCCTCTTTTATATTTGCCATTATTATCCTTATGTGTAGATGAAAAATTTGAATCACAGAGTGGTTGAACTTGCCAAAATTTGAAGAGCTAATAAAGGGCGTAAATAAGCATTTCAATTCCAGATGCTGTGTTTGTAAATAGTACATTAGACCACCTGTATATGGATAATTGTCAAATAAGATCTTTAAAACTTAATATAAAATCTTTTCTTCTTATTTACATACTACCATTTTTTTCTAATGTTTCTAGTTTTTATTTAAATTCTAGTTAGTTAACCTATAGTGACATACTACCTTTATTTATTTATTTTGGGGGGTTATTTATTTTTATTTTTTAATTTTTTTATAATAATTTTTTATTATGTTATGTTAGTCACCATACAGTACATCCTTAGTTTTTGATGTAATGTTCCATGATTCATTATTTGCAT
Source organism: Ursus maritimus (assembly GCF_017311325.1). Classification (NCBI taxonomy): domain Eukaryota; kingdom Metazoa; phylum Chordata; class Mammalia; order Carnivora; family Ursidae; genus Ursus; species Ursus maritimus. The sequence goes on from NW_024424452.1 coordinate 60,869,023, forward strand.
ATAACAACTAGTGCTCCATTCAATATGTGCCCTCTTTAATACCCATCACGGGCCTATCCCAATTCCCCACCTCCTCCCCTCTGAAGCCCTCAGTTTGTTTCTCAGAGTCCATTGTCTCTCATGGTTCATTCCCCCTTCTGTTTACCCCTCCTTCATTCTTCCCTTCCTTCTCCTACCGATCTTCCTTCTCCTGTTCCATAATGAGTGAAACCATATGATAATTGTCTTTCTCTGCTTGACTTATTTCATTTAGCATAATCTCCCCCAGTCCAAAATAAAAACAAAAATTTTTTAAAATGCAATTTTTAAACAAATATTTAAACAAACAGTAAGCAAATATTAAATATTTAGGTTGCTAAATATTTAAGCTACTATTTAGATATCTAAAGTTTTAGATATTGAAATGCTGAAAAACGTCTACAATTTCAGGGACTTCAGAATGGAAATGGAAATTAATAAAAATAAAAATTAGCATAAAATTAGATTAGTACATTAATATATGCCCAATTCTTATTTTCAATTTCAAACATAGTAAAAACCTACACCTTAAAATTGAATGATAAAGATGAATAATAGGGTATTAAAGTGTTTAGTAGAACAATGTATTATATTAAAATAAAGAAGCTAGCACTAACGTTTTTCAGAAATTTAAATTTTATGTACTTGTACATTTCCAGTAAAGTACAATCTCCTAAGAATTTAGAGAAATAAAAATCTAAATAAGAATGGATTACATGTTCTTCACTGAAAACTGGAGATAACTGAAGAATTAAGAACCAATATTGGAAAGGATCTGTTAAAATCAAGACTTCAACTATTTTACAAGAAATGCAATTTTGTTACAAACTGTTTAGAAACTAATTATTTCTATGTATTTTTTCCATCTATTTTTTATCTTAAGATAAATATTGTTGGTAATAACGTCCTAATAAGAATATTGACACAAGCTCAAATATTCCTAAATAATACCCTTGCCAATTTAACACTGAAAATCATCACTATTTGAAGAATGATGGTTTCTCAGAATTAAGTTGTCAGAATTATTCTTATCTGGAAAGAAAATATTTTATCATCTTTCCTAGATAACATTACATTTAGGCCATATGATACTTCTAACAGCATGGTATAGTGATAAGTGAATATTTACTCTTTTCTTCTACACAGTCTGATCATTACAGTGTCCTAAATTTAGTAACAGAGAGGCACTTAAGAGCAATTCTGCCACTCACTAGCTGTGTTTAATGATCAAATCCTGTTTTCCACAATTTTTGTCACATACTTCCCATGTGTAAAATATATAATTATTGTACCTTACATGAAGGCTGTAAAAATCAGTAAGTTCATGGATACGAATGTACATTTTAACCTGGAGCTAGAGAGCATTATGCTAAGTGAAGTAAGTCAGAGAAAGACAAATACCACATGATTTCACTCATCTGTGGGATTTAAGAAACAAAACAAATGAGCAAAAAGGAAAAAGAGGCAAAACAAGAAACATACTCTTCCCTCTAGAGAACAAACTGATAGTTACCAGAAGGGAGGTGGGTGGGGGCAGAAGTTAAATAGGTGAAGGGGATTAAGGAGGTTGCTTGTCCTGATGAGCATTGGGTGATGAGTGGAGCTGTTGAGTCACTGTATTGTACACCTGAAACTAATACTAAACGGTATATTAACTAACTGGAATTTAAGTAAAAATTTAAGAAAATAAACTGTAGATCATTATATGTATTTTAGGTACACTTTTATAAATCTCTACTTCAAACAAATAAGTGGCCAAGAGGTAAACTATTTAACAGCTGTTAATCACGTAGTGCTTGCAGAGTCCCTTCCTTGCAAGGACTTGAAGACATGCTCATATAGAATGTTGAGGGTTCCTCTGCTTACAGCTGGAGTTTACTTACACTCTGCCTGGAACACTTTTGCCACTTCTATAATGCAAAGCTACTCAATTTTGTTAGGTTCATTCTCATAAAAATGAGAATGTTTCTGAATTAAGTATTCCTGGAAGACTATCATGACATTAAGTGATACTGAAGAGTAGAATATCATTTTTGTAGAATTTATTTTTATGCTATACATGAAAAATCTATATGGCTAAATAGCTTTTATCACTTTACTAAAGGCATCGTTTTAAAGATTTAGATAAAGTTGTAGATTCTTTTAAAAATCTTAGTTACAATAAGGGCACTGGGTGGTTCCAGTGGCTAGGTGTCCGACTCTTGATCTCCGGTCAGGTTTTGATATCGGAGTTGTGTATTCGAGCCCCATGTTGGGCTCGGCCTGGGCATGGAACCTACTTAAAAGAAAATCTTAGTTACAATAAAGATATAAGTTTAAGCAACAAATATGAAGTAAAGAGAGAGAAGCTACTCTAATGTATAGCTCAAGTTAATGTAATTTCATAAGCATGCAACCCTAATGGTATATAATAAAGAAACTGTGAAATATTTTTCTATGCCTGGATGATTTGTATGATCTCTCTTGATACTTGTGTTTGTAGAGTTATATACAGAGAGACTGAATCTATTTTAGACATGACTCTTCAATTTGAACAGTCCCTATATCCCTTTGGGTGAATAGTCAAACCTTAGTTTAATCTGTTCAACTATTTCTATAACACGCACTTATCAACATAACAGATTATGTTTTTAAAAAAAAGATTTGTTTATTTTTGAGAGAGAGAGAGGTGGGGGTGGGCAGATGGAGAGGAATAGAAAATCTTAAGCAGACTCCACGCTGGGCATAGAGTCCCACACAGGGATCAATCTCATGACCCTGAGATCACGACGTAAGCCGAACCAAGAGTCAAACACTTAACTGGCCGTGCCATGCAGGTGCCCAGTCATAGCAGAGTATGTTTTGATTGATCTCTTTGTCTTAGTGTTACATTAAAATTCGACTTCTTAACAACCTGTTTCAAAATCTTGGATTTTATTCTCTTGGGCCCCCTACCTTGCCTCCCCAAATAACTCAAGTGGAATCTCCAAGTATTGTATATCAAGAATCTGACATTTTAATAAGCTTCTCTAGTAATATTCAGGGACTGAAGTTGAGAAATACTGTTGAGCTTGTATTTATGGGTAATACATACTCTTTCAATATTTAAAGAAGTAAAAAATGCCTTCTATATGCTATTATCAGTCATTACTTAAACTCTTATTTTCTATAGCAGAACCAAAGAAAAAGTAAATCTTTGAACTCACCATCCTCATTGTCTTAGTTGGGATGCCTTTGGCTAATCTCTGACCTGTACCAGGGTACCTAGGCTCTGGCTTTCCCACTAAAATCATTACCTTCCTGCTACCGTCAACAGCGAGTGCTCTGCTGCTAGCTCTAACTGCCCTATTGGGACATCCTGACCTATCCTCTATTCTGTCAGTATTCAGAACCTATAATTATTGCAGGATTCCTCCCCTTCTTAAAAATAGCTTCAGTTTTTCCACTCTGAAATTTATTGGATAAGACAAGCTAAGCGAGCAAAGATTTATTTGGGTAAAATTGATATTTTGATATTGGAATGAACTTTTTCATGTTGAAAATGATACTGTTCTTTAGCATCTTAAAGTGCCTAGGAAGGTATAGGATCCAACAAAGATATTTTTCAGAATGAGGAGAAGATATGATAAGAGCAACTTGAAGATATGGTAATAAAAAAATGAAGCTGTTTCCTCCTTCTAACCTATTGATTTTAGCTCATTCACTTACGTAAATTTCACCATCACTTTTTATGGCAGTGGTCTGTTTTAATAGTATATTCACTTATAATTTTCCTACCTCTAAGGAAAAAAGAATGATCTCATTGCAGAACAAGTCAGCATTTTCATGTATAAATATGGTTATATCTTAGTCCTTGTGAATATTTTTCAGCTGCTTCTTTTAGCTGAAAGTTAAGTGATCAGCTTCTCAGCCTGATTCTCCTTCCCTCTATAGCCTCAGCTTTTTCACTGTACCCATCTCCCAATTTGAATCTAACCTAGTGCTATAATCAACTCTTTCTTATTTGAGATATAACTCATATATAACATTGTTTAAGTTTAAGCCACAGCTCCTGTAATATTAGATTTGTAGTAATGTTTATATTTAGTATCATCCAGTAAACTACAAACTCCTGGTAACAAGGAATCATGTTTTTCTTTAGTGCCCATCACAGTACAATTGTAATGATGTTTAACAAATTTCTGAATGATTCACTGAATAGGAGATGGAAAAATCTTCATGGGAGCATAAACACATAGGCACTTTGGGTGTTGTCCTGCTAATAATTATATATCAGTCATGGTGTGAGATCATTTTATGTTTTCAGAAATCCCTTTTGCTGCCTTGAGATTCAAATTAAAATAAAGTTGCATTGGGAGAATTGTCAGTGTGTATTATTATTATCTAGGAAAGCCTCCCAAAGGCAGATATGTTTTCTTTATTGAAGTGGCAAATCTAGTTTGTTATTAGAGACCACAGAAAAATAGAAAAACACAATAAAAGTTGAAAATAAAAGAAAAATAAACTTTTCCAAGGAAGACTAACTTCATATACTTTATGGATATTTTTAAAAATTTTGCATTATTTTTATTTCCTCTTGCACTTCTTTGAGGGCTTTTGCCAAATGCGTAGGCGATCCCCCTGCTAAGTGTGCCCTGCTCTTAGTCTTGACTTCTGCTAGTTTACAGTGATCCCTTTTCAAATTAAACATAGGGATTTAGTAATCTTGATGCAGTACGTTTATAATGTAATGATGCTTATGACTGTGACTTTTTAAAGTTAATACTGAAAGAGAAGTTTTTGAAGGTAACACTGGCCTGACTCATTTAAAAAGCAAAATTAGATTATTCAATTTGCCTTAGTTCACAACACATGGCCATTAGGTTTCTTAATGGATTTGGAAAACTCAATAATTCCTTGCTCAGATTAGATTTTATTAGATTTAGTTGTCATTTATACTAACTTTTAAAGATCTGTAGACAGTATAATCAGATTAGAGTCCCAGATTCAATGGCTTACAATGTATTATGACATTTTTACTGGTTCTTCACAAGCACATAAAGTCACTTTTTTACTGAAGTATAATTGACATACAATATTATATTAGTTTCATTTATACAATATATCAATCCAACATTTGTATACATTGTGAACTGATCATCACAATAAGTCTAGTTATCATCTGTCACCACACAAAGTTAATACAATATTATTGACTATATTCTCCATGCTGTGTATTACATACCCATGACTTATTTATTTTGTAACTGAAGGTTTGTACTTCTTGATCTTTTTACTACTTTTGTCCTTTTCCTTAGCAACCACCCCTCTAGTCTTAGTATCTTTGTGTCTGGGTTTTGTTGTGTGGTGTTTTTTAGATTATATTTATAAGTGAAATCAGGCAGTATTTGTCTTGTTCTGTCTTATTTCACTTGGCATAGCACTCTCCAGGTCCATCCATGTAGTCACAAATGGCAAGATAGTATTCTCTTTTATGACTGAGTAGTATTCCTGTGTGTGTGTGTGTGTGCATTGTATCTTCTTTATCCATTCATATATCAATGGCCACTTAGATTGTTTCCATATATTGACAATTATAAGTCATACTGCAGTGAATATAGGGGTGCATGTATCTTTTTCAAATTAGTGTCTTTTTTCCCCCTTTGGATAGAGACCGAGAAATGGAATCGCTGGATCATATAGAATAGTTCTTTTTTTTTTTTTTTAATTTTTTGAGGAAACTCCACACTATTTTCCCTGGTAGTTATACCAATTTACATTCCCTCCAGAAGTGCACCAATGTTCTCTTTTCTTTACATCCTTGCCAACACTTGTTATTTCTAGTCTTTTTGATACTAACTATTCTAACAGATGTGAGGTAATATCTTAGTGTTTTTTGTTTGCATTTCCCTGATGATTAGTGATATTGAGCATCTTTTCATGTATGTGTTGGTCATTGTATGTCTATTCAAATACTTTTTAAAAATTAGATTGTTTTGTTGTTATTTTTGAATTCTAGGAGTTCTCTGTATATTCTGGATATCAATACCTTATCACATATAAGATTTATAAATATCCTCTCCTATTCAGTAGATTGCTTTTTAATTTTATTGGTGGTTTGATATAGTTGTTGGTGGTTTTATTTGCTGTGCAGAAGCTTTTGAGTTTGATACAGTTCCATTTATTAATTTTTGGTGTTATGCCCCTGTCTTTGGAGTCAGATCCAAAAAATCATTGCTAAGACTGATGTTAAGGAACTTACAGCCTACGTATTCTTTCAGGTATTTTCTGGGTTTATGTCTTACATTCAGGCCTTTAATCCATTTTGAATTAGTTTTTGTTTATGGGTAAGGTTTTGGTCCAGTTGCATTCTTTATATGTAGCCGTCCAGTTTTCCAACACCATTTACTGAAGAAACTATATTCTTTCCCTAATATATATTGTAACCTCCTTCATCATTAATCAATTGACCATGGGTTTATTGCTGAACTCTCTATTCTGTTTCATTGATCTATGTATCTGTTTGTATACCAGTATCATACTGTTTGGATATCTATAGCTTTGTAGTACAGTTTGAAATCAGGGAGCATGATGGCTCCAGCTTTGTTCCTCTTTCTTAAGATTGCTTTAGCTATTTGAGTTCTTTTATGATTCCATACAAACTTTAGAATTTGTTCCAGTTTTGTTAGAATGCCATTGGAATTGTTTTTTTTAAGATTTTATTTATTTATTTGACAGAGAGACAGACTGCGAGAGAGGGAACACAAGTAGGGGGAGTGCGAGAGGAAGAAGCAGGCTCCCAGCGGCGGAGCCTGATGTGGGGCTCAATCCCAGGACTCCAGGATCACGCCCTGAGCCAAAGGCAGACGCTTAATGACTGAGCCACCCAGGTGCCCCACCATTGGAATTTTGATAAGGGTTTTATTGAATCTATAGACGGCTCTTGGTAGTATGAACATTTTTAAAAAGATTTTATTTATTTATTTGACAGAAAGAGAGTACCAGCAGGCAGAGTAGCAGGCAGAGGGAGAGGGAGAAGCAGGATTCCCCACTGAGCAAGAAGTCAGATGCGGGGCTGGATCCCAGCACCCTGGGATCATGACCTGAGCAGAAGGCAGTCTCTTAACCAATGGAACCACACAGATGCCCCTAGTATGAACATTTTAACAGTATTAATTCTTCCATTCCATGAGCACAGAATACATTTCCAATTATTTTTGTGTTTGTTTTGTTTGTTTTTAATTTCTTTCATCAGTGTCTTACAGTTTTCAGTGTACAAGTCTTTCACCTCCTTGTTTAAATTTATTCCTAGGTATTTTTTTATATAATTATAAATGGGATTACTTCTTGATTTTTCTTTCTGGTAGTTCATTATTAGTGTATAGAAACACAACAGATTTTTGTATATTAATTTTGTATCCTGCAATTTTACTGAAATTATTTATTCTGACTTTTTGTGTGTGTGTGCAGTCTTCAAATGGTGACAGTTTTACTTCCTTTCCAATTTGCATGTTTGGTATTTCTTTTTCTTGCCTAAATTCCAATATCCTGTTGACTAAAAGTGGCAGGAATGGACATCTTTTTCTTGTTCTTGATCTTAGAGGAAAAGCTTGTAGCTTTTCACTGCTGAGTGTATCAGCTGTGAGTTTGCCATAGATGACTTATAAAATATTGAGGTACATTCCCTCTATACCCACTTTGTTGAGAGTATTTATTATAAATGGGTGTTGAATTTTGTCAAATGCTTTTACTGCATTTATTGAGATGATCATATGATTTTTATCCTTTATTTTGTTAATGTGGTATATCGTTTGATTTATTTGTAAATATTGAATCATTTTTGCATCCCTGGAATAAATTCAGAGGACCATGGTGTATGACTGCGGTGTATGATTAACATATCATTGAATTTGGTTTGCTAATATTTTGTTGAGGTTTCTTGCATTTATGTTCATCAAGGTGTTGCTTTTCACCTAGAACCATCTCAACAGCAGGGATTAGGAAATATTTTCTATAGAAGGCCAAATAGTAAATGGTTTTTTTTTTTTTTAGACCACATATGGTCTCTGTTGCATAGTCTCTGCCTACGCACTACTGTTTGCTGATCCTTGCATGAGGTAATTTTACTTTGCTATGCAAATAAATAACATTAGATTTACTTTTGTAAACTATCTATTCCCGGAAAAGGTGATGAATTTTCCCATATATATGCATATTTACCTAGCTTCATTAGATTTATTCACAATGCCTAGTCACTTTAAATGTGTAAAGAACCACTGGACCACTGAACACCCTTCCCTATTAGTTCATATATTTTTTGGATTACTTCACATCAGTTATGTTGTGAGAAACACAAAGAACATGGGCTGAAGGTCCTTATAACTTCCATTTCTGTCCCTTCTTGGCCGCTTATTAGTAGTACTATCTTGGGCAAGTAAATTCACTATATTTACCTCAGATTCCTCATCTGTAAAAGGTGATTAAGTCATACAACCAAACTCTTAGTGTTGTTCAAATTTATAAAAGTGCCAAGCACATAGTAAACCCTCAATAAATGCAAGTTATTATTATTACTTTTAATCTAGCTAGAATCTAGTATGTAGATTTATAGCTGCTAGATTATTTTTTTAATTTCAATTCAATAGTAATGCACTGAACTACAGTGATATGAGGCACATGCTAACAAATGTAGGGGATTTAGTGTATTTTTTTTAATTAATAAGGCAGTGTGCCTGCCCTTGTAAAGATATGAAACAATTATCAGAGTAATTATAATATCTAACTGGATGTCATGAATGCTGCTGTGGTTCAAAGTCGTGAGCAACCACATGAAGCAATGCTTTATTAGCTTGCTGTATTAGAGAAAAGAGCAAAGGCTTTATAGAAAATATGTAATGTGTGAAATATCTTTGAAAAAGTGGGGAAAATTAATAGATGGGAATGAGTAGAGGGCCGCTATAAATTGAGGAAATAATATCAGCAAGTTTTCAAAGCAAGGAAGCACAAAGTATATTCTAGTAATGAAGATAAATAAGGACTAAGAAAAAATCATTTATAGATACACAGGTTTATGAAAATTAAGGATATCCTGAGTGCCAAGATATGGTCTATGTACTTGCCTTAATAGGCTACAAGGAGACATTGAAAATAAGTCTCCTTTTACAGTTCCACAGTTTTAAGGTGATTGATCTAATGGGGAATATAAGATGGTTCTTAGCTGCAGGCAACTGACTGCATGCTAAAAAGCTTTAGTAGTTTTTTAAATGGGATATAATCCAGATTCAAGAGAGTGCGATGGTAACAGAAAAGAGGAGATTGACTAGAAAGGATACAATTTTTACTGATAAATTCTACAGGACTACACATTTTTGTTTGTTTCAACCATGTATAATCAAAGATTAATACTTGGTTTAAGACCTTTGTGATAGGGAGAATCATGTTCCATTAGCAGAGATAGGAAAATTGAAAGGGAAAGTTTTAAGAATGGAGGAACTAATGGAAGAATGGGTAGAAAAAGTGATCACTGGACAGAGAAGAAAAGTAGAGACATGTGAATTAGTTTGATAGAGGCATAATTGAATCTGTGGATCTGGGTAAGAAGTCAAAGGCAGAGACTTAGGAAAAGCAGCAGCAGTAGTCCCCAACACTTTTCTAGGAAGTATCATCTTGCAGAAAATGAGAACTTTATAAGGTCAGCTTGAGAACTGGCAGTGTCCAATTCAAAAAATTGAAGAAGAAAAATGATATACTTTTGTCAAAAATTAGCTACTTTACCAAATTCTCTATCCCTGAACTCAGGATTTTGGTTGTGCTGTTGATTTATTAGGAAACACTAATAAATTAGTTCAAAAAAATCTATGAAAGGTGGTACTCTTAATGATATTGAAATTTAGATTCTAAGTATGATGGGCTGAGTCTTACACCTTGTTTACTAGCACTAGCATAGTCCCTGGCATCTGTCAAGCATTGATCCAACATATATTCAAAATTTATTGATCATCATGGGGCGCCTGGGTGGCTCAGTCTTAAGCATCTGCTTTCAGCTCAGGGCGTGATCCCAGAGTCCTGGGATCGAGCCCTGCATCAGGCTTCTCCACTGGGAGCCTCCTTCTTCCTCTCCCACTCCCCCTGCTTGTGTTCCCTCTCTCGCTGGCTGTCTCTCTCTCTCTCTGTTAAATAAATAAATAAATAAATAAATAAATAAATAAAATCTTTAAAAAAATTTATTGATCATCAAATCTCAATCATCAAAGAAATTATTCTTTTGGTATTATTCCTTTTAGTATATTTAATAATATCTTATTCCATTGTACACCAAAAAGTAAGTGGCCACTTTGAAAGTCCTGTTTTATCTAAACTTCAAATGTGTGGTTTCCTAAAAAAATATGTTAAATCATAGCAATCACAGGCATCATTAACAGTGGTATTGGTTAGCTACTGATATAGTTGCAAACTTAATGATTTCAAACAATAATTTAATGTTCGATGTTCTGTGTGACAGTTATAACTGGACTGGAATAGGGCTAGATTTCAGGCTTCAAACTTCAGGTTGGATTAGAATCTGTTCTTTATGTCTCCTATTCTGGGATTTCTGGAGCAACATTCTGGAAACAGAATTTGCCCAGAGCATATGGAATGCCCCATGTAATTTGGTACTGTTTTTATTGCAAATTATCAGTACACAAGAGGCAAACCCCAAAATCATCCTTTTCAAGTTTCCACTAAAGTCACATTTAAAACCCAAAATCCAATGGTAGGGATGGAAATTCTAACCAACAAGAATACATGTCAAAACTACAAATATATAATACTACCTCGGAGAGTGAGATAGCTGGACCAATAATTGATTCAACTACAACACAGGATCTCTCACACACATCCCCTCACCTTTTTCCTTAGGTTCTTTCCTTGTGTGCATCCATAAATTAACATTCTCTTTGATTATGATCACCAAAATGGATCAGAGTGACTTTTTTCTAGTAAATAAAGCAATATCTAAGAACACATGTTAAATATCAAAACTGGCATAAATAAAAGTTTTTTGTTTGTTTGCTTGTTAGTTTAATCCATGCTAACGAGTCAGCAAATAGGTGTATTTTAATGTAAACTCGGTAGGAGGGGCCCCTGGGTGGCTCAGTCAGTTAAGCATCTGCTTTCGGCTCAGGTCATGATCCCAGGGTCCTGGGATCGAGTCCCACATTAGGCTCCTTGCTTAGCAGAGCGCCTGCTTCTCCCTCTCCCTCTGCTCCTCCCCCTAGCTATGCTCTCTCTCTCTAATAAATAAATAAAATCTTTAAAAAATAAAATAAAAATAATAAACTCAGTAGGATCCTGCACTTTTTCAGGGCCTGTGTCTCTTCATGGACTTTGTCATTCTCTACATCCCCAGTGTTGGGGTTTTTGTCATTAAGTATAATCCCTGCTCTTAAAATTTATCTTTTCATGTGCGTGCAATGATTTTTGTTGCATAAAAAGAGTTCATTGAATCATTGAACATATACTAAGCATTTATGTATGTTTGATATAATGTAAGTCATTGACATCTGTGTTTTCTGTTGATTATACATTTGTCATGTAGTGGACATTAGATGGATTCCATAGTGAGATATACATAGTTTTAAATATAAGAGTCTCTGCTTATTATATATGTGCCTTTGGAAAACATATTTAAACTCCTCTCTTTCTTTATGCATAAAATGAGAATTATAAATCTATTTCATAATGTTTTGTGAATACTAAATAAGTTACATAAATTGTATGGTCTAATGCTCACTACGTTTAGTTACTAAACTTTTTTATCCATTCTTCAATAGATTTAACAATATTTTCACTGCTTTTCAACAGGAATAAACATATAAATGCAAGAGTCTATTTTTACATCATGTTTGTCCTTATGTAAGTTCTGGCATAATACATACATACATAAATTTATGTCTCTTTTTTAATTAAAGTTGTGTAATATTCACTTTTTCTTTTAAAATCCTCTGCTTAGGGGCGCCTGGGTGGCACAGCGGTTAAGCGTCTGCCTTCGGCTCAGGGCGTGATCCTGGCGTTATGGGATCAAGCCCCACATCAGGCTCCTCCGCTGGGAGCCTGCTTCTTCCTCTCCCACTCCCCCTGCTTGTGTTCCCTCTCTCGCTGGCTGTCTCTATCTCTGTCGAATAAATAAATAAAATCTTTAAAAAAAAAAATCCTCTGCTTAAATGTATTAAATGTGATCCTTTTACTATTCTCTGAACTTTTGATTGCATGAAAACTGTACAAAATTATAATGACTTTTTGATAGTTCTGAATGTTATTTTTCTAGCTTATTTTATACCCTGATGTTCAAAAAAGATAATTTTATAACTATCACAAAATGACACATTATTCTTAATTAAAGTTAAATAGTTGAATCAATTGATTTTTGAAAAATGCTATTCTATTCCTGCAATAATAATTGTCTTTATCAACAAAACATTATATTCTATTTTTCTTATTGTATTTTCCTGAGCAGTTTCACAGAAGAATTGAGGTACAAATGAATAAAACATGTGTTTATCACAGTGGGTGAAAGAAAAATGACAAATTTCACATCTTCTTTCCTTGGCAGCTGTCAGACAGGGGAGGAGTCGAGACGGTCAGAAAATGGAATGACCCATCAAAGAATTGCATTTAGAAGTAATTTTTTTTTTATTTTGGCTTTTCTAAGAAGTTTCTTAAATAATACTATAAATGAGAACAAAGACAGAGACTCTAAATATATAGGAGCTTTTAATTATATGCATCCTTAAAATTTAGCCATAATAGATGAAAAACTGAAAAAGTTACATATTTTCATTATAAAGTCTATCATATACTTTTCTGATTAAAATAACAACAAATATTAAAACATGTAGAGGTTCATTCCTAATTCTGTTTAGAATTATAAGTGTACAGCTCAAACCAAAGTTAGGAAACAAAACTGTAGTAGCTAGAACTCTGTAAGCTTGGGGAAAAATGTACAAGGATATACTTGGGTACAAAGGAAATTATGACAAAAGTGTCAAAAAAGAATGTTTACTAATAAATCCGCATGAGAAAAACTGAGTTAAGGAAGCAATGTGAATGTGTCCAGTAGTGGCCTATTAGTGATTAGAAATCCCTACTAATATTTAAAAAATTACAATAACTGCTCACAGGGCAGGAAAATATTAATCACAAACTAGAAAGAAAATTGGTGTTTTATAGCAAAAAGCAAAAAGAATATGCACATTTAAGGAGATATCATTATACTTTAATATGAGAAATATCTACTTATTTATATTGACAAGATATTTTATACTGTCTAATTGATCTGGTCAAAGATATTGAGAAGTCTTTCAATAAAGTCATTAGTTTTAGTCTAATGGACACGTTCCCATGAAATTGTTTTTCTTGGATGTTACCTTGAAAAACATACAGTTTGAAAGCATGTAATAAGAGAGGAAAAAAATATATATAATTTAGGTAAGAGAAGAGATACCTAATGGAGTCTTACAACTGCTCTTCAGATATATGGGGGTTTCAATGTAGAGGGTGGGGGAGTGCAATGATTTTATTTTAAGTTTACTAGTAACTGAAAGTCATTGGAATTGCTGAAGAAGGTTAAGTACCATGGAAGACTTGAAAATCTGTTATTGGGAAACTAAATAACCTGTAGGTCCTTGGCTCTTTAACATATATGTCAGTTTAGGTAGAGACTTCTTTATAGGCAGAGAAATTAGCTGTTATCTTCCAGGTCCCTTTTACTCTGATGACTGATCTGCATATAAAGAAATTTAAGGTACTGTTGGATTAATTTGCTCAATTTTCTCCTTACAAATCAAATAGTTAAGCACTTATTTTATGTGTAAACTGCAATTTTAATATGCAAAGGTACTGGCACAAACCCTCCTAAATGTTATTATGAAGCTATAGCAAGGGAACTTATGGGACCCATTACTAAAAAGTTATAAAAAAGAATCTAAGGCATAGAATCATACCTTAACTCTCATGAAACATTTAAAGTTGGTTTTTAAATGGCTAGAACACAGAGTGGCAATAAAGTAATAGAAGATTATGCACTTTTATGAGTGCCTGATGCAAGGTGTAGTGTGCTCACAAAGTACAGGATTACTAGGGGTTATATATTTCCCATGGCTTTCAGGAGAGTCATTGATTCTATGACTTAAAAAGTTTATTAATACCTGGAGATTTTTGCATATAATATGAAATTAGCAAAGGTAAGACAAGTCAATTATAATCACTTTATTGGCTGGTGCAAGAGTATTTTATATAAATTACAAAGGAAGCAAATAAATAATTAACAACCACAGACTCTTAAAAACTTTAGTAGCCCAAATTCCATTAGGACAAAAAACCCAATAAAGACTAAGTTAGAAAAAAAAACAAAAACTAACTCTTTTGACTCATAACATTATTAAACATTAAAATTTATAGTGTAAAACCTTGCAGCAATTGTTATTAAAATCAGTTTGCAAAATTTAAATACTATTTTGTCTCCCAAACATATAGTTTACACAGAGTTCCATCCTCAGAGCTCTCATTCTTTCTATTCTGTCTTGATTACCATATTCATTCTCACAGCATTAGGCTATGTGTAGATAGTCTGCCTTTGAGTTTCATTTCCATGACATTTCTCACACATTTATGTTAACGTATGTCTCCACTGCCACTACTCTCACTTGGATTATCACTGTTTTTTTTTTTTAATTTTATTTATTTATTTGACAGAGATAGAGACAGCCAGCGAGAGAGGGAACACGAGCAGGGGGAGTGGGAGAGGAAGAAGCAGGCTCCCAGTGGAGGAGCCTGATGTGGGACTTGATCCCATAACGCTGGGATCACGCCCTGAGCCAAAGGCAGACGCTTAACGACTGCGCCACCCAGGCGCCCAATCACTGTTTTTGATGAGGTTGAGCACATGTGTGCACACACATGCACACACACACATATTTTCTTTCCTTCTCTGATTAAAGACTCCATGATATCTATATTTCATCTAAATTAGACTTCTGTGACAATTTTTGATCATGCTATCTCATTATTTTATATTCTTGAAATATCCCTTTTCCTGTTCTCTGACATAAAGTGTATGAATCTCACCCATTCAGATTCCTTCAGGAAGACTTATAGAAGGAATATTCCCTGTCTTTTGTGTTAATACATTATTTGCATTAAAATTTTTATTATACTTTCCACATTCCACCTACATTTCAATGCCATTTGTGCTTACCTCTGCTCTTAAATTGTAACTATTTAAGATCATCTTTTCATCATTGTAGTTACCAAAAAAAAGAGGTCCTTAGTACATATTTGCTGAATTGATTTGGATTTGCAAGATAGAAAGTTTTATTTCAACTTAGTAATTGCAGTGGAAGAGAAAATTGAAATAAAATAAACAAAACAAACAGACCTTCAGTGATTTGGATGGAATTGTATCATTTAACACTGTCAAAAATGAAGTTGAGTGCTTAAATTATTTGCATAGTTTTTTGGGGGGGCACATATTCAACAAACATTGATTAAGTATATATACTGTGCCAAGAACTATGTCACTGCTGGGATACAAAGAGCTCAAAACTCTTCCATCCGTGGAAAAATGAAGGATGCAAACAATCAGTAACAGTGCTATAATACGATGAGACCATCAGACATTGGATCATCTGGTGGCGTAGAGGAAGGAGTTCCTATTTCTTCTAGGGGTGTCAGGACCCAAAGCAGTTCATGGTGGCATCACATATGAACTCCTGACATTTTTTTTAGCTTTTTACCAGGTAGAAATTCTGAAGTAATCAATAGTTTTAAAGACCTCCATAAATATTAAATCAGTCATTTTTAGAATATGATTTTGAATAGCTACAAAAAGAACAATTCAATTGCTGAAGATAGTAAATAAAATATTGAGAATCCAAAGTGTCTTAAAAGTTGATTTTAAAAATGGAAAAAGACTTTCTTACACCATATGCAAAAATCAACTGAAAATGGATTAAAGACTCAAACATAAGGCCTAAAACTCTAAAATTCCTTGAAGGAAACATAGAGGAAAACCTTCTCAATATTGGTCTTGGCAATGATTTCTTGACTTTAACACACAAAAGCACAGACAATAAAACTAAATACAGACAAGTGGATTCTATCAAACTAATCTAACTGTACAGCAATCAACAGCTTGGAAAGGCAACCTGTAGATTGGTAGAAAATATTTGCACACCATTTCTCTGATAAGGAGTTAATATCCAAAATATATAAGAATCCCTTACTACTCAATGACAAAAAAAAAAAATTCAAACCCACAAACAAACCACAAACAAATAACCTGATCAAAAAATGGGCAAAGGACTTAGAGATTATTTCTCCAAAGAAGACATATAAATAGTTAACAAGTATATGAAAAGGCACTCAATTTCATTAGAGAAATGAAAATCAAAACCACAATGGGTTATTATCTTTTACCCGTTATGATGCCTATTATAAAAAAAAAATGACAAATGTTGGTGAGGTTGCAGAGGAGTTGGAACCCTTATATACTGTTGTTAGGAATGTAAAATGGTGCAGCTACTGTGCAAAACAGTATGGAGGTTCCTCAAAAAAGTAAAAAAGAACTACCATATGATCAAATAATCCCACTTCTGGATATATGAATCAAATGCAATATAAAAATGCATGTGATATACATAAAACAGTGTTTAGAGAGTAATTTACAGCATAGCATTGAATGCTAATACTAAAAAGAGAGAAATCTAATGTTAGTAACTTAAGCTTTGCCTTAAGAAAATAGAGAAAGAAAAGCCAATTATATCTAAATCAAGGAAAGGAAAGGGATATAATTAATATAAGAAGAAAGAAATGAAATTGAAAACACAAAACATTATAGAAAATCAATGGAAACAAGAGCTGCTTCTTTAAGAAGAACAATAAATTGATTAAACCTCCAAACTACATTGACAAAAAGAGAAAATATCAATTATACATATTAGCGATTAAAGAGAAGACAATACTATCTCTATAGACATTAAAAGTATAATAAGGAAATACTAAGAACAAAAATGCTCATAAATTCAACACCTTAGATGAAATGAACCAATTCCTTAAGGACACAAAGTACTAAAACTCACTCAAGAAGAAATAATCTAAACATCTGCGTATCTATTCAAGAAATTTAATCTGTAATTTAAAAGCTTCCATAAACAAGGTCTCCAGGCACAGGTGGTTTCAGTGACAAATTTACTGAACATTTAAGGTTGAAATATTACCAGCCTGTGCAATCTCAGCTGGACAATAGAGGAGGCCATGGTAGGGAGTGGGAGAGGAAATGGGAATAGGGATATTGATGACAACCCAAGTGATTTAATGGGAAGCTTTCTTATTCTTACCAACAGGTAAAATTGTTAGAATCTTTCAAATTGGAACTTTTTTCCCCCTTCAAATGTATCAAAATCATGGTATTACCCTTGCTGTGACTATTTGGAATGTTTTTCCCTCATATTCATATGATTAAACTTCTTGTTTTATTTGGGTCTCTGCTCAAAGGTCACCTCCTCAGAGAAGCTCTCCCTGAAACCCTCAGTAGAATAGTCATACAACTATTCACTTAATTGACTTTAATAGGATTCAGCACACTTGTCATTATCTCAGATCATATTATGTATGATTTACTATGAAAACTATGTTTTACTTGTTTATGCTAATAGTGCAATCTACCTGATTTGATGGAAAGGTTTCATGTTTGTTCATCACTATTCATATTTATCTTTCTCATTTCCACTTTTTGGTTGAAGGATATAGGTAGATTTTGCAGATACTGTTGGACAGTATTTTGGTCAAAAGCATATAAAAATGGCAGCTAGGCTCACACAATCATTTTAGAAAAGCAGACAGTCTTTACAGATTTATCTGGTGAGTCAGTATGTGATTTGGGATCCATGGGTCATTTTCACAATGGGGAAACTTTGGGTTGTCCCCAAGTGCTTCTCCCTGAATGGCTCTAAGAATTTGCCAAAGCATGCGGCTAACATCTACTGAGTACTAGTCATATATCTACCATTACCCCATGTACTTTTTATATGGTAACACTATTTTAAAAATATACTATAACGTCTCCTATTTTAATGTGAAGAGAAGGATTCTATATGAATAAAAGAAGGATGATGCATTTTAAGCAACATCAAAGTTTTGCACAAATTTTTATATCACTTATTAGGAAGATCTTAAGTTGTACATGTGAGAGAGAGAGAGAGAGAGAGTGTGTGTGTTGCCCTAAATAAAAACTGATCAAGTTGAACAGAAAGATATTTCAGAGAACACACTAAAAGAATTGGTTCTGCATCCAAAAACTAGGCTGAAAATGAGGTGTCATTCAGTCCCAAAGATCAGCTAGTGTCAGAGCCCAAGGAGACCAGTGTTGAGGCAGAAGCTGAAGGAATTGGTTAACAGATCATCCACATGACCAGTGGAGATCGTTACTACTCTTTAGAAAAGAACCTGGTCTTTGTGGCTCATCCTAGTTTACTCTGCTATTACTTTGTCCTGTTCATCAGTGTCTTCCAGTGCCTTCCAAGAACCTGATACCATAAATTTATCTGTATTTCAAGAACTGGCATTATTTTCCTAGATTTCAACATTCATACATTAGACATATATGGCTTTTCATTGTCTTGACCTCTCCACAATAAATGGCCTTACTATTTTTTTCTATCTCAGAAAAATATAACCATATTCTAGAATTTACAAGAATGCAAATCTGCTCTGGTACTCAGACCTTGATGCAAAAATGTCACTGTCTTAATTTCAATGCATTATTCTTTTTTAAGAATTACTTATTTAGTCATCCACACCAGACCTATTCTCCATTCTAATAAGTTTTTTTTCCTCATTTATTTATTTATTTATTTATTTATTTATTTATTTATTTGACAGAGAGAGAGTGCAGGCAGAGGGAGAAGCAGGCTCCCCACTGAGCAGGGAGCCCCATGTGGGGCTCTATAGCAGGACCCTGAGATCATGACCTGAGCCGTAGGCAGATGCTTAACCGACTGAGCCATCCAGGTGCCTCCTTTATTTGGATTTCTGATAGACACATCAAACTGAAAACATTTTGAGATAAACACATGTCTTTCTCCTTTGACTTACTTTTCCTCCAGTGTTTTCCATTCTCAGTATTGACACCACTACCTAACCAGTACCTTAAGCCAGAATTTGAAGTATAATCTTTGACTCTTCCTGGTCACTTATCCCCCATTTCTATCAGTTGCCAAACATTTTCTAATCATTTGCTCAAATATTCCTCGAGCCTACCCTCATTCTCTTAAGGGTGCATCCTATTATGGCTGGAATTCTCTAACAATATTTCAGATATTTCTATACATCCGTGAGACCCTTCTGATCTTTTCAATATACTGAAGATAGCATGACATTTTTGAAATGCATATTTAATCAAGCAAATCCCTGATAAAACTTGGATAGCTCAGATTATAATAGTAAAATTTTTGAGACAACCTCAATGTTCAAATTTCCAGACTGGGCTTTGCCATAGTGGAGTGGGAAGAAGGTGATGTGAAGACTCAGATGGACCTGGGCTCCAGGCCAACTCTGCCAATTGTACAGTTACCTTGGGTACTTCTATTAAACTCTCTAAGGCTTCATTTTCCTTATTCTTAAAATAATACGTATCACACTGTTAGATGTGGGGATTAAGCCAAGAAACATAAAGGCCAAAGAAACATAAAGTCCTCAGTTATAGTGATTTCTATTCTTACTTTATAATGAGACACCTGTCAGTTTTGTGAAGTAGGGTAGTGTGTATGCCAGAATGTTCTCCTTCGTCAGGGTGGGCTTGCTTTTCTTTGCAGCTGGACCACCTAGGCCGTGCAAGAAAATTTGGTACTTTGATTGCCTGTGGTCTGCCCAGAGCTCCTGACAGAGCTGATGTAGCTAGTAAAGCTATACTGAGCTGAGATATTTAAAAGAACAATAAGCTCTAATAAGCTCTAGCTGAGCTTATTACCTCTTATTCTTACCATTTCAATTTTATAGAAAAAAAAAGTGTCTTTCTAAGTTAAGACTAAATTGGTAGGAACAAGCAAAGCCAAATAATTCTTGAGTAGTATCAAATAACATGAATGTCAGTTGTGTCACAAGATGCAGCCAGATATAAAGTAAAGGCTCTAGAAAATTCTTTATATGAGATTTCCTTAAAATATATTTGAAAATGGCATTGGCTAAAGAGAAGCTTTGGTGGCCATGATAATTATTCTTATAATACTGATACCAGATTTCAAAGAATCTTAGGCACTGAGCCAATACTAATGATATATTAATGTTCAATACAGTACAACATACAAGAAGTCAGTAATGATGTTATTAATGTAAAAAATAGCAACCAGTTTGTTTGTATATTCCATTGACTCAGGTAGATCTTTTTCTCCTTGTTTTTATAAGCTTTGTCTCAAACATTGACTAGAAACAACTTTTAATTAAAGAGGACTACACATACTATGAGTTATTTCATCCTACTATATGACCATTCTTTATCACTTTAAATTAATAATTTTAAAACTAAAAGGAAATCTGTAACATAATGAAAAACTGCTCAAATGGAATTATTATTCACTTGATTATGTTTGCAATAGCCTGCATTTTTATAAATTTATAGTAAGAGAACTATTAGCAAATTTGTAAATTATTCTTAGTCTTCAAGGACAAGTTTGCAAAAGAAAAAATGTATTACTTTGCCATGGGAAGAGGATATATATACATTATACTCTCTTGTAAGAATTACTTTTAAAAAATGCTAATGGGAAGAGCTTCAAATAGATTTGTGGGTCACGTAAGGACACGTTTGATGATATAATAAGGAATTTTGCCGTAATTCAAATCACTCCACTTAAAAAACTTCATCAATAATTCATTTCATCCATTCATTCAAAATAGAAATGGGCAGCAATTTTGAGGAAGGAATTTTTCCAGGTGTTTGGCATACAGAAATTGATACATTGTTGTTCTTGTCCTTAAAAATGGTGTTTTGGGAATGACGAAGGCATGAGTAATTTATGGCCCTACAGCATGATGAGTATAATCTCCTCGTGTATAAAATGGGGGTAATAATAGTGTATTCCTTTCAAAGGATAAAATGGGACCATATAAATAAAACTTCAGTACAGAACATATTGAGAGAAAATTCTCACAGTTAATATTAAAGATGAATGCAAGGCTCTAGATTTGTACAGAGAAGGGTGACTTTCTGGAAGGCACAGTTAGAGAAAACAGAATACCATACTATGATTCTCTTCCAAATCCTTGGAGTCATCATTCATTTTTTTTTTCTTTTTATCATAGTCCACTTCCAATCTGTTAGTAAAGCCTGTTGCTTCTGCCTTCAAATTCTGACCACTTCTTACCATTTTTCTATTAACATCTTCTTCAAAGTCAACATCATTTTCCTCCTGGATTACCAATACCATTGTTTTAACTCTTATTCCTGTAGAGACTATTTTACATTCAACAGTCAGATTAATCCTAAAAAAGCGAAAATCAGTTTATGGCAACTTTTCTTCACCAAACTAGCAAATTGGTCTACTCCATTGTAGAGCATGTGACTTGCTCCTTTTTCCTTTGTGGTTTGACGTCATTACCTAACTTCCTCTCTTTATTCACCCTGCTGAAGTCAGCCTCGTCTCCTTTACTATTTCTCGAACATGAACACATATTCTTGCCAAGACATTTAATGTGCCATTCTCACTGCCTGGATGCTTTTCTTCTAGATAGCTATCTGGCTCTCTCTGCTGAGTCAGCTTTTTAGATCTTTGTTCAGTTATCACTTCTTCATCAAGATGTTCCCAACCCAGTTTATTGTAAATTGTCAATTCCCGCCTACCTAAGACCCCCCCAGGCAGTTTTTGTCTTCTTTTGTTGCTTTATTTGTCCCATGATATTTAACCATCTTCTGATATTTTGAGCATTTATTTGTTATCTGTTTCTCATACTGAAATATAAGCTCCACAGTAGCAAGGATGTTTGTATCTCTTATTTGCTGTCATATCACCAACAATATTACCACATAGTGCTCAATAAATAATTTTTAATGAAAAAAAGAATAAATGGTCATAAAGAATAAATAGGCATTTATCAGATGGTAAGGGAGGAAGAAAAGATAGTCTAAGCGAAAAAAGATAACATATAAAAAGCCAAAGACATCCAACGAGATGACATTGTAAGAATTTCTTTATATAAGAGAATAGGAGCAAATGAGATTGGAGAGATAAGCAAGGGACAGAGTTTTTTGAATCATATCTCTATAATGCCAAGTCTAAGCCAACTTCACTTTAGAATCAGGAAGATGGTGATAAAAATACAATTATATGCATCCTCTGATTTTAAGTGGCTCCTCTTTAGTCCTTGCCTATGGCTTACCTACACGTTCATATTATCTTGCTAGTTGGAGGAGAAATAGGTAAGCAGATATTTTATAAGCTTCTTATCAAGAAACACAATAATAAATCAATAGCATACCTTCCAGGTACGTTACGTGTGAGGAGATTTTAAAGTAAGAACTATGTTCCATATTCAAAGATACTTATTTGAGGTTTATTATGTCTTTCAGAATTACAACAGCATTTTGATCTGTTTCCTTTAATTTTTAAAAATACGCTGTAGAGATAAATTAATTTTAATAAAGTTCATCACCTAAAATTAAAGGGCACATTTTCATTAACATTTCAAGTTATGTGTCGGTATATTTAACAAAACTGAAAAGACAGCTTAATGAAACCTTACTTTATTTTCCAAAGGCAAGTTTACTAAACATATATTTAAAATTTCATATTTACACATCACGCTCTGTAATTATGGTGATTTAAGAACTATTAGTAGCAGAAAATAACCAAAGAATTTGTAAACATATAAAATATTTATACAATGAATAATATTCAAGCACAAGAAGCTCTTTTCTATATGTGTTTATTATTGGCAGGAGAAATTGAAGAGGTGAATAGTACCTATATGAGTAAAGTGAAACTTTAAGCAATTGTTTAATAAACTTTGTCAAATTAGTTTTTGCTGTATAAGCTCCTGGTTAAAATACATGTATTTACGTGTCCTTTCTCTACCTTACTCTTTTTTTAGAGAACATGATATTCACTGTAAAGAGAAGAACATGTTATCATTCCTGTTCTGCCACTATAATGCAAACCCGAGCAAGTTAGGGTTAGGGTTCGAGAGAAAAATAAGTTCATGAAAAAAGTCTGGCAAATTTGAAGTGCTAAATAAATATTAGTCATCCTTCCTTATTCTACCAATCTCTCTCACTCTTCCCCCCTCCCCAGACTGTCTATCTTCTCAACATCTCCCTTACAGACAGGAAAGCAATTCAACAGTTAATCTGTGATCATAGCCCCCTGGTATGATTTGGTTTTAAATGAATATTTCTTGAAGAGTGATATGGAAGGAATTACGGTAATAATAACTAACAGTTATTGAGTACTTAGTATTTGTCAGACACTGACCTACATGTGTTCTTATATAAATTTGCTTATTTTGGTGGGGAGTAACTCCTTATTTTGATAGATGATAGAAGAGGAAACCGAGGCATAGTAGGTATAATTATTTTTCCATAGTCATCCCTTAAGTGGCAGAACCAGAATTTAAACACATGAAATTTGGCTCTGTAGTCTGTGCTTTTGAGCACTGCATTTACTATAGGGAAAAGGATGAATATCGCTTGCTGTAGGACCTATGTATCTTGAGAGAAGGTCTTTCCAGTGTGTTTGAGAAAAGCCATCCAGATACTCTTATTTAACCATAAGGCAGGCCATCACTGTTTATTCTGATAATAGAGTTCTTTTCTTTAAGTGTCATCTAATTACCATTGCCGGTTTGTCCTATATAATTGCCCAGCAGTATTATTTAGTTTTCATAGACACTGTGACTTCTCAAACAAATCAAAATATCTTCAAAGACAGTTTTGATACATGTTAGAGTAAATTTAAAATATGTTCTTTACCTCTTTTTATTTCTCTTGGCAAAAATGATGTTGAATGGAGATGGGGTGATCTATATGTTTATGTTGCACAGAAAAATATATAGTTTTTTTAGTTTTAACTTCCAAATGCTTTTCTTGTATCTTCCATGGAAACTTGAAGATGTTTTATATAGTATATGGGCTCCGACATATTTTTGACAGGCAAAATGGGAAGATGATTTGGTGAGGAATCCTTTCTAAGCTTGTGTTCTCAATTGCTAGACTCTGAATAATGAAGGAGAATAGAGAAGTCCTTGGAAAGGCCTCCCTCCACAAGACATAAGGCTTCCATGTGAAAATACCTGAGTTAAGAAGAACACTTCTCAGAATTCAGGCAAAGGGTTGTGCTAGCCAGGCTCTGTGTATCACAGGTATATTACTGTGATACTATTCTCCCATTGTTCACCACCTGCCTTAATACACATCCTATCATCAGCAGGCTAGTGGGACTCCTTCAGCAATGGCAACAAGAGGGCTAAAATTCACAGGCTTTAATAACTCTACACTACCATATATGGACAGGGCTGTTTCTCTGATTGCTTTCTTCAACTAGGTCACTTCCTCATTCAACCCTTATAATCCTTTGTTTTGTCAGTTTTTTTGTCATAACTCATAATGATGATGATACATTAAAAAATTTACTTTTTTCTTTCAAGTTCCCTTATTCAGGATTATTTTTTAGTCTGTCAGAAGCACCCATTTGCTTTGGAAATAGATAGGATTTATAGCAGGAATACAAAAGGAATGAAGAAACAAATATATTCACCTTTTGATATCTAAAGTAATATTTCAACCCTTGAAAATCAAGCTTTTTTCAGATTTTCTTAGTTTTTTCACCTTTCACTGACATATAAAGAATCTTCCTTGTTGATTAGGTCAGAAATTTAGTACACTCAAGCTGTGGTAATAACAGCTCAGGATATGAAACATTAAAAGTCCCAATTATAAGGGAAGAGAATAAAAGTCTAATAGCTTCTAGCTCTGGAAGATTGTGGGAAAGGAGAAAAGTCAAACCAGTGGAATATAGGTGTACTGATCTCCTGGAAGATGGAGGTAGGTTCAAAAGCTGAATAAAAAGCTTGAAGCAGGGATTTTAGCCCACTTTCTGTATGGAACCTTGGGAAGAGCCTGCTATGCATGGTGTCTTTATTCTAGGATGGCAGCTGATAGCATAGCAGCTACAGTGGCCATGGAGTGTGGTGTCTAGATGTGTAAGTCTGATTCAGTGATCCTGTTCTCCATTCAGTTTGGCAAAAAACAGAATCAGAAGGTTGTTTATGTCTGTGGAGGCCATGAAAATATGCCTCTCCTACTTCTTCCTTTTGAGAGCATAATTGAATAATACCCCAGCTGCTGACACTGTGTATTCACCATTGACTGTTTAACCTAGACCACACATTCATAGACTGCTCCCAGACAATAACTAAGCATGTAAAGGGGTACAAATGCCTATTCATGTGAGATATCAGACATGACCAACAGTCAATTTTAGTATAAGAACTCCCCGTTGGCATGACCCAAAATTCTTAGAACTGCATTGTGATTTGTAAGACTCTTTCACACAATCATCCTTCTTTCTTCCTCTTCTTCACAAGGGTCAGACTTGTGTGATAGCCAGAAGGGTCTGGTCTCCCTGATCCCTCTTCTCCAAAGTAAAAGACAAAGTAAAAGATCTGTGCACGATATCCAGGTTGTCATGGAAAATAACCCTACCACATGGCCATAAAAACCTATGATCAGAAATGCTGCGGTAGGAAAAATTGCAATGTGTATCTCACAATGAATTTCAGAGGTAGAATTACAATGTGGACTTCTGAGATTCTGGAGCAAGGCTGAGAATTATACCTTTTGACAACTAGCTCTAGGTATATTATTAGTTCCTGTGGGAGACGGAATACTTGATCATAAGTACCACATGACCTGGTAACTATGACTGAGGGTCTGTTGGGCACATCAAATCATGAAATTGGACTGGCCTATCTCCAGTTTATCATTACATAGTACGACATCAAGCTTGATCAGGACCAGAGGCATAAGTAAGCCACAGAGGCACAGGGTGGCCAAGATCCATATGTCACCCACTAGAGCTGCCCCAGTGTCCCTCCCCTGGCTTGTACCTATGACCATATGGGAAGTATCTTATCACCAGATAAAAGAGGAATAAAAGGTCTAAGTTTGGATTATAGATGATTTGACTCTATATGTGGGTACCAGCTGAAAATGAACTATTGTTGCATAATAGACACAGTCAGAAGTGACCTTAAGAGACAGCAATGACAGAAAATTCCCCGGGGAATTGTATGGAAAGAGAAGTAGCCTGAGATGAGAATACATACTATAAGCTAATGGTAGGGTCAATTGAAGCATGACACATGAGGATGTCTGGAACAGTTATCAGGTTGTTAACCTGTGAATAGACATGGGAGTGGACACAGAATGTAGAGTATTATATCACATTTTAACACATGAGAAAGCATTCACCCACCATGGAAGAGACATTGAACAACTGAATTTAAAATGTTTTGGTTAGTTGGCATTAGCCAGCTTTGTTGTGGCCACAATGGAATTGGCAAAATGGTACATGAATAAACTGGTTATGGTTGTAGTGATGGAGGCTGTATATGAGCCCATCAACCTTAATTACCACTTATAAAAACTAATTGGCTTTTGCAGTTTCTGAAGATCTAATCAGTCAACAACAGACCAAGGCAGCCATGCTGATATGGCAATATATTTCGAGGAGACCAAATGGCCACTTGGCAGCAAGTCAGCTACATTGGGACTTTTCTTCTTAGAAGTAAAATTAAGCAATTTTTCCTCAGAAGAATAAATATCTATTCTTGATATGGATTTGACTTTTCTTCTTGTAGACCTCTAGTTGACAAGACTATCTGGTGGTTTAGGGACTACCTCATCCACAGACCTGGAATCCTACATAAAATAGTATGTGACCAGGAGACCATGTCATGTTGTAGAAGTCTGAGAATTGGCCCATGATTGTGGGATCCATTAGTTATATCATAAATCACACAGTTTCGAAGTAGTTAGCATTTCATAGAGCACTGGTATATCCTTCTAAAGGTACAACCGAAGCACCAAATCAGAGGCAACCCTCAAAGACTGCCATCCTTCAGTCATATCCATTAAGTCAAGATATTCCTCATCTCCACATAATGTTCTAACCCCAATAGAAAGAAGACCTCACTCTGGAAACCAAAAAGTAGAAGCAGAAGTACTTCTAAAACTCCCAATGACCCACTGCAAAATTTTGTCCTTCCTGTCCCCATTCTTTTATGTTCTGCAGGGATAGAGGTCCTGTGTCATACTCTTGCCAGGAGTCACAGAAAAGGTCCCATGAAAGCTGACTATGGAGGTCACCAGAGAAATTTTGACTCCTTGTATCCAGAGAGGAGAAGGCAAGAAGAAGAGTCAACATCTTGACAAGGTAATTGACCCTGATCATCAGGATGAGGTAGGGCTGTTTTTTGTTTGTTTGTTTGTTTGTTTGTTTGTTTGTTTTCTACATGAGGCATGAAAAATTATTTGTGGAATTAAATTGTCTAGCTTGGATGCTTTTCCTTTCCACTTTATAACTGAATGAGCATGTGTAGAAATGTGGCCTGAAAAAGATGATTGCCAAGGACCCAGAATTAATGAGCCATCTCTGGGATTTCAATGTGACTCAGTCTCTGCTTTAAAGTCACTGGCACTTGGTTTTAGGCTCTCAGCATATAATCAAGTCACCCCTGAAAGAAGGACCCGTTCCATGTCTTGGCCTATTCATTGCTGGAAAAATAACAAGAGATTTCAAGTGCCCTGTGGCAGCACAGTAAATATGATGATACAGATACTTCCCTTCCCATTTAATTCCTTTTGTGAATCTGGCAAATTGAATATGTAGTAGGTTTCCCCACTCAAGAGAACATGGTAAGAGAGCCACTTGAGCACTGTTATCCAAAAGAAGGGACTCTGGATCTACCCTTAGTTCACTTTTCTTTCTGGTAAGTCAGAATGCGGTGGTTCATGGTCATGCAGTAGAGGTAATAAAAGGCTAATTTGTTCTTAGGCAACCACTCAACTTCTCAGTTTTTCCAGTAGAGGGAGATCAGTCTCCATGGAGGAAGCTGGTCCTTAAATGACTCAAACTCAATACCCAAATTCATCAAACAAATGCCCCTCAGTCTTTTGATATTCCCCTTCCTGTTAGTGGCCAAGGCTCTTCTCTCAGTCTCCTATCTTGTTGGAGAACAAGGAAAAATTATGGTACCATTTGGACTGCTTATTTCAGTCCTACCTCTCACCATTTCAGATTCTATCCATTGGCTTGACTCCTGTTCATTAGCATGTACAACACTCAGGGATGCACTTATTATATCCCACCCCACTATCACTTAACACTTGGACAAAACAAATAACTGATAATTTCTGGAGAGTTTCCTCACATCCCTGAACCTGGCCTACAGCTTGTCAGAAGGCATTTCCACCATGGAGTGACATTATATTTTCTTGAAGGCTAGAGGGCAGCTTATGCAGGCTAGGAAGTAAGAAAGTCATTACTAGGGTCCATGATGCCTGTGAGAGCTGAGCCAAGGGGTTTGTCAGCAAGAGAGCATTGCCAGGAACCTAAGAACACTATTTATGTAAAGAGAAGAGCCCAGGAGAAACACTGGCCAGGGCATGCAGCAGAAAATTCTATCACGATGCCCTTGATAGAAGGGGGTTAGCCCAGTGGCCTTCCACAGTAGCTCTTAGTGCCAACAGTTGGGCCAGGTCAGGTACAGTCCAGTGGAGATAGCACCCAGTGTGGGATCAGGGCATATTGCTTCCCACAGCCAAGAGGACCACACTCTTTCCTAAGACCAAACAGGGAAATGGAGAGCAAAAGACGAATAGTCTTGGAATTAAAATTTGCTTCAAACACGGGGTTAAAAAGACAGAGGAGTAGGGGGACCCTAAGCTTGCCTTGTCCCTTGAACACAGCTAGATAAATATCAGACCATTTGGAACACCCAAGAAATCAATCTGAGGACTGAGAGAGCAAAACTGCACAACTAGAGGTAGACAAAATGACTACATCAAGGAAGGCATTACTCTCAGGAGCAAGAATGCATTGAGTTAGTTAACGGTCTCTCTTTTTTCACTGATCTAACCCAACAGCCTCTTACTCTGGGAGTTGGGTTTGTAATGAGGTTGACTGTTACAATTAGAGAAAATGATGAATTGTATTTTCTTTTACAGCTTTACAGTGAATTGATATGTTGGTTTTTTACACACGGATTCCAGATAATAAGATATTAGCACATAAAATATTTATGATTTGCATGTATTTCTGTCACAGTGTCTTCTGTTTTCATTGGTTACTATACATTTCAGAGTCTTGACTTTTTTTTTCAAGATTACTTATGATCTTGGTTACCCTACTAATATCTGTTTTCCTCCAAATATCTTGTATAATTTCTCACTAGTACCTAATAGAGCGTCTGCTCTCCCTATACTGGTCTCTTCAGTGTCCTATAGATATAATAATCATATGGCATACAGCAACAACAACTTAACTTACAACCCAAATGCTTGGATTTCAGTTGTGCTGCCTGCATATGATAGTTGTGACCTGTGGCACTTTTTCAGAAAGGTTCCTGAACTTAAGATTATTTTTCTGAAAAGTGGAAATTATTTCTTATGTATTGGATTGTGGTAAAGATCAAAATTAAGGAAGATAAAGCATAGGTGAGCACATCACAAAGTGGAAAATGTTATGTACATATAATTAATTGTTATCATGAAATACCCTACTCCAGTTTTTTAAAGCTTTGGGTACTCAATTTTTATGGCAGCGCCCAACTGTTTCACATCATTCCTGAAAACTACACTTTTCTTCTAGACTTATTGGAAACACCTGGAGAGCTTCTAAAGTGCATAGTGTTGTCTTGTCTCCAACAATCAATCTTTTGAGAAACTCAGGTGGCAAGCCTGAGCGTGAGCATCTTGTAAATATTCCCCCGATGCCCATAATGTGCAGATAGGATTGACCCTCAAGTATCTGTTGCTATCCTCTCAGCATACAGTAACTCATTAGAAATCCAAGTTCTTCATTCCTAACCCAAATGTTCAGATTAGAAACTCAGCTGGGGTGTGGGGTGGGATGTGGGGTAGATCACCTTCAGGTAATTCTGATGTACATTAAGGTTTTCACCACCAATTTTTAGTATGATCATCTAGTTTTGGTAGTCTTTTTGTCTTCTGCACTTTTAACAGTGGCTGAAGTACTGGAGAAAATGTTAATCAAAAGCTGGATGAATTTTAGAAATAATTTTTTTCTCTGCAATATCTGATCATCTGTCTTCTTTGAACCTTCTTGTGGTCATAGTATCGTTATATATATAAATTTTACTATTTCTTACTGTTCTCTAAAATTGTCTGGTACCAAAGATTGATTGTGTATAGGAAGGCAGATAAGTATTAATAACTATTTATAAGCAGGGAAAAAATCCTCTTTGTCTAGTCATTACCAGAATATCTCAAAGACTGCATTCACATATACTTTCACCTTAATAGGCCCTCAAATGTTTCCTTTTCTATTTTTTTAAGACTTTTATTTATTTGAGAGACAGAGAGCAAGAAAGAGAACATGAGTGGGGGTAGGAGCAGAGGGAAAGGGAGAAGCGGACTCTCTGTTGAGCAGGAAGCCTAAAGCGGGCTCTAGATCCCAGGACCCTGAGATCATGACCTAAGCCAAAGGCAGACGCTTAACCAACTGAGCCACCCCAGGCGCCCCTCAAATGTTTTCTTATACAATTTATGTTTAACCACTTTACTGCAACAGAATGGCTTCTGGGTGCTAATGACTTTTAATGCTTTATTATTATTTTTTTTTAATATAAATTCAGTGGAATACCTAACTTATAGGTTGATCAAGAGATGAAATCATACCCCTTTAAAGTGATTCAAATCACCAGGGGCACCTGGGTGGCTCAGTCAGTTAAATGTCCAACTCTTGATTTTGGTCCAGGTCATGATCTCATGATTGTTTGAATGACCCCATGTCGGGCTCCACGCTGAGCACAGAGCCTGCCTGGGATTCTCTCTCTCCTTTTCTCTTTGCCTCTCCCCCACTCGGTCCCACTCTCTCTTTATCTCTCTAAAAAATAAAAGTTTCAAAGTATTATAGTTACTGATTGATAAACCTGCTTATATATTCAACACTGGGGAACATTTTTTCTAGAGAAGCAAGTTTTAATGAGTTTCTTTAAGTATTCTATTTAGAATTCCAGAGGTAAAGAAAATATGACTTAATGTTATTATTTTAACTCAGAATTTGACATCAGATACACATACATACATTTTAGAGAGTGAAGCCTAATTAAGAGAATTCTTTAGATGGTGTCAAAAATATTAATATTCCAGGATTTTTTGATTATATGAATGCAGGTTCTGTTAGTTGTGCTAGGAAGTCAGAAAAAATGAAAAGTTACAGCAGATATTTGCTTACCAGTGTTATGATTAAGGCTGATGGTGTCTGAGTATCATAAACCTAGAATTTATATTTTATATTTTATATTCAGTGTGAACGATTAAGACTGATATTTGCATATGACTGTGCTTAAAATGTTTATATTTTAGTGTTTTCATCAACATATAAAGTTTCTATGTGCTTATTTTACACTTTTCCCATTCAATTAAATAACTATAAATTAGACTTTAGGACAAACTGTTACCAGTAAAATAATTTGTTGGCTTTCATATTTTAAGGAAAACTGACTGCTGTTCACACCATTGACACTAAAATATAGATAGAGTACAGTAGCCTGATCCACTGGGAATATTTTCTAAGACCCGCAGTGGATGCCTGAAATCACAGATAGTATAAAATCCTATATATTCCGTGTTTTTTCCTATACAAACATACCTGTGATAAAGTTTAGTTTATAAATTAGTAGAAGATTAACAACAATAACTAATAATAAAATAGAAAAATTGTAGCAACATACTGCAATAGAAGTTACGTGAACATAGTATATGCTAAGTCCACAGATGCCAAGGCGGTTTGACCTATTACCAATTACCAAGTTCTGAGGACGATCTCATTATTTTATGATAGACATTTTAGCACCCTTTGAGTGCCAGTCATTATGCTAGGCACTAGAAAGACAGAGATAAATATAGCCAGGTTTTTCTAATTAAGAAATTTATAGCCTAGTAGAAGCAAACCACAGAAAACAGATAATTTCCACATAGTATGTTAAGTGGTGATATTATAATGGTATGTTTAGGGTTCATGGTACATGAGGGGAATTCAACTCATCTCAGAGGGCCAGGAAAAGAATTTTAGAGGAGATACTTGATTTGATTTCCTGGAAATGAATAAGATTTTATTTTCTTGTTTGTTAAAGAAATAAGGTGGGAGGGACGCCTGGGTGGCCAAGTTGGTTAGGCATTTGCCTTCTGCTGGGGTGATGATTTCAGGATGGGATTGAGTCTTGTGTCAGGTTCCCTGCTCAGCGGGGAGTCTGCTTCTCCCTCTGCCCCTCCCCTGCTCATCCTCTCTCTCTCTCTCTCCCTCTCTCTCTCTATATAAATCAAAAATAAATAAATAAATCTTAAAAAAAAGAAATAAGGTGGGAAAAATTCTTATTTTTCAGGGCACTAGTAAAAAGTCACAGAGATGTGAAGGAGAATACTGATGTAGGAAATTCTAACCTGTTCTGTATAACTTACACTAAAATAGGTAAGTGAGAGCAAAGAGATAGTTGGATGAGGGCAGGTCACAGAGCATCTTGTGTCTTGGTAAGGGATATGAGTGTTATCTTTTGAAATATGATTTTATGAGTGTTTGTCTGAACCTTCCGCATTTCCCTGAAACAGCCTCACATTTCTTAAAATCACATAGGGTTCTAGATAGGATTATGATTTTCAAAAGACTTGTAAAATTTTTCTTTGTTTACACCATCTTCAAAAATGAAAAACAAAATATTCGATGAGTTCTTACTTAGTCATTTATGAAATGATTCAAAGGGGAATTTTGTTGGCTGATATCTTAGTCCCATTTCTCTCACTTACTCATTCAGGTTTTAAAACCAGTGTTCTTTGACATTTACCCTGTAGTTTTTTTTTTTTTTTAATTTCACAAAATTTTTAGTAAATAGTAATTACAAGGTGCATTTTATAGCCAGTAATTATTTTTATTTTTTCCAAATGTAGGCTAAAAAAGGATTCAAAATAGGGGTGCCTGGGTGGCTCAGTCGGTTAAGCGGCTGCCTTCGGCTCGGGCCATGATCTCAGGGTTTTGAGATAGAACCCCACATCAGGCTTGCTGCTCAATGCGGAGTCTGCTTCGCCCTCTCCCTCTGCTGCTCTCCCTGTGTGTGCTCTCTTGCTCATACTCTCTTAAATAAAGAAATAAAAGCTTTTTAAATAAGGATTCAAAATATAAATGTTAGGGTTTTTGTTAGGTCAGATTACTTTCTTTCTTTTTTTAAAAATAATTTTTATTTTGTTATATTAGTCACCATACAGTACATCCCCAGTTTTTGATGCAATGTTCCATGATTCATTATTTGCCTATAACACCCAGTGCACCATGCAATATGTGCCCTTCTTCATACCCATCACTGGCCTATCCCAATCCCCCACCCCCCTCCCATTTGAAGCTCTCAGTTTGTTTCCCGGAGTCCATAGGTCAGATTACTTTCTAGTTGAGGTAATATTTTTTACTGAGGAAAGGTAGTGGAAATGATTTCAAAAGAGAAACCAACTCAGAAATATAAGAGGAAGTAATGGCAAGAAAGAATTGTATTCATGTCATATGATATCTTTCGAGGAATAAGGGAGGATATCAATGCATGCAGTCTCTCTTAAAATACCTTTCCCCAGAATTACCCCTTGACATTTTTGTATGTTCTATTGCAAGGAATTAGATCTTTGCATCTTTTTGATTACTTAGCTTTCAATTTTCACATATATGTTATATAAAAAGAAGTGATTATATCATCTGTACAACAGTTTCAATTTATAGTGTGAAAGCAAATAAATTAAACAGTAGTTTCCTTTTATCTGTTATATTATTTTTCATTATCTGAAATTTGACTAAATGATGTTTCTTCCTCCAAAGGAGCTGTCACTAATAGCTTTCTTAACCCGAGTCTCAGAAAGAATTTGACAAAGCTGTATCTCTTTCTGTCTTTAAAATTTTATTTCTTTCTGTTTTTATCAGTCCCTATGAAATAATAAATATTAAAAATGGCAGGCAATATATTTTAAGAGCTACTGTTAAAGCATTGTTTTCCTATAAATAAACAAGCCTGTTTCTCTAGAGCTTAAATAGGAATAAAAATTTGATACACTCTCTTCCCCCATCAAGCAGCTGTGGCAAGAAGCCATTAGGGAGTTGTTAGATTTGCTGAAGTTTTCCATTATGCCAGGTATTAAATTAACTGTCGTATGTGTTCTGGAGTAAAGGGAAGGTTGTAATCTTATGAGGATGCTTAACATGCTGACATTTTCATTGCCCTGAATATAAGTAGACATAATTACTGACTCTTTCTATAGGTTTTCATGTGATATGTTGACCAGCATTAATGAGTGTGCTTGTGAAGACATTAAACATCCAAAAATAATGTCTTTTTTAATGAAATGGATCTTAGTGAAATTATAAAATACCTTTAATTATTTTGTAACAGTAAATTAGCATTAGGATATAGGCTATGAAAACTACATGGCTCAGAATAGACACTGTATTGGAATGAACGCTGTTGTAATGGAGGATTCCTAATTAAGTGTTAGCCATAGTTTCCCTCTACTGTGATATGTTCACGTTGTGCAGTGCTCATGGCTGATAATGGGATTTACAAGCTGAAGTCCTTAGTCAATTCTTCCCATTTAGTCTAATGGTCTTCCTGCTTTTACTCTTATTTCTAAGCTCCCATTTATCTAACTTTCCTGTGTACTGGGATTGAATGACTGCAATGCGGTAGATACTTAATAATTTATGGATTGCATTATTAATAGTTGCACCCTACTTCCTACATGGGATATTTTTTTTATTATTTTTCACCCAAGTCTTTTTTCCAAGATTTCAAAGTCTGTTCTTAAAATCTAGCCCAGTATGATAAAGCTACCTTCTACCTTTCTGGATCTCTGAATAGCTTTCTTCCCAGATTGGTCTGTACATAATACTCTACCCTGGCTCTTTTCCATTTTCATATATGTTACAAGAAAAAAACTGCAATTCTCAAGACAAATAAGGAACTATATGTCATTTTTTAGTTGAAAAGTTACATAGTAATTGAACTGGTTTATAAATTCAATAAATATGTAGGAATGAAAGATATTCTCAAGTTTTTAAGGATTTTGTTTTCATAAGAATGAAAGATATTCTCAAGTTTTAAGGATTGTGATTTCTGGTTGAATATTTGAATATCTACATAAGTTTAAATAAAACTCTGGGACACTGTTTTTTAGAATCATTTACTCATTCATTCATTCATTCATTCATACTAATGTGACTTAGAGAACCTAATATTTGCTGAATGCTAGTCTAGTCATTGGGTTTATAATTGTATAAATTTCTGTAAAACTATAACACTATAAAATATAAATATATTTATTTTGTATTATTTTATTTATGGAATATTAATACATAAATATAATTTATAAGTTAAATATTAAAAGATGTATATCCCCTTCTAGACCTATGTTTTAGTGGGAGATGCCAATGAAAAATAAAATAAATAAGTTAATTATGTATTATTTTAGAAGTTTATAAAGTCTATGAAAAAAAATAGTACAAAATGGAGGTTGGGAGTGCATGTGAATATTTGTGTTGTGTAGCAGAGATACCAGGTGGAACAAAAGGCCTGGTGTGTTCATATGCTCTAGCATTAGCCAGGGGGCAATGAGGATGGAGTGGAGTGGAGTGAGGGAGGGAATAGTTGCAGGAGATCAAGTAGAGTGGAAAGGAGGTGGGGGTGTTGCACAGAACGTAGAAACTTGTAAGCAGCTATGAAGATGGTTCTAGGAGCTATGGAACGTTAAGTGAAGTGAAGAGCTATTGCTACTGAGCATAAGTTTGACCTCACTCACTTGGGCTTTAAAGGGATTATTCTGGTTGTAAATTATGGGAATAGTTCATGGGATGAAAGATAGAATCAGAAAGATTTTTTTGAATGTTTCTCCAGTCTTCCAGGTATAAAATGATAGTGAGATAATGGTGAGATGATGGCTGTAGCAGTGGAGATGGAAAAAAAAAGTGGTCAGATTCTAGATGCATTTTGAAAGCAAAGCCAATATTATTTTCTGATGGATTGAATGTGAGATTGAGAAAAAGACCAAAGATTATTCAGAGTCTTTTCCTGGATCTCACCTGACTTTGAAGAAAAGAATCAAACAACGATATAACATGCTATTGATCTGCAAGGCAGTGAAAGATAATTTTATTTTCCTCACAAAGCTTCACATCCAATGGAAGGAAAAGAGGCATTTAGGGAGTAATAAAAATTACATATCTGAGCACTAAATGATACATATGTTTTATTCATTTTTCTAGTATGCAGTACTAAAAATTATTAGCTGATATACACACACACAATAATGGTGAAGCTGCCAAAGCATAAAAGTTGGTCACCAGGGCCCACCCACATAGATACTTAGTGTCAATATGTACTTCCATTACGGGCCTTCACAGAATAAGTGTATGAGAATATAACACATTGGAAACCTTTATAAATATACTTGTCAATCAGTGTTGGGGATTTTCTTACAAAATATTTAAGACCCTCCAATATAGTGGTGCCTAGGTGGCTTGGTTAAGCATCTGACTCTTGATCTTAGTTCAGGTCTTAATCTCAGGATTGTGAGTTCAAAAACAAACAAACAAAAAAACAACCTCTCCAATACATCCATAGAACTTGTGATATTTCCAATACAGATTTTAAACATATTTATCAAAAGGCATTCTTTCTAAATGCCATGAAACATAAACTAGGCATTATTTTCCATATCTTTCTGTATTATCTCTTTGGCAACGTTCACATTTCCTGAGTGAGGCTGTAGATACTCTTAATTGTGTTGTTTCCTCAGTGTAGTTTTGGAGTTTTACATTCTAGGACGGAGGGAATGCATTTTTCTTACAGAATATATCTATACTGCTATTTAAAGGGTGCCCTGACCAGCATAACTAATTATTTACCGAACATTTGTGAAAAACCATCCCTAACACTGCTATGTTTCTGTTTTGTTCATTTGGTTGTTTTTAAATTAGAGTAGAAAATAGTATGGATGGTGTGATATTGTGAATTACAATAAGAAATGTATATATATTTGGTCTACAACCCATTCCTGACATAGAGCTCCTAAAATCCTTGGATTCTCCTAAGTGGTGAGAGCAGTAAAAGTCTTTTGTTATCTTAAAGACTTACCTTGAAAAACACCTAAGCATTGGGTCTGTTTGCTGAGAGAACCAACCATGTGATTCCAGGGTTGTGGCTTTCAGTCCAACTCCTCTGATTTCTGGGGAGGGGAGAAGTGTTAGAGGTTGAATCAATCACCAATGGTCAATGAGTTAATCAATCATGCCTATTTATGAAGCTTCCATTAAAAAAAACCAAAAGGAGGGGGTTCAGAGAACTTCTAATTTGGAGAACCAGAATGGTTCTTTTTGCGTGCCACCATACTGGGTCCCAAACTCTATGAGGACAGAAGCTCCTTTGCTTAGGACCTCACCGTCTGGCTATTGACTTGTATCATTTAATATTCTTTGTAATGAATGGATAAACTACTATGTAAATAGGATTTCTAATTTCTGTGATCAGCTCTAGCAAATTAATCAAACCCATGTAGGGGGTTGTGGGAACTTCTAATTCATAGCCAGTTGGTCAAGATTTCAGGCAACAACTGAAACTGTGATTGGCATCTTGAGTTGGAAAGGGTTGTTGGAACCTGTATCTGTAGGTAGATGCTCAGAAGCACATATAATAATCTGGGCCCTCCCTCCCCATCTTGCTGTTGATCATTTGGTTCATTTCCTATCTTCATTACTTCAACATTGACTCCATCTGTTTCTGACCTCAACTTGAATTCTCAACTGAACTTTTGGATTCACATAATATTTATTTATTTATTTATTTATTTATTTATTTATTTATTTATTTATTTATTTTCTTCTACTTTATTTTTCAAAATGATTTTGACTTCACTGTCACCTCCCCACCCTACCATCCCCCCATGCCCATGCCTAGGCTAGAACTTTCTAGATCAACCTGAATCCACTATTCAGGTACATAGATAGTTCCTTCATGAAGGTAGATAGTAAAGGTAAAGTGGGAATGGAATTTTAAAACTTCTTAAATTAATGTGATCACACTCAGAAAATTGTATTCCAAGGTAATGGTTTCTAGACTTTTAGAGTTTAGGGACCAATAAATTAGTCTTTGGTGGATTGATATGAAGTTAACAACATTTATCAACTAAGAACTTTAAAGTAGAACAGTTGCCAACTAATGTAATTTAATTTTTTTAAAAAAGAAAATTTAAACTACAAAAGAAAAAATATATCGTCATTCATTCATTCATTTCACAAATGTTCACTGGGGACTTATTAAGTGCCAGGAAAATTTTAGACCCTTGGGACATATATGCCAGTATAGAGCAATCCTATAAATTAAATAAATGCAGCTCCATGAAATATTAAATTGTTCTTTTTGTCTTTCATATTTTATAAAAACACTGACATGGAATAAACTTTATAGACCTGTAACTATGATTCTTTTTTAATCAAGGTATTGAATTGAGTTATTTTAAATGTCAGTAAATGACACTATTGAGAAAGCACACTTACATCTGAATTACTTTATTATGTGAAAAGTGGACCAGATCACTGGGATTCCCATCAGCAATCAAAAATGTTTTATAGACCGCGTTCCATCTAATTGTCATTGTAGCCCTGTTCTCCCAAAGCTGGACAAAAGAGCTGAAGGTTAGGAAAGAGAAGATATGTAAATAAAAAAGGGAAAAGTCTGCTTTCTGGAAGAGATGAGGAGAGACTCTTTGGAGTAATACTGAAGGAATGTGTGTATATAATATGTGTATTATAGAGAACAGTTGTGTGTGATTAAAAGACAAAACAAAAGATCAAATATACCAAGCATTTATTTTAAGATATTAAAATTAATGGTTTATCTTCAATTTAGGCCTAAATTATAAATTATTCTAGTATATTTAAAACTACACTTAATTTGAAAAAAAACAAGAGTAAAATTCACTTTTTACTTACATTGTTTAAAATAAATCTATTTTGTAACAGGAAGAACATCTGCAATAAAATAGTTTCAGGGAAAACATTGGATATAGATATCACAATGAAAACCTAAAAATAGATACAATATACTTCCTTAAAAAGAAAAATAAAGCTAATTTATTCTTGCACTTCCCTGTTTAGAGACACTACATCATAGCAGTTTATTTATAGCTTCTCATGATGTTTTCGGGAGACTTAAGATCTCATTGTCAAAGAAAAACAGCTAGCATTTATTAAGGGCTCTCTGTGTTCAAAGAGCAGAGTGCTAAATCTTATGGAAGAGATAAAAATGAGTAAGACTTAGGCCCTTCTGTCTCAGGGAGTTCACATGTAATTGGTAGAAAAATTAAAAGAAAAATTACAATAGAGGGCAGCGGATGCTAGGTAGAGTAACACACTCTCTGAAGAGACAAACTGAGAATACTGTTTTCCTATGGAAGTAGCAGAAACCTAAATAGAGTATGTGAATTTTGTGTTGTGTTTTGACAGAATAGGTATTCAATATGGTAAATGGAGCTGTTATTAGAATGAAAAATCTAGAAAGAGAACCACAAGTTCCTCTGAAAGGAGGAGTGGAGAAAGATTTAGTGTGAGTGGTTTATGGGTTATAGGTTGAAGATTTAAGAGTCATGTCAGAGAGTTGGTCTTGGAAGCTATCCTGTGATTTAAATAGTTGAAAGTGACCGTGTGAAGCAAGAGAAAAGGGCTGAAGATGATACCTGGAGGATAGCCTTTTTCTTCTTTTATTTTCTTCTTCTTTTTCTTCTTTTTTTAACCTGAGGAGTAAGGAGAGTCTGTGAAGTGTCCTGACAAAGAATGACTGCAGATACAGGAGGAGTGCATTATCATGCAAGACAAAGAGAAAAGGATTTCAAGAAGAACAATGTGCAAGAAAACAAAATATATATGCAGGGTGCAGTCAGAGCTCAGTGCTT
Organism: Ursus maritimus; assembly: GCF_017311325.1. NCBI lineage: Eukaryota > Metazoa > Chordata > Mammalia > Carnivora > Ursidae > Ursus > Ursus maritimus. The sequence continues at coordinate 60,909,239 of NW_024424452.1, forward strand.
CCGAGGGGTTAACAAGCCGACGACTGAGAACAGACTGGAGGAATTGGAAACAAAGGTGGACACTGAGAAACTTGGAGAAAATACTGCCTGGATAACTGTGCAGATGGATATCAGACTTTAGGTGTTCGGGTATGAATGTAAATAGAGGCAAAAATGCTGTGAAATTATAGACTGATTCCAACTTGGGTATTTTATAAGATTTTCTGTTCTTCTCTGGGAGAGTTAATTTGGATAATAGAAGAGATCTATCAAATTTTAGAATAAATTTACTCAGCCTGGAAAAAATGAAATCTCATTTCTTGTTTATTACAATTGATTGGCAGCAAAGAGGGTGTTATGTCATTAAAATAATTCTAAATAGATGACAGTAATCATTATAATAGCTATTTGAAAGAACAACCAGGATGATGATGCCCTGGAGGTCTAAAAGTCAAAGTGTCAGACAGCAAAAAGGCTAGTGAATATTAATTATCTCAGTTCAGAGAACAGAGAGGAAGGATAATTAATATCTTAGCAGATACCTTTTATAAATTAAAGGTACTTAATGTCAGCTTTTTATTAAACTGTGGATGGTAAAAATTGAGAGGGAATGCCACATTTTCTTGTTCAGTCCTTCTCTTCCCTCACCTCTCTTTGGCATTGCTGAGTCGCTTCCCTTGAACATTGTATGTCTTCTGTAATACTGTGCTCTCCCAGCCTGCCCACCTATGTTATACTTTCTCAGTCTCTTTAAGTGATTTTTCTTTGAATTTATCCTGTAACTGTGAGCATTTGCCCAAGTTCTGTCCATCTTCCATCTTATCAATTTCCAATGAGTTAAAAGAGACAGCTCACTGCGAGTGTGGACACTAATGCCAAACCACCTGGCTATTATACAGACCCTGCCACTTATTAGCTGTGCAAACTTGAATAGATTACTTACACTCTCAGGAGTTCCGATTCTTCTTTCACTTCCCGCTGTATCTCAGTTTTTACGAGTCTGACTTAGAATGTATCCACTGTATCATTAATAAAGTGATAAAAATCAAAATAAGCACAATATACATCTTCTACAATTGAGTGTTTTATTAGGCAGCCTTTTATTTTTCTTTGTGGAACTTCCTTAGAAATCTCATCATTGGTTGTAACTGTTACTATTATTCTTACATATCTTGTCCCGTCTTCTCCTGAGTAATTACCTTTTATACTTTAAAATGTCCTGGAATTTTTATTTCTAGTATCCTGCTAAAACCTCAATTTCAACATGTCCACCCTTCTTATACTATGGTTATGAGTACCTGGAGTCACAGGAATTAATCTTTATATGTCACATGCCTCAGTGACCAACCCTTGTCAAGTCTTCCTTCATAGTATCTCTTATATACAATCTTCACCCCCTTTCACTTTGGATATAAGTAGTAAATGTTTACCAAGTCCTGTGGGCTTCCTGGTCATTGAGGCAGCAAATGTGAGGTAGATTGGATAGATTCTCTTATGTAGTTTATACTCTAGCAGTGAAGTAGTAATTTACATGTGGGAAATACCATAATAAAAGAAGTGCAGGATGACAGGGGACGACAAACAGGAAATTATTATATTCTGGGAAATTGGGTACGACGGTTAATTTTATATCAACTTGGCTGGGTCATAGTAGTCAGATATTAGGCCAAATACTATTCTAGATGTTTCTGTGAAGATTTTTGCTGTTGTTGTTGTTTTGTTTTGTTTGTATGGGGTTAGTATTTAAATAAGTAGATTTGAATAAAGCATATTGCTCTTGATGATATGGGTGGGCCTTGCATAATCAGTTGAAAGCTTAAGCCAAAGGTAGACTTCCCCAAAGAAGAGAAAATTCTATCATCAGCCTGCCTATGGACCTGAACTGAATTTCTTCCCTGAATGTACAGACTGCTGGACTACCCTGTAAATTTTCTACTTCTACCTGCACAATTAATCTTAAATCTCTAAATCTGTGTTTCTCATTCTCTTTTTCACCACACACACACACATATACACACACACGCACACACCTACATACATACATTTTATTGTTTCTGTTTCTTTGGAGAATACTGACATAGGCAAAAGAAGACTTTCTGGAGAAAGTTGTTTTTTTTCTTGCTTATTATTTTTTAATAGCTCTATTGAGGTATAATTGTTAACAAAGAACAGTACAATACCAATGAATGTGATTGCTGGATCATATTAAGGATATGCTTAGTTTTGTAAGAAACTGCTAAACTGTCTTCCAAAGTGGCTGAACTATTTTGCATTCCTACCAACAATGCATGAGAGTTCCTTTTGCTCCACACTCCACCAGCATTTGGTGTTGTCAGTGTTCTGGATTTTGGTCATTCTAATGGACATGTATTGTTATTCATTGTTGGTTGAATTTGCATTTCCCTGGTGACATGACATGGAGCATCTTTTCATGTGCCATTTGCCATCTGTATACCTTCTTTAGCAAGATGTCTGTTAGATCTTTGGCTCATTTTTTTAAAATTGGGTTGTTTTTTTTTTATTGTTGAGTTTGAAGTGTTCATTGCCTATTTTGTATAACAATCCTTTATTAGATGTGTTTTTTTGTAAATATTTTCTCCCAGTTTGTGGCTTGTCTTCTAATTCTCTTCATGTCATCTTTTGCAAAGTGGTGGAAGTTAATTTTAATTAAATCTGGTTTATCAATTGTATTATTATACTTTTGTTGGAAAAATACCTTTAATGAAAAACTGCTGGTGATGAAACTTCTCAATTTTTTTTTAAAGATTTTATTTATTTATTCGACAGAGATAGAGACAGCCAGCGAGAGAGGGAACACAAGCAGGGAGAGTGGGAGAGGAAGAAGCAGGCTCATAGCGGAGGAGCCTGATGTGGGACTCGATCCCACAACGCTGGGATCACGCCCTGAGCTGAAGGCAGACGCTTAACCGCTGTGCCACCCAGGCACCCCAAAACTTCTCAATTTTTGTTTGCCTAGAAATTTTTCTCCATTTTGCCTTAAGTTTTGCAGGTTGCTCCTACTAGATGTCGAATTCTTTGTTGGTAGATTTTTGTTTTTCCTTCAGCACTTGAAAATAAATGATTTTGTGGTCTTTTCCATTCATTTATGTCATCAGACCACTATCATTATTTTTTAAAGATATCTGGATGGTTTTAATATTCTCTCTTTCCTTTTGACATTTAAGGTGTTTGGCTATAATATGTGTCATTTTCTTTATATGTATTTTCTTGAAGTTTGAAAAGCTCCTTAAATCTTTAATATAATGTCATTGAATCATTTTGGAAATCCTCAACTATTAGTTTTCAAATAATTTTTCTGCCTCATTCTGTTTTACCTCTAGTGGGACTCCAATTACACATATGTTAGACTGTTCACGGTATCTCTTTTCTTTCTGTGTTCTTTCCTCTGGATATTTTCATTTGTCTTATTCTTAAGGTTTTTAATCCTGTCTTCTGCTTTCTTAACTGGTTTTCAGTCTAGCCCTTACTTCTCAATTTCACATATAGCATGGCTTTAATTCTTTAATTTTTAATAACCATTTTCTAGAATTCAGTCCCTTATGAATGATTTCCAACATATCTCCATTTTCTTGAAAATACTAATTTCACATGTCTTAAAATCTATGTCTCAAAACTCCAAACTGTGGCTTTCCTCTGGATGGAAATTTATTTTGTCTTTCTTTTTATTATTATTATTATCATCATGATCTTTGTATTTATTCTTGTCTCTTATTAGGCCATTTTTAAAAGTTGAATTCTGAACATTGTGAAAGAAAACTTCTAGAAATAATATAACATATTGGATCCTTTTTCTTCAGAGAAGTTTTTCTTTTGTTTTTCATAGGCTGTTCAATAAGGTCCATATTACTTTAACCTATTATAAAATTAAGCTTACTTAAAGCTGGGTATAACACTTTTGGAGAGCTGATCTACATCTCATTGACCTTGAATTCCAGTGTAAGGGAAAGCCTAGTATAGTAGTCAGAAATGCTCCACCTCTGCAAGCCATGGACTCCAATACTACTTCCATGCCCAGTAAAAGTATTGATAGCTTTCTTCAATCCAACACCTAGGTCTCAATGTAGGCTACTTGTAAATAACCATAATTCAATGAGTAATTGACCTCATCTTTGGTGTGGATTCAACTGTGTTTTGTTTGTTTGTTTGTTTTGTTTTATTGTTTTTTTTTAAGATTTTATTTATTTATCAGAGAGAGAGAAAAAGAGAGAGCAAGTGAGCACAAGCAGGGGGAGTGACAGACAGAGAGAGAAGCAGGCTCCCTACTGAGCAAGGATCCCAATGTGGGACTCAGTCCCAGGACTCTGGGATCATGACCTGAGCCAAAAGCAGACACTAAACCAGCTGAGCCACCCAAGCATCCCTGGTTTCAAACCTTGTGAGACCTAGTCTCTTTCCAAGCTTCCCATTACTTTTAGAGAATATTCCTTAAAATCGCACAAGTGAAAGACTAAAATCTTTACAAGTGCTTCTTCCCCTTGGTGGATCTTACATTTAATTTCTATTATCTCACCTTTGAAAGATTGCAAAAAATCTTTGTTCGGTATCTTGGCTTTTGCACCACCATATGTGGATTGTTAAATGCCAAGAGGAAGAAGCACCTAGGAAGTCCAGACTTGCTTCTTTATTCTTCTTTTGCCAGGATCTACTTCCTTCAGATCTTGGCAGCCTTGAGGTAACTTTTTTGTTGTTTTTAATTATCTGTGTTTTCTAGTTTGGGGTTGGAAAATTTGTCTGATACAAGCTAATTTGACATTGCTATAAGAAGTACTTCTGTTATTTATATGTAAAGATTCACCCTCTTATTCCAATTATGCATATGAATCTTATTTTTAACCATATGATGATCACCAAAATTGAAACTGAAAATTATTTAAATATATTTTCTTTTTTTGCTCAGCACTTAGTACTGTAATATGTAACACTAAGGAAGCCTTTATAATTTTCATATATTGATTATAAGGAAAAAATATGCTTCCTGTGGTAAATTTTCATTTGTGTTACTAACTTCTAGACTAACAAACATCTTAGTATTAAAAATGCATCATTCTTTTAAAGGAGCAAGACTTATGTAGCTTAATTAACTCATGGGACTTCCTGAAGTTACAAGACCGGGTTTGGGCATCTTAAATATTATTAATGAAATATCTAAAGACTAATGGATATCCAGTAACTCACTCCATATTGTGGTAAACATTGGGGGAAAAAAAAACTTATTTTAGAATATGTCATTGTTCTTGGGGATACATTTCTGAATTATTTATGAAAGCCATTGGAAAGCTAAGATTTATCCAATAAATTTGTTTCATGAAGAATAATTCCTTCACAAAAATCATGTTACCATGATAACAAATGATTAGGACATAAACTAAATACTAGTGTCCTCACTTAGTCTTTTGCATGCATGATCACTATATATCATTACAACTCTTTGAGATAGATATTAAGCTTTTATAGTCTAAATAAATTGCCCAAGATCTCAGAGGTAGTAAGTGGTTAAGATCTGACTTAAGAACAGCACTTTCTGATTTCAAAGTCATTTTTTTTTTAAAGATTTTATTTATTTATTCGACAGAGATAGAGACAGCCAGCGAGAGAGGGAACACAAGCAGGGGGAGTGGGAGAGGAAGAAGCAGGCCCATAGCGGAAGAGCCTGATGTGGGGCTCGATCCCACAACGCCAGGATCACGCCCTGAGCCGAAGGCAGACGCTTAACCGCTGTGCCACCCAGGCGCCCCTCAAAGTCATTTTTTAAATAAAATTCTTCTTTACTCCTCATATTACTTCACAAGTTTACAACTTATTTTCAAAGAAGCATTTAAGTACAGATTGTGGAATGAAATTTAATTCTCATTTTTTTCTTTTCATGGCCAACTATGGTGATTTGTTAACTATTTATTAATAATAAATACATAATCTGAAATACAATAATGTGGATAAATGTAAGAAATCAAGAATTCCTGGGGCAAATGAAGTTGGTTTTTGTTTGTTTTAAATCTATTTATTTACCTGTCAACTCTGGTTATTAAATCATACTAGATATGGATACCTATTGAGACAGTCTATCTCAATATTATGATTATTTTAAAAATATTTTTTGGCATTACTGTGGATAGTGCAGGGTAGCAGAATATGCCATTCCAAAATATAACTGTAGGAGTTCAGGGCATGAAGACCTCAAATATACCACTTTAGCATAAGGATTATTTTGAGCCAAAGGCTGTTGAGATGAAGCAGACACAAGTAAAGCTCTCGGACCTCCCCTATTTGCCTAAAATCAAGACATACATTTACAAAGATGTTCCTCCTTCCTTCTTTACCAGGAAGGACAAAGGTGAATCCTGGGAGACAACACTTTAGACCCTTCATGGGAGGGAGATCATGGAAAAGGCAGTGACTTAAATCTGCATTACAGACCTTAGCCTTATTTATCATGTTTTTTCCTGGTAACTTCCCATAATTGGCCTCCCTGCTACTCACTCTACACACCTTTCTTTCTTTTGTCTCTAGCTAAAGATAATATTTAAGCTGGAGTTCTAAACCATCTCTTTGAGCTAATAATTTTTTCCTGCATTTCTCCTATGTATACATGAGTTGTACATGTTAATAAACTGTTTGTTTTCTTGTTAATCTGTCTTTTATTACAGGGGTCTTAGCTAAGAACTCAGAAGGTTGGAGGGAAATTTATTTTTCCTCCCCACAATAGCATATGTTAAACTAGCATGTTTCATTTAGTATTGGTTCTGATTAGCTATTGTGGACAAACAGAACTTCCTGTATTTCACCATATAGAATGAATATATCTGTTTTAGATACTTTAAAAATAATTTATAGTCACAAATTATTAACTTCAGTTATTTGTTTTTATGTACTTATCAAATTATAGACACTGTTTCAGTCACTGTGCTTGGCATTGGGGATATGGCAACTTGTCTCAGGGACCACAGAGTCTAAAAAAGAAGTACATATAAGTACAGTGCAGATAATCTTGAGCAGTATGTTAATTAAAGCTTAACCACCTAATATAGATAATGCGAGTATACAGCAAAGGAAGTTAAAAAAAAAAAAGAAAGAAAGAAAGCAGAGAGTTTAAATAATTGCAAATAATTTATGTTGGCTGAATGTAGAGTACAGAGATAGAGGAAAATAATAAAATGTTAGAAGGTAGTGTAAAGCAGATATCTTGCTTGTAAATGGTGAAATGCAAGCACATTACTCTCTTTACCATAAAACTTTTGTTAAAGTAGGTCTGACCTGAAGGCAATTTATAGAGGTTGGAGATCTTGATAAGTCAAATAATCAATAACATAAATGGTCCTGGTTCCCACAGCTGAAGAAGAGGCTACTCTTTCTTGGAAGGATTGTAATGGTAATTTAGAATCAGATCTACTCTAAACATTGGGATGATGTTCTCCTTCGTCACCTTACTAAACTCTTTTTACACTTGCCATTTGTTAAAATTGGAGAAATAATTGGTCACAATGGAAGAATTGGTTGTTGAGCCTAAGTTGGAGAAGACATAGTAGACACTTGCTGTACTAATCTGTGTGGGGTTTTTTGTTTTGTTTTTTTTTGTTTTTGCTTTTGTTTTTAGAACTGCTTGTTGCTAATGCAATGTTAGTATTTGTCAACTCAAGTGATTCAAACCCATTGACCTATGGTTTTAGGCAAAAATTTCAGCATGTATTAAGGAATATTGCTTTAATATGAAATACACTCTGCATATCTCTGTGAATCTAAGATGGCATTAGGTGACTGGTTAAAAATATGATGTTTCAGGTCTTAATTTATTATCTGTCAAAATGACTGACACTTCACTAAGGAAATTTATCTTTTCTAAGACTAACAGGTGTGCAAAACACTGAAGGAATTTTGTTGTGGCTATTATTGTTGTCTTGTTTGTTTTTTTAAGAGAGAGAGTGCATGTAAGTGGAAAAGGAGGAGCAGAGGAATAGGGGAAGAGAGAATCTTAAGCAGGTTCCATGCTGAACATGGAGCCCCACATGGGGCTCGATCTCACAACCCAAGATCATGATCTGAGTTGAAATCAAGAGTTGGATACTTAACTGACTGAGCCACTCAGGCTCCCCGATGCTGAAGGAATTTAGGCAAGGAACAAGTATAACAAGATTTGTTTGCTTGAAAAATTACTCAGAAGACAGTGAGTGGAGGAGAGAATGAAAAGATATAAGTCTTGTAGATTAAAGAGAAATTATAAGGCTATAATTGTTTAAATATTAATGGTATTCAGATTTTTATATTCACTAGTTAAAAACTTAATTCACACTTGCTGTTTTTCTTAGACGCAGATCAAATAATTAGTGACTTATCTATTACTTAGTTTCTGTAGGATATCACTTTTGGCTAACCCTTCCCCAACCAAGCATCAGAGGGATAAAAGCACACAAAGAAAGAATTATTAGTTTTTGTTTATTTTTTTGTTTCACTTTGATTCACTGAGGTCACTAAGTGGTGAAGATCAAACTTTGTATTTTATTTCATTGCTACTCTTTAAGGGGAAGCGGATCACATAGACTGGAAGCCATACAGTTACTTACTCCCCAGTGTCAGCTTCCTTTATTGAGATACAGTGCCCCAGCATTCATTGGAAGACCAAGCCTCCTATTATTAACCATGTGGTGTAATCATTTGCTCCCAAGGTGGGCAGTGTTAGATTCAGTCCATGCTGTATAATCAGCTTCATTACCATATTAATTTCATCAGAAAAGGGCTTAAAATCCAAACATTTAATGTGACTAAGAAAAGCATGCCATGAATTTTTGGAGAAAGAAATTTCCCCTCTCCCAAAGTGAATAAATTAAGTACTTCTTCTAACAGTGATTGTCCATAAGAGTTGATCTGCACAGCTGTCTTCCATGTATTATAACTATTTATTGTCCATATGTTTCAAAGAAAAGGACGTGTGTGTGTGTGTGTGTGTGTGTGTGTGTGTGTGTGTGTGAATTGTAGTAGGTAATAGTAAAGCATATTGACATGCAGGAAAAAGAGAGAAGAATGCTAAGAAATTCTAGTTGAAGTGAAACTCAGTGATGTAATTAACTGTCTACAATTAACTACAGTTATCTTACATAGCTAACTATGGTCAACAATTTAGTTTTTCTTGTTTTGCTTGCAGTTACATAAATGGAATTTTTGTCAAGTCATAATAAAGGTTCACTTACTAATAGCAAGAGATACACTATATTCCTAAGCTCTGATGGTTACCATGAGAAACACATTTATATAGGAGACATATGTGATACCAACAATCTTAAATAACTACCTTGGGATATCATGTCTTAGAATTTTATTTTTATGAAGAGTCACATCTTTTAAAAATGGTATTTGCTTTACATAAAACAAGATTTTAAAAATAGGTATATAAAAAACTAATTTTAAAAATGTTATCAAACCCAAGTTTGTCTACCTACTCCTGAAAAGACCAATACCCCAAGGAACGACTTTTGACTGGAAAGGGATAGGAGCTTTATTCAGGAGGTCAGCCACCTGGGTAGAAGGTGGACTTTTATCCAAAAGCCAACTCTGAGGTTTCTGCCTGGCCCAGAGATTTTTTAAGGGGCTTAATCAATTAATGGAGTGCAGTGGTCTGTGACATTTCTTGATTATGTGTAGACTGATGATGCCAGCTACAGAGTTATCTTGGTGCTCAGAGGTTGTGCAAGAAACTCTAGTTCTTGGTACCTAGGAGAGGTTGTACAAGAAGGTCTGGTTCCTTGATACCTGGGGTACTTGTGCAAGAACGTCTGGTTCCTTGGTACCTGGGGGTTGTGCAAGAGTACTCTGTTCTTTCTGCAAAGGAGGGCATAGGACAAGGTCTACAGATACACAAAGGCAGGTCAGTAAGTCCTTTGTGCGACCTTTAAAAAGAAAAACAGTTTGCTAAAAGATTGTTGGACTAATCGGAAAGCTGAGAAAGCTTCAAACAGACTTGCTGGCCTCTGTGGCCTGGGAAGGTTCTGTTCCTTCGTTCCCCAAGGCTGGTGGTCTGTGAATCTCAAAGAAAGCAAATTAGTTCTGTTACAGATCAAGGGCCTTAAGTCAGCAAGTAAGGAGTGTGTGTTTTGTTTTGTTTAAATTTACTTATTTATTTATTTATTTATTTATTTATTTATTTATTTGAGAGAGCACAAGCAGAGGGAGAGGAAGAGGGAGAAGCAGACTCCCTGCTGAGCAGGGAGCCTGATGGGGGGCTCAATCCCAAGACCCTGGGATCATGACCTCAACCAAAGGCAGATGCTTAACCAACTGAGCCACCCAGGGGCTCCTAGCAAGGAGTATGTTAACTTGATAGAGTGTTAACCCTTAAGACCGCCTGGAGTGCTATTACAAAATGAGTAATCACCAACAATGCCAACACCCTAGAAAAAACATTACTAACATTTGCTAAATATCACTTTAAACATTTCTCTAGAAATTTGTTAAGTTATAAAGAAAGAGTAAGAACAAAAACAAATTGATTTACCATATGCAATATTAAAATTATTATATCTAAATTGATTTTCACCCAAAAGGGGGAACTATACCAAATTTTTTTAAAAAGATTTACTTATAGAAAGAGAGAGAGCACGAAAGAAAGAGAGCAGGAGCACGGAGAGAGGCAGAGAGAGAGGGAGACAAGCAGACTCCCCACTCATCAGGGAGCCCTTAAACCCAGGACCCTGAGGTCATGACCTAAGTTGAAACCAGTCAGACACTTAACCAACTGAACCAGGCACCCCAAAACTATACTGAATCTTAAGGTATTTATGGTAAATGCTTTTTCATAGGAGATGTGAATTGAGAAATACTCTTTATAAACTAAGAAAATTTTATAAAAAGAGAGATTAGGAAAGAAAAAGATTAGTATCACTGTATTTAAAATTTGTATTTTAAATTAGATTCTATAAATCAAGATCTCGATATAGAAATTGTGGAAATTAGTATATGCATTCTAACACTATCTTCTTTCCAATCTTTTATCCTCTGATTTGTTATATTGTTAATTTTAAAATGTGAAGGCTTATAGCATTTATATTCTATTTTCTCAGATTTTTAGTTTTCGCTCTTTTCTAAATGTATTTTCTAAATGTATTTAATACTTAAGAGAAATCTTTTTACCATATTTTCTCCATTGTGCTTTACTTTGAATCATATTCTATCCCATGGATTGATCTTCATATAAAATTTTAATAATTTTTATATGTACTCCATTTCCTGGATTCTAATATGTTACCACCAGAACTAAAAGATCATTTGCATAATTATAACATTCTTTGTCCATTCTTTTTCCCAGATTTTTGTTGGAATTGCTCCACTGTCATCGGTAGTGAATGTTGCTACAGAAACTTGAGGCCTAACTGATTTTCCATGTAGAGGCGACTCATTATTTATTTTTGCTTAGACCCACATTTGATTTCATCTTTATGATTAAGTTCACTGCCTTCGCTTGGATTCTTTTCCCCCGGCTGAAACACAGTGAGGCATTCACTATAATAAAATCTTTATAAGAAAAATCCCTTCTCCTAGATAGTTGAATTTTTTTCTCTTCTATTTTTTTATTCTGTATAAATACCAGTTATACCCTGCTAAATTTCATTTGTCTGGTTTCTATAATCATAACCATTCTTATCTAATTATCCATCTCCATTCTTTCTGTTGTGATTTCCTTGGCCAAACATCATAGTTCTCTCAGGTTATTTTTTAAATTATTTTATTTTAATGCTTACCATAAGTCATGATAGCCTTTGTTGTTTAGCATTTTAATTTTTCTGACATTTCTTTCCTGGAACATCAGCCTGATCCTTTTGAAGTTTATACTTTTCCTTAAACTGTTTAAATTTGAGTTTTGAGAAGAAAACTTGTTTATAAATCCCTTTCAGATTTTGGTTGACTCTTTCTTCATTTGAACTAGGCGTTTTGTGAAGTCTCCATTTATCTGCATCTTAATTTTGTCCTTTTTTTCTTTCTTTTCTTTTTAATATGCCTTATGACATTTTTGCTGTTGGTTTATTTCTGATTATTTTTCAGTTTTGAAAAAAGAAAAAATTAGTTTTTGTCCATAACTTTGTAATCAGATTCTTTTATATGAGTGGCATTTAGCATTAGATAATCAATATATCCTGTTAACCTGCTAATAATCAGAAACAATTCTGCTGGCTCTCAGCGTTGTTCAGCCATCGGAACTTTGGACAATATGTGAACTATCTATCAGAGTTTGAGGTTAAGGCAATTGTCTATCTTTCTATATTTTTCTCTTGTTTTTTTTGTGGGTACAAAAGAGGGGAATAAGGAAGAGGACTTTATTCCACTGTCTTTAAACACAAATTTTGTTCCATAAAGTACTATAACTCTGTTCTACAGATTGGAAAATTGGGTCCCCGGATTTAGTGGCAGAACTAGAAGTAGAAGGCCAATCTCCTAATTTATAATTCAGTGCTTATTTCACTTTACGTGACTGCCTTTCTATAGAACAAATATACATGTTCCACAGAGACATTTCTGTTGTACTCATAGGTAAAAATAATTTTTGTTCCACTGTTATCTCAGTGATGTCACTATGGCCCTTCTCTCAGAGTATGAGTTACTATTGAACTTCCTATCTTTCTTTGGCTTAATTGGTGAAATCTGATTGTTTTGGATAGAAAGCAGGAGACACAGATGGAATCACAAACTGCATGTTGTTTAGTTTTTCTTGGCTGGAAAGGAGCTCTTGGGTTTTATTTTTTACTAATCTTGTTTTGTTGGTAGAGGAAGAAAAGGAAGTAGTAACAAATGAATCAAGAACATTCACAAATAGTATAAAATTTATTTTTGAAGCTGGAAGGTCAGTGATAGTTCTTGAATTCATAACCTAAGTAGAATAAATGTGGGGTTTTTTTTGGTATGACCTTGTCAGAACTTATACAGCAGATCCAGCTATAATGTTTCCATTGACATCCTAGGGTTCTGACCTTCATAGATGAAAACCTTTGTGATTTTTAATCATCCACATCTATCAAAGTAAAGAGAATCAAATCTAAGAGGAAGTAGCCTCTGCCCTAAGATCAGAGGTTAAAGCCTTGTCGTTAGCATTGCTCTTCTCTGCTTCTGACCCATTTTTCAACGTTGAGTTTTTTAAGTCTAAGTAAGTAAACTTTAGCTACTTGTTCTAATCTGAGGGTCCTGCCTTAATCTTTACAAGCCATTGACCTTGATCAGATTATGACCCTAGACTCACTTGCCTGCCTACCTGTATCTAAAGCACTGGCATTCTCCTTTCTGTATTACACTTGCCTAGGATTTGATTTATTGACTGGTTAAAATGCTACTCTTTCAGAGTCCTTCTGTACAAGATGCATTACTCCACTGATCTTCCTTAATATGTTTCAGCCCAAAGAACAGCATGACATGTTTCTAAAAGAATTTACTTGAACTATTTTTGGAAATTTACATTCCCTTTGCAGATTTTTCCTTGATGTTTATCTTTTCAGAGCTCTATGTAAACATGTTGTTTATGAATATAACTATTTAATCTTTTGAGGCCTTAATTTCAGTTCAGTTGATAATAGTTAAAGCCCCATTTTCTCTCACATGAGTCTATAAACAGTAGAATTGGGGGGGGTGTTCTCAGAAATTTGGATTTCATTTCTTTAATGTCTTTACCTCTTGTAAACCGTTTATGATTCATCTGAAGCATTATCATTTCCAGAAATATTTCCTTGACTTCTTCGAGCTCCCGTTTATATTTCAACAATTCCCCGGTCATAGCTCATAATAATTATACACTTATTTTTTTCATTTTCTTTCACATTACTGTACATTCCTAAAAGACTTATTCATCTTGATTTTCCTGGAAGTTAGCACAATGTGTAGTATGGAAAATGTTCAACAAGTGTTTGATGAACAAGTGAGAAGTCAGTAATACGAATTCAGCTTTTAGTTCTTCCATTGCTATAGCAAAAGAGGGTTGAATTAGGTGAATTATAATTCCCCTTCCACATCTAATTTCTTCATTTTGCAGAAGTTTGGATTATATGAAAGAAATAAGAAACTTAGAATTTTACAGTTATGTCAGTTGAGTAAAGTATCTAGACAAAAACCTTTATCTTAGTGAGAAACTGAAATTTTTCACTTGCTGGAAGTACATAATTTGTAAGTTGCAGAGTTAGAGCTGCAATCTGATTCTTCTGGTAATTGTGATATTTTTTTCAGTGACATATGGCACAATTGAGGAAATAAGAAATATTAAATGATTGGCAAAAATATATATAATGATAAATACAGTGTGCAAGTGAATGCAATAGATATTTAGTAAAATAATAGGGAAGGTGAGATAAAATTGGACCCAGAACTTTGGTAGGATTTTGATAAAAAAGGAGATGCAGGTAGATAACAATATCATGAAAGACATAGATGGGCATGTTTGGCTCGCTTAGGTATTTCAAAAGTTATATTGTAGACAAAAGTGGCAGAGACCCCAGCCTTACTTTGGAAGACTAAAAGTTGAAAATTATCAACTTAATTTAAGCAATAATTTTTATTCAATGCACCTCATGTTTTTTTGCCTCAAAATATCTTTCTGTTATTATTATGGAATTCATCAGCTACATGAAGGTGAAATAATAATAATAATAATAATAATAATATTAATAATAATAATTCTTCCTATTAAAATAGTCTTCTAAACTGAAACATAGGTCATCACCTTGCTAACATTTACGTTTCTGGTGTTTTTTTAAGATTTATTTATTTATTTGAGAGGGGAGAGGGTCAGAGGGAGAAGGAGAGGGAGAATCCTCAAGCAGACTCCACTCTGAGCATGGAGCCCGATGCAGGGCTTGATCTCATGACCCGTGAGATCATGACCTGAGCTGAAACTAAGAACTGGACACTTAACTGACTGAACCACTCAGGAGCCCCTCTGGTGTTACTTTTTTTTTTCCTGTTCAGTAACTTTTAACAGTCTCTCATATTTTCTAATTTTTGTTTTTGTATCTCTCTACTTACTTTCTTTTATGTTACTCTCTCTGTTCATAGATTATTAAGGTTATATAATGCCTATGTGTTTCTGTGTTTTGTAAGATTATGATAAATTTTACAAATGCTATCAATGTCGTATTCATAGTTTTTGGAAACCAGTGTACTTTAACGAAAAGTCTCAAGTTTTAGGACTGAACCATGTAAGTTCATGGTCCTTCTTCAGACATTGATATATAAAACCTCATTGCAAATTTTAGCCAACGAATGGTGGGATTGTGTTTATTGATTAAACAATATCACAAGCAACTGTGATTTATTTAACAAAATAGACAGTATCTTAATCATTTACTGCAAATGCCAGTCACAGTAGTGGGGCACTGATATTCTTTGTAAGTTTTTCTTCATATACGTATAGTTGGTGATGACTTTTTTTTGTAAACCCCTTTCCATTATTAAACATGCATGTTAGAATGTAAGAATACTTGAATATTAAATATTTAATAATCATGCTTGTAGAGTTTATGCCCTCAAGCTATATATAGATTCCTATTCCAATGTTTTGGTACAGCTCGTTTACTTTTATCATGTAGCCGCATTTTTTAAATTATGTTTGCAGATGAGAAAGACATTTAAAAGAAAATACATGAGTAATGAGTTGCAAACTTTGACCTGCTTCTGCTTTCAAACTTTCTTGATATTTATAAATGCGAAATTATTTACTGAGACTCCACTTTCATATTTTTATCCAGATATCACTCCTCCTGTTCATGGTGAATTTGCCTTCTTAAGACAGAAAATTTTGCCCTTGAGATGTTAGGTCACTTTCTGACATCCTGTGAAAGAGCCCACATCTGTTCAAATGCTGAATATTCAATCTCATGTGGATTTTTATTTGTGGGAAAAAGATAGCCTCATGGTTATAATTTTATTTTGTCTTTCAAGCACGGTTCTATTGTTTTAGCTCAAGTGAAGACCAATCTGTTTCTTATTTTTATGCCTAAATAGAATATGTTTGAATAGGAAATATGGTGTTTATTAAGGGGTCCATAGCCAGAAAATGACCTTTAAAAATTATGAGTGAATTTTAAAGGCTATTAAAGTTTCTTGTTTTCTGGCTTTGCCATTGAAAATATACTTGTGCTATCTATCCTTTTCCCTTCTTTGATAACTTTTGCATGTTTTCTCCATTGATTTTTCAAAACTAACTGGTTTTGTTTGGGATGTTGTTGATTTTGTTTTCTATTAAATAATCAGACTATGAAAATCTAGGTGAAATCAGTGGTTTCAAAGTTTTCATGTACCATTGCCTGTATTTCTGTTCAAGAAGATTAATTGCTAAGAGGTTTTTCTCTTATCACAACAAAATCCAATTACTGTACTCACAGGAAAAAAAAGATATGGGAATTGGTCAGTATGTTGTGCAAAAACTTTTTTTCAATGCTTAAAATCAAATATTTATTGAGAACATATACATTAAAAAATTTTATAAACCTATACTGTTATGGTAGCCACAGTCACATATACCTATTTGAATTTCAATTTAAACTAATCAAATTTAATAAAATAAATATTCTGTTCCTCCTTTGTAAGAATCATATTTCAAGCATTTCATAACCACATGTGGCTAGTGGGTGCCATATTGAATAGTGCAGAAATAGAACCATCCCATCATGGCACAGAGTTCTCTTGTTTGTAAAATTTTGTTGACTTGAGCAATTTTTCATTTTCATTGGAATTCTGGAAGGATAAAAAGGAAAGAAAGATAGAACCATACACTTTAAAAGATGTATTTAACTGTTATTTTTGTACCAATGATGAAAGCAAACCAATTCTTTTTAATTTTTTTGTTGTTGTTGTTGTTGAGGTATGAATGATACACAGAAAAGCTGTACATATTTGATGCATACATCTTGATGAGCTGAATTAAACTACACACTGGTGAGACTGTCACTATATACAATATCCTAAACCTAACCATCACCTCTAAGAGTTTCTTCCTTCCTTTCTTTTTTAACCTAACAAATTAATTCTTATAATCTCTTTCCACTCATCAGAGACATTCACTGCATCCATTTCCCCCTGTAATCTTCTATATATTGGGAAATCATCTAAACATTTTTTTTAACATTTATCTTTCTGTTGAAAAAAGTAATGTTTATAGTTTATTATCAAATTTTATCTTTATTTTTTACTATCAGTTATAATGGTTTATTTGTGTTTTCGCATATGAACTTTCTATTTTATTGATATTTTAAGTTCTTACATTTAAGGAAATCTATTTTTCCCTTAAACTTGAATATTTGCATATATTTATCATGGACAGAATCAATGTTCAAAATCATTTTTTTTCCCTTCAGAGCTATGAGGATTTTGTTTCATTATCTAAGTTTTGTCCAGAAAAAAATCAGTGGTTGATATGACAGGTTTTCATTTAACAGTTAACCGGTTTGGTGTTTGTTCTCTTAAGAAATTTTAATAATTTTCTTTATTAGTAGTATCTTACATATTATCATTTTGCACTTAGATATATGATGTATTTTATTATTTTCACTTTGTTCTAAAAAACTCATTTTTTATCCCATTATTACTTTAATGATGTCTACTTTCTTCTTTGTATTTGCATTTTAAACCACTGTGAGTTAAATTCAGAGCCTTCTGCTTTTGTAATCTATGACACTTTCCTTTTGCAATATGTTTGCTTCAAACTTGGTGCCCAAAGACAAACCAGCTGTGCTTTCCTGCATTAAGGTTTAAATACTGAATTTTTAGAATGTTTATTTTTACATTGAAAAGCTTTTTAATTTTTATCAAAAATTTGTATCAAAGTCTCCTCTTTGCAGATAAGTATCCTCATAATATTCTTTGTACATATATATATTTCATATTTTAAAATTTTGTTTATTTGATTAACTATTTCGTTATTGGGAAAACTTTCCAAACTCTCAAGCTAAAGGCATTCTGTGACTGTTTGGTGCTTCTTAGTTTTCTAGCTATGTTAGAACATCTGATGCCACAGTATTGGTGGCTAGAGTACATATCATTAAAGCAAGTGATGATTTATATAAGAATTGTTGGAGTCCTAGCCAGGTGGTTGCATGAGTACATCAGACGGAGGACTAGGAAGAGAAAGCTTCCGGTAGGGCCAAAAGTCAACTCAGGTCCTGTTTAATTTTTCCAGCCTCACCACCTGTTTTAGAAGTGTCCCACCTCACAGAGTTAATATTCTTAGCTCCAGTCTGGGGACAAACATGGGCATCAATATCAGTGCTCAGGATCAGCACAGGTTTTTTTGTTTGTCTGTTTGTTTTCTGTTCTAATGCCCACATCTAGCATCTACCCCTAATCACACTTTTGAGTGTGAAGTTAATGTTTTTGACAGTCGCTTCTCATAGTACCTTTCCTTCTTTGCAGCACTGCTGTGAATTTATATTTATTCATTGTCTTTTTTCCCAGTGGTATTTAGAAGGATAGAAAGGTGAAGACAGATACTTCCTTATCTAATGTGGATTAGCTTTGTCCTCATATTTTCCCCAGGATCTGATGCATAGATAGCACATGTGCAGCAGCTCTTGCAGGTTGTTATTGTTAACTGTACACTTGTGATTTTTGAATTATCAACTTCTTTTTTGGTAGCAAATTCACTTGATTTCATTCAGCTTGTTTTTTAAGAATACACGTCCTGATTCTAAATTATAAGTCCCTAATTATGTACTTACATTCAACACCAAACTTATACCCAAGGGGGAAATTAAGCATAATAACGATGCTATATTGTTCCCCTCAAACTGCAGGAACAGTGACTTATGGCATTGGTAATGGAAGGTAATTGTTTTCTAGTAAAAGACTTATCACAATTATATTTTAAAGTCTTTCTTCAGATTGTTCTTATGAGCTAAAGAGCAAAATGAATCTTACCTCATTCCATTTTCAGATGCTAATGATTAGAAGTGATTCTTAACATTATAGCTATTACCCAATATTATCAGTATTTTATTACTGCTTTTCAGAAAGTAATATATCTACTATTGATGAGACGAAGTGAGGGAAATCAATGGAATGCTTAAAAAGATATATTCCCTAAGCTTTCCTTGAAGCTTGCTGTTACTTCATCATTGCACTTGACAATGAGCCTATTAAGCAGAGCCTGGTAGATATATAACATAAAAGATTGCATTTTGGTGTAAAAGTCCTTCTGACAGTGAACACTTAAAATGTATACCATATAAGAGGAGAAAAAGTTGAAAAATGAATATAGCTTTACCAAGTATGTAAATGCCTATCTGAAATGAAAAATATACTTGAGTAAGTATTCACTCTATGATACACATTTGTGTTTAGATAAAAATATAGCAGATGGAAATAGGGAGTTATAAATCATAGTTCTTTTTGCAAATGAAGAGTAATGAGTATCATTATCTACAATAAGATAGAAAATCAAACCAAGAATTTTAACAGATAAACTAATAGCAATAAAATGAAATGAATAGGTTTTTCTGGAGCTTAAGCACGTATTTTAAATATTCTCATTTTTAAAAATGCATAAAATAGTTTTAAAAGAGAAGTTACAAAATGCAAGTCTAAAGTAGTAGGATGTTTTTATAAATTAATGGATCTTCTCATTGAAATCTGCTTGCTCCTCTCAAACATTATCTGCAACATGTTTTGAGGTAGTATGAATTCATGTAATTTTCTAAGTGGGTTAGAACATTTGTTTTTGGGAGTCTGTAGGGCACTGGAAATACACTTACTCTCACTAGAATGTTGGGTCTGGGTAAAGTGAAATAAGGTAAGGAATTGATGTGAGGAAGATTCACAGAGTAGCCTTTGGGACGGATTGTCAAAGTTCTTGTCATTCTTCCAACCATTGTCAAGACATTTATGGAGATTCAAGAAATTCCTTCTACAGAGTGGCAGTGCTTTTTAGAGGGAAGTCTGTCCTCTCACTCCCAAATGAACAATCCCTAAGCTGCAGAAGTCTGGTGTTTCTGAATATAATGGAAGGTGAAGTATTTCTGATCATAGAGTGGAGATATGGTCATGTGACTCCTAGACTTTGGGCAGTGAAATGTGTTGGTAATTGGCTTTTACCTCATGAATTCTAAAAGAGACTGAATGAGATTTCTGTGGCATGGAGTGCATTAGTTTCCAATGGCTGCTGTGATAAATTACCACAAACTTTGTGGCTTAAAACAACACACATTTACTCTTTCACAGTTCTGAAGGCCAGAAATCTGAAATAACTGAGCCAAAATCAAAGTGTCATCAAGACCATGCTCCTTCCAGAGGCTTTGGGGGTGAATCTATTCCTTGCCTTCAGAAGCTTCTGGCGACTGCTGTCCTTCCTTGGTTTGTGGCTGCATTACTCCAGTCTATAAGATTGGCACCTTCAAATCTTCCTCTCTTATGTCAATTTATGGCCCACTCATGTATCCAGAATAATGTTTCTATCTCAAGATCTTTAATTAAGTCTAATCTGAGAAGACCCTTTTTTCCATATAAGATAGCATTCATAGGTTCCAGGAATCAGGACCTCCTTTGGGAGATCAGTTTCAACCTACCACATGGGGTCAGAAGAGATGATTCAGTGTGTGAAATTTTGCCCTTATACTCAAGGCCAACATGAAGACACAGGAATAGATTTGAGGAAGGTATCTGGGCTCCTTTGCATTGAAAGAACATTCTATTAAGAAGCATTACTTCCACCTCCATATCAATTAGCCATTAAAATGTGTGTAAAAATATTAAGATGTAAGTAAAATATTAAACTCAATTAGATAAAACAATAAATTGTTTTAAAAGGGAAAGCACATATTTGAAAAAAGTACTATAGAAAAATTCTAGAAATAAAAATGTAGGGGTAAATAATAGTAGAGGATTTACTATCCCACTCACATTAATGGACAGATGATCAGACAGAATTTCAATGAGAAAACATAGGAGGGTAAACAATATGTTAGATTAGATGGGCTTAACAGATATATGTACAAAATATTTCATTCAAGGGGTGCCTGGGTGGCTCAGTTGTTAGATGTCTGCCTTTGGCTCAGGGCGTGATGCAGGGGTCCTGGGATCAAGCCCCACATTGGACTCCCTGCTCTGCTGGAGCCTGCTTCTTCCTCTTCCACTCCCCCTGCTTGTGTTCCCTCTCCCACTGGCTGTCTCTCTCTGTCAAATAAATGAAAAAAACTTTAAAAAAATCATTCAAAAGCAACAGAATACACGTTTTTCTCAAGTGCACATGGAACATTCTCTAGGACAGATTGTATGTCAGGCAGTCAAAAGTCTTAATCAATTTTAGAGGCATGAGATCAAATCAAGCATCTTTTCTGACTACAAGTGTATGAAACTAGAAATCAATTACAAGAGGAAAACTAGAAAGTTGACAAATATGTGGAGATTAAAGAACATGCTTCTTGCAGAACCAATGGGTCAAAGAAAAAATCAAAAGAAATAAAAAAAATATATCTTGAGAAAATGAAAGTGGAAATATAACAAAATGTGAGATGCAGCAAAAGCAGTTCTAATAGAGAAATTCATAGTAATAAATGCCTACCTCGAGAAACAAGAAAAGTCTCAAACCATCTAACTTTATACCTCAAAGAATTAGAAAAAGAAGAATAAAGCCCAAAGTTAATAAAAGGAAGGAAATAACAAATATTAGAGGAGAAACAAATTAAATAGAGAGTACAAAGATAATAGAAAAAGTCAATGAAAGTAAGAGCTGGTTCTTTGAAAAGATAAATAAAATCGACAAACCTTTATCTAGACTCATTAAAAAGAGGGAGAGAGAATTTAAATAAGTAAAATCAGAAATGAAAGAGAAGCTATAACTTATACCACAGAAATACAAAGGATCATAAAAGACTAGTAAGTATGAACAATTATATGCCAAAAAATTGGACAATCTAGAAGAAATCGATAAATTCCTAGAAACATACAACCTACCAAGACAAAATCATGAAGAAATAGAAAATCTGAACAGATTGATTACTAGTAAGAAGACTGAATCTGTATTCAAAAACCTCCCAATAAACAAAAATCCAAAACAAGATAGCTTCACTGGTGAATTCTACCAGACATTCAAAGAATTAATACAAATCTTTCTCAAATGCTTCCAAAAAATAGAAAAGGAGGCATCTCTTCTAAACTCATTTTACAAGGCCAGCATTACCTTGTACCAAAACCAAAAAGGATACCACAAGAAAGGAAAATTACAGGCCAATATCCCTGATGAACATAGATGCAAAAATCTCAACAAAATATTGGCAAACCAAACTCAACAATATATTCAATATATTAAAAGGAAAATATCCACGATCAAATGGAATTTATTCCAGTGATGCAAGGCTGGTTCAACATCTACAAATAAGTCATTGGGATACATCACATTAACAAAATGAAGGAAAAATCATATGATTGCCTCAATGAATGCAGAAAAAACATTTGACAAAATTCAACATCAGTTTATGATAAAAATTCTCAACAAAGCAGGTATAGAGGGAATGCATCTAAGCATAATAAAGACCATATATGATGACCTCACCGCTAATATCACACTTGATTTTGAAAAACTGAAAGTTTTTTGTAAGCTCAGAAACAAAACAAGGATGCTCACTCTGGACACTTTTATTCAACATAATATGTGAAGTCGTTGTCACAGCATATAGGAAAAAAAGCATCCAAATTGGAGAGAAAGAAATAAAACTATCACTGTTTACAGATGACACAATATTATATGTAGAAAACCCTAAAGAGTCCATCAAAAAAACTGTAAGACTTATAAACAAATTGAATAATGTTGCAAGTTACAAAATCATCACATAAAAATTTTTTGTATTTCTATATACTAATAATGAGTTATCAGAAAGAGAAATTAAGGAAGCAACCCCATTTACAATTGCATCTAGAAGAATAAAGTATCTAGGAATCAAATTTAATCAAGAATATGAAGGTCCTTTATACCAAAAACTACAAGACATTAAGGAAAGAATTGGGAAAGACACAAATAAATGGAAAGATATTCTATGCTCATAGACTGGAAGAATTGATATTGCTAAAATGTCCATACAACCCAAAGCAATCTGTAGATTCAGTATAAGTCCTGTCAAAATTTCAATGGCAGAGACACCTGGGTGGCTCAGCCCGTTAGCCTTCTGTTTTCTGCTGAGGTCATGATCCCAGGGTCCTGGGATTAAGCCCTGCATCAGACTTCCTGTTAGCGGGAAGCCTGCTTCTCCCTCTCCCACTCCCCTTGCTTGTGTTCCCTCTCTCGCTGTCTCTCTCTGTCAAATAAATAAATAAAATCTTTTTTAAAAATTCCAATGGCATTGTTCACAGAACTAGGACAGATAATGCTAAAATTTCTATGGAACCACAAAAAAACCCCTGAAAAGTCAAAGCATTTTTGAGAAGGAAGAACAAAGCTGTGGGCATCACACTACCTAATTTAAAACTCCAATACAGAGTGATAGTAATTAAAACAGTATGATATTGGCATAAAAATAGACACACAGACCAATGAAACATAAGAGAGGAAACAGAAATAAACCTGGACATATATGATCAACTAATATTTGACAAGGGATCCAAAAATATTCAATGGAGAAAGATAGCATCTTAAATAAATGATGTTGACAAAAATGGGTAACTACATGCAGAAACAGTAAATTGGACACCTGTCTCACACCACTCACAAAAATTAACTTAAAATGAATTAAATACTTTATACACATAAGCATTTAGAAATAAGCCCACACCTATATGGTCAATTAACTTATGACAAAAGAGTCAAGAATATACAACAGGGAAAAGATGGTCTTTTCAGTAAATGGTGTTGGCAAAACTGAACAGTAAGGCCTGAAGCCATGAAAGAAAATATGTCATAAGCTTCTTGATGTAGGTCTTGGTGATAGTTTTTTGACTCTGACATCAAAAATGAAAGTAATAAAAGCAAAAATAAACAAGTGATATTACATGAAACTAAAAATCTTCTGCACAGCAAAGAAAGCCATCAACAAAATTAAAAGGCAACCTGATGAATGGGAGAAAATATTTACAAATTATATATGTGATAAAAGGTTAATATCTAAAATATATAAAAACTCATACTACTTAATAGCAAAAAAAATCTGATTAAAAAATGTCTGAATAAACATTTTTTTCCCCTAGAGAAGACTTACAGATTACCAACAGGCTTATTAAAAGGTACTTGATGTCATCAGGAATATGCAAATCAAAACCACAATGATGAGATATCTCCTTAACACCTGTAAGCTGTAAAGCTTAGCACAGAGTACAAAGAGATATGCAAAGAAATGTTGAATATCATTTATGAGCCTTATTTTAGTATTAATATTATTATTCCATTTGAAACTGTCCTGTGTATATTATAGCATAAAACAAGCAACAAAATATGTTTTTTTAAGAGCCGTGATTTTTGCATAACAAACAAAACTAGAGTTAAAAATATTCAAAGTGTAAGTAAATTGCTGTAATCTTAAAATTCAAATTACTTTATCTTTTAGAAATAATTGTATTTCTTAGCTCCCCACTGGCATGCCTGGAAAATGATGTTCTAATAAAAAAAATTTGTATCCTAAGCACCCTGATTGTGGCTTCTAAATGCCATTCCTTCCTAAAAGAAATGGAATTAGAAAGAAAATGGAAGCTTTCGGGTATCAGGCTGAAAAGGAATCTTGTTGCACTAGAAAGCAAGAAGCTACTGGGATTATGTTCAAAAGGACAGAAGAACAAGCTTGAGGAGACTCTCACTATCCAAGAATGGAACAAATTGAGCATAAAAAGTCAATAGTGACTCACTTACTGAAATATGTCAAATATAGAAAATCCATTTGGGGTTCAAGAGAACCAATGTCTTACTCTCAAAATTAATAAGGGGAAATTAAGACTGTATTCTCTCTTTCTTGCAAACTAGTGGTAAGGGGGGGGGAATATTCTTCTGCATAATAAACTCAGAAAAATACATCTTTTAAAGGATTAATAGAGCTGGTCAGCCATCATAAGTGGATGCTACAATAAAAGATTGAAAGATTAATGAGAAATTTTATAATGGTTGAATCACACTGCTAACACCTTTACTTGGTGATCATTTATCGATCTTAGCATCCTCAAAGTTGTGCCATGTATGTTTAGTGTATATTAATAAGATGCAGTGAGAATACAGAGCATCACTTATGAATTACTTTCATAAATAAATTATTTAAGAAAGTCTCTAGATCTAGTTACAAATTTATTTATTTTTAATGAGAAAAGTAACAAGTTTGAGGATTCTCTTATGAAGCAATCACATATATCTAGGAAACATAATAGTGACTCAATGTCTTCAATGGATATGATATGGAAAAGAAAAGACAATTGGTACAGATTAAGAAGTTTTAAGAGACATATAAATACACTTTGTGGTTCTTGTTTTGGTTCGCCTATTTGGATGCATCAACTATAGAAAGACATTTAAGTCAATCAGAAAAATTTGAGTATGGGTAGTGCCTGGGTGGCTCACTGGTTTACACCTCTACCTTTGGCTCAAGTCATGATTCCAGGGTCCTGGGATTAAGACTCGCATTGGGTTCCCTGCTCATCAGGGAGTCTACTTCTGCCCTTCTCCCTGCTCATGTTCTCTCTTGTGCTCTCTCTCTCTCTGTGTGTCTTAAATAACTAAAAAATCTTTTTAAAAAATTTGAATATGGACTAGGCATTAAAATATGTTAAAATATACTTTTTGGTTAGGTTTGATAATGTCATTGAGATTATTATAAAAACAAAACCCAGAACTCATGCATTTGGGATCTATATTGAATTACTAACTTATAAAACAAAGAAGACCTATCTGGAATATGTTGGAAAGTACTTCAAATAGGAAAAACAAAACCAAACAAATAAGAACAAAAGTGGAGGGACATAAATTAAAAAAAAAAATTGGAAGGATGTTTATAATTCTTAAAGCTGGGTGAGGCATGTATGTGGTTTATTATACAATTCTTACTGCTTTTAGGTAAAGTAAAAATTTCCATTTAAAAAAGAAAAACTGAGAAAGACACATTACAACATAGAGAAGCAATCATTTGAGTGACAGGTTTCACAACTGTATTCTTAATGGCCAGAAGATAATAGAATAATATTTTCAAAGTGCTAATGAAAAAAAAAAGTCTCAGATTCTCTCATCTTTTACATATCAATCAAAATTGAACAAGATATAAATGTATAGCCCATTCAAAGACTCAGAACTTATTAATAAGTGAATATGAGGATTTTGTGTAAGGTGTGTTACAAAATAGTGTTTAATTATATTTTTAAATGTCTTGAAAATCTCTATCAACTAGGTCACAATTGTGATATGTCAACTGGTGAAAAATGAGAAATAGAAGACAAACTACAGAGGAAGAGTTCTACTTAATGCAAAAGGATGGCATGCATGGGCAGTATGAATATATATTCCTAACTAGATTGTAGGATGCCAGGAAGCATGTGCTAAGGGCCAAAATCACCAGAGAAACTAACGATCACATCATACAGAAGAGTCTTCCCCGTCTTCTTATTGAATTTGAACATACTGCATAAAAGCAGAGTATTTTTCAAAGGTCATTAGAAAGATTATTATTAAAGTCAAGATTCCATCAGAAGAGGATCCCTCTGTTAGTAGTAATATGCTGATTAGATCTTGAGGGGAAAAGATAGAATTGAGGTAAGAAACAAAATAGAAGCTTATTGCATAACGAAAAAATATAAAGTCTGGCATTAAAGTAACCAACATGTGGATAGAGATAAAAGGACAGATTTAAAAAAAATATTTAGGAGGTGAAATCTGAAGAACGTGGGTAATGTTTGATTCAGACTGTGGATGAAGTATGAAGATACAGGATCTACTCCGATGTCTGTCTGGGAATTCCAGGGGATGCTCATGCTACTTTTTGAAATGAGACACAGAGCATATCCAATTTTAATAGCAGGGGCAAATATAATATGTTTAGTTGGGTATTGTTGAGTTGGTGGTAACCTTGTGGCATTCAGGTGCAAATGACCACTGGGGATTTAATATGTTGGGTATAAAAATTGACTGTATCGTTCTGGAGTTTAGGAGTGAATTTTAGGAGCCACTGTACTAGTGACAGTGGATAAATATCTTCTAGCTAGACTGAGAAAAGAAGATTAAGGAACCCTGAAGAATATAGGCATTTGTAAGCTGAGAATAGATGGGGAACATTTAGTGAATGCTCAGATATTTGCAAAAATGTTATGAAAGAAATGGGGGTGGTTAGTCAGATATGAGTTAGGGCTTTAACTAATCAAAGATACATATTTAAATTTTAAAAAGTTTTCTAAATTACCTAAATGACATCAGCAAAAACTTTTTTCAGAATAATTCTAATGTAATAAAAAGCACAAGTAAAATTTAAGTATGAAAGGACAGGAGTGGTGATATCAGCTGTACGGTAGTGTTTTAGAGAGAGAGAGAGGGAGGAGAAACTAAAACGGAAGGCAGATCAAGAGTTTTTGTTTTGTTGTTTTTGTGTTCTTGTGGAGAAGCTAAAGAAAACAAGTCTAAACAAAAGGATAGATACACCTGAGAAAAAGAAATAGTAGATGTTGCAAATTCAAGGAAGAGGGAGGACCAAATAATTAAATGTGTAATTTCTGGTCAAAGATGACAGGAGATTGGATCAAAACTTAGGTGAGAAAATTGATCTTGAACTCTAATAGTACATCTAGTCCTTAGAGACTGCAGAAGGAAAATGAAGTAAGAGCAAACATAGAGGTTTATCTAGAGATATAAGCAAGCATGGGGATTGAATGAATTTCCCCGTAAAGTAGAAAGCTGAGATATAGGCTAAAAATGGATAGCCCAGAAAGAAAGATGAATATCTGAGCTATGGTGCAGTTATTATTAAGCACTAAGGAACCCACTGAAGTTAAGGAAAATGAATTTGTTTTGTTTTTCTTCTGCTCCACTTTGTGAATCCCTCCAGAGAACTTGAGAGTAAAAGCAGAGACTCGGGTAGTTGATCAAAGGCAGGTGGCTTGTAGCTTAAAAACAAAGAAAGGGATGATGTATTGAGGACAATGTCAAAGAGTGGCTATAGGGATTCACCTTTGATTAGAGAGTGAAATAGGTGAGTAGCATAAAGCTGAAAAGATGAAGGTTGTAGTTACACAAGATACCATATGTAACTCACAAAAATTACTCTATTCATAATAGGAGCTTAATGTATATTTTAACTTTATTTTTGGAATTTTTAGAATAACATTAATTCTACCTTTTTGTAATAGCTACCCCTAGCTGCCATAACAAACTGGCGCAAACTGGCAGTGTGGCAAACTTCAGAATGAAAGAAATGTATTTTCATACTTCCGGATACCAGAAGTCCAAAATTAAAGTCAGCAGGCCCATGCTATAGGAGAGAATCGTTTTGTCTTCCAGCTTTGGGTGGCTCCCAGTGTTCCTCAGCTTGTAGCACAGCTCCAATTTCTGTCTCCATTTTCACATGGTCTTCATCACTGTGTCTCTGGGTCTTCTTTTCTGCTGCTTCTAAGGACACCTGCCATTCAACTTAGGGTTTACTCTAATCCAGGATTATCTCATTTTGTAATCTTTACCTTAAACACAACTGCAAAGACCCTAATTCCAAAAAAGGGCATAGTCTGTGACTGTGAGAGGATGTATCTTTGTGGGGGGGGGGCACAATTCAACCCACCAAACTGGGGATCTGTAAGGTAAGGTCGTGGATGGGTGGCCTTCCCTTCAAAGGAAGAGGTATGTTGGAGGAAAGTAACGCAACTCAGGTTAGGGTTTAGAGGTGAAAGGAGGATTCTGTGAAGTGGTTGAATATTTAAGACAATGTGTGATCACATAGAAAAGAGTTGGAATGAATATAGGTATACAAAAATCAGGGCACAGTGATGAGTAGAAATGTAGGGAGGAAAATATATGACTGGAGTTGACTGGAAGATGCTTGCATTTAAGGAAGTGGCCCATGGCAAGAAGAAAGAGTATCATAGAAAGACTCACCTAGATATTATCTGGTTTCTGCAGCTTTTCACAGAATTCAAAGGGAATGTTGCTGAGAAGTTTTCTGGCACACTTGAAGATGATTCTCCCGAGATTTTTCCAGGATCTTTTCAAAAAGACATGAGAGACTATGAACTCTGAGAAACAAACTGAGAGCTTCAGAGGGGAGGGGGGTGGGGGAATGGGATAGGCTGGTGATAGGTAGTAAGGAGGGCACGTATTTCATGGTGCACTGGGTGTTATACGTAACTAATGAATCATCAAACTCTACATCAAAAACCAGGGATGTACTGTATGGTGACTAACATAATTTTAAAAAAGGCATTTCTAAAACTACAAATGGTAAAATAGGATTTCCCTTGTTAGCTTATTGCTAGTAGGTTTATTTCTCTGAATTGAGAAGAATAAGCATGATGTCTTCATTTTCTTTACAAAAAGTCAAGATAAGAAAACTTTTAATATAAATAGTAACTTAATAATAAAGAATTGTACAATATTACAATATTTTATTTAACTGGAAACTACTAATTTTACATAATTGCAAGTTTTGTTATTTATTTTCTTGGGCATCTTTTGTGAAGTACACAAAGCAGTTGCCCTGTCAATGAATGAGGGTGTTCGTGACAGGCAGGTCTATGTTACCACAGCTCAGGCTACCACACAAGAACAATGTATTTTAAAATCTTATTGCATTCTGTTAATAAAAGAAATTATATTAATAAAAAAAGGTTTTTTTAAGATTTTATTTATTTGACAGAGAGAGAGACAGTGAGAGAGGGAACACAAGCAGGGGGAGTGGGAGTGGGAGAAGCAGGCTTCCTGCTCAGCAGGGAGCC
Organism: Ursus maritimus; assembly: GCF_017311325.1. Classification (NCBI taxonomy): domain Eukaryota; kingdom Metazoa; phylum Chordata; class Mammalia; order Carnivora; family Ursidae; genus Ursus; species Ursus maritimus. Next base: position 60,939,053 of record NW_024424452.1, read on the forward strand.
CGATGTAGGGCTCCATCCCAGGACCCTGGGATCATGACCTGAGCCAAACGCAGATGCTTAATGACTGAGCCACCCAGGCACCCCCCAAAAAACTACTTCTGATTGAATACTTAGAATATATTTCCAGTGAATTTCCTGTACATATTTAAAAGTTTGAAAGAAGAAATATTAACATAGACCTCTTGAATGACATGTGAAAAATGTTAAACATTAAATAAAAATTAAATTAACTTTCATATGGGTAATTGTCTCCTAGTCTTATACCAGTATTTTCAACTCAAAGTTAATAGAGAATTTATTTTTAATAATGAGATTTCTAAATCTCTTCATGTTTTTTATACACTCTCCCAATTTTAAATATTTCATTTTAAAACTCAGTCATTCTAGAATTAAGCATTCTTCTGAACTCTGTGATAAAACTTTTATAATATGGTTCTTATATATGAATCCTACATTGTGTCTGCTGACATTTTCTATGTAGACTAACAGTATATTTTTTCGGTAGAAACAATAATACAGTTTTCTTGCATTCTTTATTACTTCCAAATCTTTTCAAAAGCGTACAATGCATATGATGTATAGAAAAGTAGTCTTACTTATAATTCAGGGGAAAATGTATATATCCAATGGCAAAAATCATCGTTATATGCAAGTATATTTTCACAAATGTCCAAAAGAGAACAAGTAACGGCAATATTAGAAAATATGTATAGTCATCTATAGTCCTATAGTGCCCAACCACAGTGCTTCATAAATGCCCATTACTGTTCATAGATGAAGGATTGATTTATATGACTGTTCATTAAATAGTAATTTACTTATTGAATTATTAATTCCCTTGTAAATTTTTCATTAAACTTTTAAGTGCCAAAGAGATCTTAGACACTAATTAAGACACTGTGACTAGAAGCATGAATGAGGTATAGCTTCTTCAGTTACTCATAATCTGATGAAAGGTCTTTTCTTATTAGAATTTAAAGTGAATTTTATTAGTTACCGATACTTTACAGTGATACGTTGATTCATATACCATACACCCTCTATTTTTGTTTATTGAATCCATGTAGCACCTGACTGAATGTGTCATATAATAAGATTAAAAGATTCCTTGGATAGTGACTCAGTGAAGGGCTATGAAGTATAACCAAAGTTGGCAAACAGTATAAAGTAGTAAGTATGTATTTACTCCTATATAAAAATCACAATTTTTTAAAGATTTATTTATTTATTTGAGAGAGGGTGTGTGTGTAAGCACGGGGGAGGGGCAGGGTCATAGGGAGAGGGAGAAAATCTTAAGCAGACTCCCTGCTGAGCACAGAGCTGGAGCCCTACTAAGGGCTGGTCTCAGGACCATGAGATCATGACCTGAGTCAAAATCAAGAGTCAGACCCGTAACTGTCTGAGTCACCCAGGTGCTCCCAAACTACAAATATTTTAATTAAGTATTCTATAAACTTCCCCAAATAATTTTATTCTTTGCTATGTAAGTTTTCTGAAATGGAAATAAATAGCTTGATAGTTTCAAGTGAATGCATTTATATTGCATTTATTCTGTACTTTAATACTAAAAGAGTATATTATATTGCAACTTGGTAATATTTACCAAAAAATAGTGTATCATATAAATGATATTGTGTAAATGGTGATCCTACAACATTTGAAAAATGAGCATGCACTTGAATAATATCAATTGGACTTAAAAATCAATATAGTAGATCATGTTTGAAAAACATATTTTTAGTTCTCATTTTAAACTCATATTTCTTTATTTTTAAAGATATTTGTATGAAAGGTACAGAAAATTATGTAAATGATATTCTTAAGTAAATCTATCTTTTTAAGTATATCTGATTTATCTTTTCAGGAATGATACAAAAATTATTATTAGTTATTATCCTTAGGAAGAGAAAGTAGGGTGGAGTAAGTGCCATTATTTAAAAAAAATAATTTTTAAGTTAATTAAATGAGAGATGAACAGTTTATTTTTATTTGGAAGCCTAACAATGTTCATTAATGCTTTAAAGAATTTCAAATATCCCCTTTGTGTTGGAGAGAGTATACAATTTTAGTCCTTGTGCCACTGTATATGTTGTCCTAGAGATCCTTATTTCACTAGATATTTTGACTTGTGTTTTTTAAAAAATGTGATTGAGATACATTGGAATAAATTATAACCCCCATAAGATTATTTCCTTCTTTTCTTGGTAAGTTTTGAAACATCTTTCCAAACTCTGAAGAAGTTCTGATTTCTTGTGTACAACAGTACTAGAAACTAGGTCATTAAACCTCTTTTGAACTTAACAAGATGATTCATTTAATTATTTGAAAAATAACTGTTATCTATTATGGGCTAGGGATACTCTTCAATATCTGAAACTTCCAATTTAAAGATACTTAATGGAGACTGACTATTGCAATTAAAAACATTAATTTCCGTTTTACACACACACACACACACACACACACACACACACACACAAAGGGAAGTCTTATTTCTGATCTTGCCACATCAATATGTCCCTTCTTTTTTTGTTATCTTCAGAATCTTTCCTCTAAATTACTCTTCCTGAATCTGTAAACATAGTAAATTTCAACTGTCCTTGATCCTGATTTGGTCCCTTACCCTAATTGTTTCTTTGCAATCTAGGTAGGCAGCAGAACTCCTCACGTTGAACATTTGCTCCTCCGTTATTTCCTAGTCCCCTTTCAGTTCATCAGAACTTGCCAGTGAGTTCTACAGAATGGGCCATGTACCAAAATGACATGTGTGACCTTTGGATCAATGCATAGAAGAGACCGTGAAGAAGTTTGCCCCTGAACTGTTCCCTGCCAGCAATGGTGCCACCATATAATGCAGCCTACATTGACTCGGAGGTGACTCTGTGGATCAGGGCCCACCATCCCAAACCCCGTCACTGATAACACGCTAGAGACAGTTAGGGAAAACCAAGCAGATCTTTGTGGTATTAAATAACTGAAGTTGCAAGGATAATTTGTTAGTGCAGCATACTATAATTTATCCTGGCGAATACACCAGTCATCCGTTTTTTGTTTTATCCAGTGATATTCTTTTGTTGTCATTGTTGTGGTTATTCAATGTGAATAAAATCTTAGTTTTTTTATTCACTTAGCCCAGGAATGATACTTACTATCTTTGTTTCTCAGTAGTCTTTTCTGTAAATTGCTAATATTAATCACTAAACTATACCTTTCCTGTAAAAATAGAGGTTACGTAGATGTTATTTTCTTTCTTCTTTCCCTCGAATAACCTGGCTTCTGTATTATTTAAATCTCCTGAGGTGCCTAACCTTTTTATTTGTTCTGTGTTTCCTTGAGTGACTCATCTGCCCTTGATACTCACTCACAGAAAACACAGCGCGAAAGCACTGCTCTCAATTCTCTCTTTCCTTAGCACATGTATTTTATTATCTTAAAGCTCTTTCTTTTCGTACTTCAACTAACATTTCTATGATCATATTCCCATATTTACCCAGCCAAGAGCTCTCTTCCGAACTCCACACTTCCTTTTCTAACTTCCTGCTAGATGTTTCTCCTGTCATAAGCTCAGCATGTCCAAACACTTTACCCCACTGTGTCTCCCTAGGTTACATTTTCCTTCATGATCCTTGTCATCACACCTCTTCTTAGATGAATTATTTAAAACATTCTCTTCAACCAACTGATTACAAATAATTAAATCATAGTGCTGCTATTTTATAGTCCTCCTCTCCTTTTGACACATCTTCATTGTTCAGGCTAATAGAGGCTTACACTTATGATTCCCATTGTGTACAGAATAAAATTTTAAAAATATGTGTACACACTCATGTACACACACACACACACAATTTTTAGTACTTGTCTTTCTCAGTAGAGTCCCAAATCCTATTCCCAAACTCTTTCCTGCCTATTCTATGTTCTAGATATACAGTTGTATTTCCCCTTTTGATGAACACAGGGAATTCTAGGCTAGAAAAGTCTAAGAATAAGATCATGGAGCTTTGATTGTTCTCAACTTCCTCCCTCCAACCAGATCTGAAAATAAATAAACTCTCTGTCAGCAGAGCACTCTAGAAAGATTATTTCATCCAATGGAAAGCAATCTCTCCTAACTTCCTACAGAGTTTGGTTCTTGCTTTATAGCACTATCATGGTGTGCCTTACATTTTAGTAATTGAAATGTTTATGGATTCTCTATTAATACATGGCTTATAGAAAACAGCAAGAAATGCCTTAATCTTCTTCTATTTCTCATAATAACTAGAACAGTCTGGAGGCACTTAGTAATGCTACAAAATTGGAGCAAACATCTTTATTAGATGATCTGTAGAAATTAAAATATAATTCATTTATAATAATTATGTGAGCTAGGCCTATAATCTATTTAGATTTCATCCATAAATTCTATGTGGGGAGAATGCACGGATGCATATTTATCACCCCCACCCCTGCCAATAGAACAGCTAATGCTGTTTTTGAAAACAACTTATATTAGAGCACTATAGAACATAAAAATGGTTTATTTTTATATTAGAAAGTCTGTCTCTATTTTATTAGCATACTTCTGTACATGTCTACTATTTAGCTAGAGTATATGGTCTTCTTAGTAATATGCTACACCTAAGCAAATGATACAATATGAATTAAAAATTAAAGCTACCATAAAAAAATTAAAGCTGCTGTTGAAATCTACTGCACACCCTTGCATTAGCATCAAAAAGACTGATGATAACAAATGTTAGCAAGGATATTTCTATTCAGAGTGTATGTGTAATCATTTCATATGAGGAATTGCTATTTTACTTACAAACTCTATAATTGTAGAATGACAATGTTGAATCTACTGATAAAAACTAAGGCTCATATTCTGCATGTATTTGGCAGTCTTGTAGTAATTCATTTTTATTATAGTATATACAAAATATTATTTCATAATATATTAGAATGGATAATGATATATAATGGAATACAATAGTATAATATAATAATAAATATAAAGATTATGACAATGACAATAATAAGCTAATCCTTTAACAGTAGTTGGGAAGCACTCCTCAGACTGAAAGGACACTTGCATAGCAGGGACTTGGAAATTATTATGACAAACAGAGAGGCCTGACATTCTGGGAATTCACTGGGAGTAGTTTGTGATATTCACCATATATCACTAACGAAGAGATTCATGTGCTGTGGTACACTTTTAATTATGGAGGCAGTATTTATCTAAGCTGTTTTCCATGTACCTAGAAAAATTGCTCACTCTTAAAGGAATTCATAATCAGAGACATCTTTTTTTTTTTAAGCAAATCCTGGTTTCTCAATGTCCCCATCTCTCTTAACCTCAGAAATGACAATTATTGAAATCCATGTAATAGACTGGCTTAAGGTAGTGAGGAATTACAACAGATCCTAACAGAAGAATTACAGTGAATAGTCCCATTTGTCCATTTGTTAATTTTGGTGGAACACCATGCTCTTAGAAGTGGGAATGTACTTCTGTGTCCTGGCAAAAATGCAGTATCACTAAACATACATGATACATAAAGAAGCTGTAAGAGTCTCAGCAGACGCAGGTAAGATCCACAATCAGATTTCTCAAATTTCTAATACACTCAATGTATTTGAGTATATTTTTTACTCTCTCAGCTAACAAATATGCAAAGAGATACTTGATCTCACTTTATGTATGGTTTTATGCGATATCATGACACTAGTTGGACTTGAACTGCAATAGCTTTGGAGAACATGCTGGAAAGTGATGAGAAGAAAAAAACATGCTAGGGTACAGATTATATTTTAAGGTGGTATGTCCTGCCATCCACTATTCTTATCCAGAGCTTGCTGATATGATGGACAGCCCAATTTCTTTTTGTTTATTTATATTTTAATTACAAGCATTCTTTTGAAGGATAACATGCCTGAAAGATGCTCTGCTGCAGTCCAAATTCTCATCTTACTATGAAGGGTTGAAGTTAGTGACCCTCAATCACATATGATGGCCCAGTTTTAAAATGGGTCGCTTGATCTCCAGAATCATGAGCTCTGATGATCTGGAGGTTTTATGATTGTTGATAGGAATGCTATCAGCTGGATGCCTCAGGTTTCTTATGTTGTTAGAAGAATAGAAAAGACAGCTATGGCATACTCTGAATTCATAGGATTTATGGTAAGGCTGATCTATTATATATAATAGATAATATATAACCTAATAGTCATTTTACTCATTGTACTGGCATTCCCTTAAGGAAAATTAATGGAAAAGTATTTCAATTATATGCATAGTGCACTGCTCAGAATCTATGAAGGTAGAGGCTAAGTTTTCGCTAGTAGACAAGGGAAGTTGTAATAGCCAAATGCAGGAAAAAGGCAAGAGAAACCTGGAGGTAGCAATGCAGGAGGGAAGCAACAAGATTACTGGCACTGTGAAAAATTTGGTATGGGCTTATATTTTATGTTCGTTTTCTTTCTGTTACTAGTGAGTGTGGTACTTAGAATTTACAAACGATATCCACTATCATTTTTTTTTTACATTTCCTAAACCGTTTTTAAAGCATCACTGCCTCCACCATTTAATTTGCAGAACAAAATTGGCAAGAATATTGGAACTGAAAGAAATTTCTAAAATACAGTGACAAATGGTCACCACTAGTTCACAGGTTGCAAACCAGCAAGATACACTCACACTAATGGAATCGCTATGATACATGAACACAAGTTGACATTGCCATGTGATAATGGACTCTAAGACTTAAAAAGTCACATCAAGGCACTCTAAAATATCTGTAACTTCCTGATTCAAAAACTGAATATAACTTTGAACTGCAACAGGGACAACTCCATAAACTGAAGGCAACTGCACATGGGAATACAATCTAGATGTTATTAATAACAGTGTTGGAATAAATCAGTCATACTCTCCATTTACAGAAAAGAGAAAATGAGTGTGATGATTCTGCTCAGAATTGCTATTCTTTGTTAGCAGGTCATGTGTATATACTAGTGTGTAAAGAATTCCTGCACGTCACTGCCGTTGCTCAGGTAATTCCTTTTCAACCTTGTATATACTGGCACTGAACTTCACTTGTCGTAAATGGTAGCAGCATAACTTTACTTTCAATTCTCAGCAACCTGGCCGGGAAGTTCATGGAATATTGATGAGTATGAGATGATAAGAAAGTCAGGAAAAATGTAGTAAAGCAGTTGTAAGTTTTTCCCACTCGTTATTTCCTGGAGGACAGGGATTATGTTGTTTATATTATCTTCATTTCTGAGCACTTGTCAGCTGGCCTATGATAATGATATTATACTTCACTGAAAAAAAATGAGAAATAGAGCAAGTAATAGAAGAGTCTTACTTTTTCAACATCTCTCAATTTCCATACTGGAAGATGAGGGGTAGAGGTCAGGAAATGACGGGATTTGGGAGAAAACATATGGAGAGATAGGAAGAAAAACAAGTTACTGGCTGCTTCTTAGTCTGTACCTCTTAGCACAATTTTAGCAGCTGATTTCAAAAAAATAATTGCTAATTATTATTCTTGTATGATGCCTCCCTGTACAATATATCCTGTATAAAAGATCATGGTACAGAAGAGAATCTCCCAAATAATTTTAGACCAATGGATAAATACAAGAAAAGAGAGGACAAAAAGAAGAGAGGAAACTGATAGAAGCAACTATGAAAAAATATCAGAGAAAATTCCTTTGGAAAAGAAATAAGGGGGAAAATTAACAGTGAAGGGCTTAGACTACATGTGATTCCATGTAATGTCTTGCCTGTCACATATTAAATATATGAACATGAAGATATGTACATATGCTGTCAGAGGGAGGAGGAGAGATGAGAGAGAGAGAGGGAATCATTTTAAATATTGGGAATTGGGAACAGGAATATTTGATCTAATTTGGAACAAATCAATATTGATGTCAGATTGTAACAAACTTGTACACTAAAGGTAGAGTTATCACATGTCTTTTTCACTCACTTGCAGATTTTCATTTCATCTTCTGTTTTATTTTAAGATTTCCAGGAAAAAAAATGTGTATATTTTCCAAGATGAGTTTGTTGCATAGCAGTTATATATGTTTTGTATTATGGTAGATGTGGCATGATTGAATGTCTTGGATTTAGAAAATCTTTCACTGTTGACCCCTAATCTTAATTAGTTACCTGCTACACTTGCTTATTCCTACACTATCTTTTCCACTCTGTTGCCTTATAGTGACAAGCAGTGATGCTACATGCCTGCCCAGGGCTTTACTTGTCAAATTGAAGTCACAGAAAGCATAGCACCTTGTTTTGGATGGAGCTGGATAAGATAAATCTTGTTTTTCTCTTCTTTCTGTTAACAGCTAGCTTCTTTTGAAAAAAAAATGGCCTTTTTCAAACTGAATACATAAAATCTAGAAGGCTGAAACTGCAGAGGGTCAGCTTGCAAAGTCTAAAGCCAAATAAATTACTGAGCTATTGTGGTGTAACAGCATGTTGGGAACATAGGGACTTTTCCCCCCTTTTTTATTGGATTTAGGTCAAAGAAGGATCAAGTGAAACTATAGCTCTCCTGGGAGAAAAAGGACTGATGGCTGTAAGTGGTTTCTGGTTTTGGCACTGCACTGACTTTAACAATTTGTGTTAAAATAATAGCTATTTTAGAATAAACAGCTATGAATTGGTTAAAAATATAATGGTGAGGAAAAATTATTGTTCACATGTAAAAATCCTTGTAGTATCTAAACTCCTATAAAATTATATAATCACGTACCTATTTGAATATTATACACTGCTACAAAATGTTAATTTATATACACATTTTTGTTATGTTATGATACCTGTAATGTGGAATTTTCACTTCAATTGTCTGTGCTTTCTTCTTCACTTTGAAACAAGAATGATGGTAATGAAAGCACATATAGCACGCCATAGCTAACACACCGTATTGCCATGTATTGTCTTAATTGTAACAATAAAGCTGGCACAATATTGTGATTGAGACATTTCAGAGCTTATTCAATGTACCACAGTTACAAAGTAAGAAGTATTTAACAAGGACCCAAATCGTGAGAATCTCTTCTGTCTTCAAACCATTGTCTTTAAATACGACTAGTATTATTTATCACATTTTTAGTTATTCTTGAGGATTTTTTTAAGTAATATACTGAGGGAATTATATATATTATCACATATATTTACAAATATATAAATCTATTTGGTAATTCATAAATATTTCTTTAATCTCTACTAAGTGAGAGCTACAATACCTGGCAAAGAAATGATGGCAGAGAAAAGGAGAGGGCACTGCTGGTATCATGTAGCAAAAAAATGGTATACAGAAATAAATAAAATAAGCAAAAGAATCACTCATTTTGGTGAATGTTATAGTGAACTGCAAGATGCTCTAGGAGTAGAGAAAACATATATGACCTAATCCCAAAAGTAAAAGATTACCAGAGAAATACATTTTTATTTGTGACCTGAAATTATCAGACATTACTAGAGTAGTAGGTGGGAGCATTCATTGTTCACTCAAATGGAAGAGCCCATGTAGGGAAATCTGGGAGAAAGAGCAGTACGATGTAAGAACTGAGGTGAATCCACTGTATCTGGTGAGTAGAGAGAAAGGAGAGGTGAAGGGGAGAGATTAACAGGGGCGAGTTCACTCAGAATCATAGAGGCAAAACCACGGAGAAGCTTTCAGTCAGTATGTGATGTGAGACTTACAGTGGTGGCTGGAATTCGGTGGGGCTAAAACTGGCTCACAGAGAGCTCACATCTGCACATCTCTTTCTAATTCCACATTCACATTGTTAGCTTGAGATCAGCCATAGTGAGGGTATGTATTCCACAGAAATCGCCATGAGACCACTTTTAGAATCCTTCTGAAGGAGAATGAATGTACGGTGCACCATGAGAAAGGATGTGAGAAGGCTCGTTACATGTTTATTGCAGTAATTCAGGTGAGATATAACTTAAATTTAGATTAGGAAATTGACAGAGAGGATCCATGTAAATTAGTTTTGAGAAGTGTTTAGGAAGTTGAAATAGGATTTGTTGATTGGAGTTGGATTTGTTGAATGAGAGTAAGTGGCAAAGGACAGCTACCACATTGGTGGCATGAACAATTGGGTGCACAGTCCCTTTTATGAAAGCCATAAAAATGTCTTACCACAAACTGGGAATACATTTGCTCCTAGATATTTACTAATGGATATCTATTTGCTACTGGATAATTGTGTAATTGTTCCCATTTTGTCTAAATTAGATAGCTCTAGCAAATGTGATTTTTCTTTTCAACTCCAGTCTGTGGAGTGGGCAGTGATTATTCCAAGTGGGATACAGAAGGGGATTTTATGAGCAAAGATAAATGTATGAATGTGAGTAGCTATAATGAGAGTAAAGTTAAATAGTGGGTTAGTGAGATCTTGGGAGACACAAGTCAAACAAGGAGACAGTGGTGACCTAGGTATGGGGTTGTTTTCATTCTTTTGGCCACTGTAGGGAAAGGAGAAAAATACAGAGTTGGGGTTTTGACGCAATGGAGAAACTGAGCATGTGACTACTATACTTCCCTTGCAAGAAGCCATTAGACTCATAATAATGATCTCATGCTGAGGAAGAATATTACAGAAGTAATAACTAGTAATTTGGGGTGCCACAATCAGTGAGACCATTTGGAGAGAACTTTGGGAAGATTTTGTAATGAAAGAATAAGGACACAAAAGAAAGAGTTTGAACATTTCTCTTACTGGTTTGATCACAATCAGGACCGGTAAGTGAGGTCCTGAATATCATCTCATCTCACAAGTTATGAACATTGACATTGCTGCCTGCAAAGCGGTCTTGCCAGAAAAATCAACTTCATTTTTCTTAGTGACTTGTGTCAGTTTGTAAAAATATTTTAGCACCTGTAGAGCTGCCTCTCCAAGGTCACTCAACTAGTAAGTGGCTGAGCCCCACCCAGTATCCTACAATACCACCAATGGAATCCAAAGTTATTTTTCTAATTTTGTTTTAAAGATAATGACACTGTAGGTAATAATGGTCTTAAAACCAGTTTGCTAACAAATTAAATCTTTTTGAACAACAAAGAAACTATCACAAAAATATTTCCCCTTCCATTTTAACCTGATTGGAGGCAAAAAGAAAATTGTAGCAGCCAGCCTGTTATGGTTGAGAGCCTATTCAATAAAAATATTTTTGAGATTATTCCATGTTCCTTATGGGTTTATAATTCATAAATTCTTTATTATTAGTTAAGGGAAAATAGTAAAAGATCAGAACATATCACAACTCAAGAATGAGGTACCTAAAAGCATATTTGTGACTCTCAAATCCATTTCCAGCTTTTACTTTTTTATGTAGAAAAATTCTGTGATTCATTTTAATTTGAAAAGGTTTTGTTTGTTTTTTTGTCCTTTTAGAATATATGCAATCACTCAATATACTGCTTGTCAAAACCTGCCAGTATAATTTTAGTATGTTGTACATACAGACACTCTCAATTTTAAATTAAAGGAAGACTGCTTTAGATAACTAAACGTGAAGTATTGGTTATGTTTGCGTTTTGTTTTTGCAAGAAGAGGAAAACTAAAGTACAAAGAACATTTGTTCATTAAAAGTGTCTGAAAGTTAAGTGAAAAAAAGAATTACTTCCATTCTCCTGGTCAGACTCCAAATTGGGTAATTGCATTTTTGCTTTCTTACAGTTTCTTTTGAGCTTCCTCTGCAGTTGCTATCCTGGTCTATTGCTATGCTAACTCTACAGCCAGGGTTCCTATGCATAATGTGAGGCAGCAAATTGTTTCACTCTCCAGACAGAGGTGAGGCAAGGAGCAGGAGATGGGATGGGCTCTGCTTCTTTTCTCTGATTCTAGAAATGCTATATGACTTAATCACTACATATTTTGGGGGGAAATGGCATTGCATATGTAGTATTTTCCCTTTGTTACAATGCTTTGTTTCTAGGCACTAGCTGTGGTAAAAAGAAGTAACATAAAATAAAATATTTGGTTAAATACAGCTTCAACAAAATTATATATACATATATATGTGTATATATCTATCTATATATATGAAAAAATTATAGTGTTCATACACATGCTTCTTAGACAAAGTTTCAAGTAGATTTCCTTTAGCATATAGGGGGGTCTCTAATATGAGAACTGTGTGATCCTATCATGTGTAGGCATGATTTTTTTTTATAAGATGGATTAGAAAAATTGTCATCTTCAGTCTGTCCAATGATTTATGATGTTGTAACATCATTCTATAAATATATTAAAGCTGAAGATATGCATACCCATGCCTCAAGAGAAATATATATGTGTGTACCAAAAAGTATGTATATGAATTGATCATAGCAATAGAAAAAAAAAAAACTACTGTTACATGCAATAGAAGTAAAAGAATAAATACTACATAATTCCATTGACAGATGATGTTCATAAAGAGGTAATACTAATCTAAGGTGTCCTAAGGATGAGTTGTGATTGAGAGCAGAATTGAGGGTTTTTCCGAAGCTACAAATGCTCTTTCTCTATATATGTGCATCTGCCTTTTGGTTACATGGCTATGTCCACTGCGTGAAAATTCATTCAGTTACACAACTATGATTTGCGATGCTTTCTATACATATTGTTTTAACTAACAACATATTAATTTAAAAAACTGTTAATGTTTTCAATAACACCAGCTTATCCATCTGCTAAAAATCCCCTGTCCATATTTTAGTGAGTTTTAGTAAGCGTTAATAATTGTGTCTTGGATTCCACCAGTTTTTTCAGGAATGACTAGGTATTTCATTTTTTCTAAATGGCAGTTAGCATAGTGGCTAACAGAGGAAAGTGCTCAATACTTGTTTTTAAAATAAAGGAATAAATAAATGAAGTTCTGGTGTGGATTCCAGGCTCTGAAATGTTTAGAATTAGAAAATTAGACATGGATACTGTTTTCTACAAACAGGAGTCAGATAAGTAGTGAGGGAAGGAAATGATACAAAGGAGCCAACAAAACGGGATAAAGAAGGTAGCTGAGAAAGTAAACCCAGGAAATCTGATGAAACAGAAATCTAGAACCATCCAATATACTTCTGTAGGCCTTCCAGATATCTCTGAGATAATATAGAGCTGAAATGATTAAATTAATGGGAGAACCTTCAGGTTTCACGTCTATTCTTAATTCCGTTCCCTTAAATAAGGACACATACAAGAAATGTATGATATGCAGGTTTTACTGTAGTTTCTTTCATTTCTCTGTACATACAAGATTATGTTGGATGATACCTAAAGATATCTCTTTCAAGCCCTCGTTCAAATCAAAGAGATATTACATGGAGAAACAGTTTTCCAGAGAATTCTCCCAAGTTAGTTACTTTGTCCACCTTCCCCCAGGAAGTTCCATTGTGTCCATATTTCTCCATCAAAAATTTTTGTATTTTTCTAATGATTGATGTAATTATCTACATGAATATAAATTATATATTTAATAAAAATGTTTGCCTCACTGAACTTCAAATTCCTGGACAACCGTCATAGGTCTATTTTATTCATTCCTGTACCTTTTCCTCTTAGCATAGTGTTGAGGATGTAGAGTGTGTTCATAAAAATGGGTTAACACAGTGATATTTTGTGTTAAAATTCACAGTGCTCATATAAACACAATTTCAATTATCTTATAATTCTGATCCCCAGAATGAGTGTTCTGTTGTCAACAGGATACCAACAGACATGGTCATTTTGGATAATATTCCAGTTGCTCTTGGATGTTGATGCCCATTAACATTCTAATGCAGTCATGTCACTATGAGGAAATGGTAAATATACAGCTAGTTGCAAATGTGTGGACCAAAAAATCTTAGCAATCTTCTGTCAAATGATAAGACTAAGACAATTTAGTAATGGGTTTCATGTCCTTTATTCAAGGGAAAACAATCCATGGACTGGAGGAGTACAGTGTCTAACAAGCAATGGAACACTCTTCCTAGGGATTTGGGCAAGAGTGGTTTCGTAGGATAATAGAAAAGGCAACATGGAAACAAGCCATGATTGGCTAGGAGGTTGGTGATTTCCTTGTAAGGCTTAGCAGGTCCTCATATAGGGTGATGTAAGGTACTTAAAGCCAAGTTGGAGGATTGTGATTGGTATATGTTAGGTTTCTTCAACTGGTGTTTTTCTTAGGTACAGCCTGACTTAGGTTAAGATTTGTGACATGGGCTGGGCCACTGCAGTGGCCTTCATTTTCTGGATCTAAAATAAAAATTAATATTACCACTTCAATATGCTAAATGATTTATAATGTCACATTATCCTATAAATACATATATGAATACTTATCCCTCAACAATTCCATTCTTAGCTATTTCCTAAGCATAGATACATACATATGTGCACCAAAATATTGACAGAATGCTCATAACAAAAGATTTATAGGAGCACCTGGGTGGCTCAGTCAGTAAAGTGTCTGCCTTCAGCTCAGCTCAGGTCATGATCTCAGGGTCCTGGGATCAAGTCCTGTGGCCAGGCTCCCTGCTCAGCGGGGAGTCTGCTTCTCCCTCTCCCTCTGCCTCTTCCCACCTGCTCATGCTCTGTCTCTGTCTCTCTCTCTCTCTCAAATAAATACAATCTTAAAAAAAAAGATTTATAAAAGGTTGGATGACATAGGAGAAGAAATTTTTGGTTCAGCTTAGCACAAGGTGGCTCCCTCTATCACTGTTCTACACTTTGTTATCCCCATGTTATTTACTGGTTGCAACACATATTTATTCTTTGTACAATTACTTTGATCATTGTTTATCACTGTATGTAGTGCCATTTTATTAAATAATAATTTAGGGGTGCCTGGGTGGCACAGCGGTTAAGCGTCTGCCTTCGGCTCAGGGCGTGATCCTAGGGATCCGGGATCGAGCCCCACATCAGGCTCTTCCGCTATGAGCCTGCTTCTTCCTCTCTCACTCCCCCTGCTTGTGTTCCCTCTCTCGCTGGCTGTCTCTATCTCTGTCGAATAAATAAATAAAATCTTAAAAATATTTAAAAAAATAATAATAATTTAGTGTGGACTGTGAAGTAAAACTTCTTGGGTTTGAATTTCACTTATTCACTTAACAGTGCATGCCATCTGGATGCATTTAAATCCCATGCCTTGTTCTCATCTGCAAAATTGGGGAGAATAACAGTACTACCAAAAACCTACAATGACTATGAGGATTGAGTGAGAAAATAGTTGTGTTGCACTTAGACAGTGCTACCCATAAAAAATGCTCAACATAATATATATTATGATTATTGTGAACTTTATTGACAAATACAATGTAAATGTCTATTTGAAGCTATGAGTATAGAAAGCAAAAGACTTTGCCACTTTTGGTGGCAAAAGAACATGGATGAGTTAAGGAAGAGCCTAGATTTGAGTTCCTGCTCTGACTCCCAGAATGTATGATGTTATTAAACTTAAATAACCTCTCACATCCCAAATATTCCCATATTTAAATGGGATTGATAATTCCAATTCCACAGAGTTATTACAAATCTCCCTCCCTCCCTCCTTTCCTTCTTTCCTTCCTTTCTTTTCTTTTTTCTCTTTCTTTCTTTCTTTCTTTCTTTCTTTCTTTCTTTCTTTCTTTCTTCTTTCTTTCTTCTTTCTTTCTCTCTTCTTTCTTTTTCTTTCTTTCAATACATTTATTCTATAAATGCAAGGATTTCTTTTATATATGGCAGAGTTTGGCATGTAAAAGATATTTAAAATGGAAGAATCCCTTCTGTTACAGTTAAAAACTCACTATAGGAACTTAACAAATCTGATTAGATGCTAAGTATTTATCTCCCTTGATATTCTCCTTTATGGATGGTAAGTTCTCTTGATCAAATAAATACATTTTACTTTACCATGAAAGTTATTACTCAAGGAGGTAATATGTGGAATGAATATATTCACATAGCAGATATATTTTCCCTGATGTTTTGAAGATCTTTAGAAGATAGACCCAGGAAAATCAGAATGTTTCACAAGGAGTTGTGAATATAATACTCAAATGAGGCCATGGGCTTCATTTGAAAGAATGAGCAGAACCAAGAACTACTTTATAAATGCAGAAGAAATATATTAATTCATTAAATCTAGAGCAACAAAAGCAAAGAAAAATAAAAACAATGTTTGGTGTAAGATCTACAGAATATGAGTATGACTGCCTATCACTAATTCATATTTTTGTCTTAATTCAGTTTGACATTAACATCAAGGAATATCAAGAATATCTGGATAAAATTATTTAATCTGCTCTTTTTTTTTGGGAAACAAATGCAAATAGATGGTATGTTGGCAAACATTTTACAACACAATTATTTGAATAATTAAAAATTAAATATCGCTCTTAAAAGAGTATGTATAAAATCAGTTATGGATTAATTTCACTTTACTACTTTAAATTAGAAGTAGAAATTTCATTTTCAATTATGCAATGCTGATTTTTAAAACTTATTTTTCAATACAGTTTATTCTTCACATAAACAAAAAAATGGATTCTGATTGTATTCTGTTTCTCTGCTGAGTGTGGAATTTATTTTATATTTACTGAAAGATCCTAGTACATATACCAGCTTCTACTTATACACACTAAGACATTTCTCCCTTCCTATCACTGTAGTTATTATGTAAAAGATGCTGAATCCACATTTCCTGTTCAAGTCAGTACAACATAAGGATTCAATAATAAAATATATTTTTATAATATCCCTATATATTGTCATTATATTCCTCCAAAAAGACTTTGCCTATGTACCAATTAGTATATCACTCTAAAATTAGTGACTTTACTTGAATGATCTGAAAAACAGCAAAGATTAAGAAATCCCCCAGTCCTTGTGATCTGGAAAACCACTCATTACAAATAACCAGCCTTCCTCATATATCTTCCTTAAGACTCAAGAATGGCCCCTTTGTTCACCTATGACAGGGCTAAACATAGATTCTTCAAATTCCCATTCTCTGCTTCATAAATGATTAGCTTAACTGCTAGGTCCCACTGATCAGTGGAAACAAAATTCTCATTAATCAAACTTTGTTTAGAATACTCACCTCTTCCCCAGACCCAGGAACCCCTGGCTCACCCTTATTCAGAACCCGCAGACAACCTTTGTTCATAGGCCTTCCTGGAAAAGAAGCTGTCTTTAGGGTACAATATTCTTTGCTCTATCTGATCACACCATTTTTTCATCCCACTCCTCCACACACAGTTATTTTTAACCTGTTTACTTCTCTCTAGAAGAAAATCTCATTTTTCATGACCCTTGAGACCCTTGAGGATTTTATGATCAGAGAATTCTCCCTATTAGCCCTCTTCCTCTACTTGTTCCTTTCTCTACATTGCAGTCATCCTTTTGAATAAAGTCACTCCTTACTAAGCCCAGATTAATTTTGTTTCTGTTTTTTGTTTGACAGTTCTCTTATGGTTTCATTTGAACCTAAATGTATAATTATGATATCATGACTTAAGCTTCTCTTAAATGTAAGTTCTATTTTTAGAAGGCTTGGATGACTATTTGCTAATAGATATGATAGAATGATTACACATTTCCAGGATTAATACATGTAATAAAACTTGAAACATCCTTGCACATCTCATGAGAGCTCAAGTATTCTTGTCCAAACTTTGCAAACTCAAAATCAAAATTAAGGGAGAAAAAAAATGCATAGAATTATACTGCTCAAAGACTCATTAAACTCAACAATTCTAAACTCCTCATTTACAGATAAGATAATATAAGAGTACAGAGGTAAACCATATCACCCAAAATAATTCATCTAATAAGAAGTGGAATCATGGAGAAGACATTAATTACACAAGCAAAAATTGTTATGTACCTCATCAGGCACTAAAAAGGAACTTCTGAGTTCTTTCAGAACATCTTAGGCAAATCCAGTCAACCTCAGCTTTTTTATCTTTTACTGCTTTATATGAAAGTATAAAATACATTTGGACAAGTCTACCTATCAGAATTATGTAGCTAGCTAGCTGAATTTTCACAAACTGAACACGCCTGTACAAAGGCATCCTCTCAATTCATTGTACACCCTTGCTTTTAAAGCCAGGTCTTGAGATTGTCAACATATAAAGTTTCAAGAAGAGCCAGAGAACATAATTGTCTAATCATGGGCTGTGGCATTAAGTAAATTTGTTTTGGAATCAGGATGTGCCACTCAGTTACTGCTTCACTTTGGAATGCAGATTAACCTTTCCAAACTCAGTGTAGCCATGTCTAAAAAGGGTGTTAACCCCTCCACTGACTCCTTAGGACCTAAAGGAGATAATGTGAATTGTGGAATACAAGGTTCACATATAGTGGACACTTTGAAAAAATTCAGTTATTAGTACTAGTCTAAAGACCCACTAAATCACCTGAAGAATGACTTAAGACACTAAAAACAACCTACCTTATAACAACTCTCGTGCTTTCTCTCTTTGGATTCCCTCATTCCCACTGAATGACCCTTCACCAGCTTATGTCCCTGCCCCTGGACAGTCAAGGCCTGAAGAGAAAAATCGTATAGTAGTGCTAATTGCTTCATCAAAATTTATGATTTCTAACCCTAGCTAGGTATTCAACCCTATTCTGCAATCTTTTTATTTATTCCTAATTGGCTGCTTTTCACATTTTCTACAGTACCAATTAGGTTCTTTTAACTTCTCAAAAACCCTTCATCTTCTTTCAGGCACTTTACACACATGTAGATGTTTTTGCCTCACTGGTAACTGAGAAGATCAAAACCAGCAGTTCTTTGAATTTCTTCAACTCCTCCCGGCCTCATCTGTTTGAAGGCCTAGATCTTTCCCTTGGCTGTCCATTTTCTTTGCCTGATCATTTGTTTAGTATTATCTTTTGAATTCACATTATTGTGTGTCTCTTAACCTTTTCCTTAATTAACCTTGCAGGCTTCCAATGACTCATATATTCTTCTATTTGATGTGTCAAGCTCTTCCATTGTGGCCTGACCCAGAAGTACGTGCCTCTGCTTTTGATTTTTCTTTTTCTTACTTTTGTGGAATTGATTTAAGCCTATGAAATTAAATCCAGAATGTTTGGAACAAAAATGGGAGCACTTTTTAAAAAGAAAAAAAAATCTGGAATATTCCTTTTGGAAGTTCAGTAATTCCTCTTTAACGACATAGCTGTTTCACTTGTCTATAGAAATCTTATGTGTGAGAAACAATCGAGAGGTATATGTTGATTTGAGTAAAAAATAGGTGGTTCTGAAGCAAATACTATGATCATTTGTTAGAATTTCAAAGTTGCAGCTAAGTAATCCGATACTAGGAAGAAATTTGCTTCTTCAATTCCATAGATGTTGCAAGAGCAGAATATTTTCTTGGTGTTGTACACCTTCAGAGTGACAACTGGCAAAAGTGCCAGTGGGCTGTGTGGCTCTCATTATTATTATTACTATTAATATTTTAATTTTTTAGATTATTTTCATAGTAGGTTGAAATAGCTTTTGCTGACAAAGAAAAGAAAAAAAATCAGAGAGTACATTATTGAAGGAGTTCAGATTTTGTAAAATCATGATTAGGAATTTAATTTTTAAAATGTATGCGGAAAAATAAACATTGAGCAAGCCTCATTAATATAAATATAAATTGGAATTTGCAGTCATTTATCTGAGACTATGAGTGATAAGGATAATGGGAAAGTGTCAAGGAAAATTTGGGGTGGGGGCAGGGAAGTGATGGAATAGAGAGGTGAACAGAACTGGAAACTTGAGATGCTAGTCTAACTTTCGAAATCTCTGACACACAGGTAATACCCACAGCATGTTACAGAAAAGAAGGGAGTAGGTAACTTAGAAACATATAAGCAGACTAAGAACAAAGCAACTTAAAAACCATACCTAGACAGTTGATGTAAGAGTAAGATAAAATTATGATTGTTCCTAGTCATGAAGAACCATTCTTTCGTCTCCTTATAAATATTTTGTGTTAAATCCCTCTTGGCTTTGAATGCCATAACTCAAGAATTATTTGCAATTGGCAGATGTAGAATGTATTTTGTCATATATAATCGAATGTTGCAATATATGTAGTTTAAAACAAATCATTCTTACATAAATACATTCACCATAGAAGAAACTGTCTTTGAAATCATTACATGAAACCTTGTGTATATTTTGCTATAATTAATGTGTTTTTAAAAATCTATTCAAAGGGAACTTGGTTTATCCTGTATTACCCCTGTATTATCCAGTATTTGAAGCAATGAGAACAAATTTTCATGGAGATAGAGTTGAGATCAATGGAAGGTTCTTCGTTTGTTTGTTGGTTGGTTGTTTTTTTTTTTTTTTTTTTTGGACATTGTAGAAGGAATTCACATGCTTTTTATGATATTAAGTCACATGTACTCTATTTTCATCTTGATACTGCATCATTTATAATTATAATATTATAAACTAAATTTGTTATCTGAGAAAAATGCTATGGAAAATTAAGGGTAAAATATTTCTGGACGTTTATTGCATGTATGGATGGATCGGCTAAAGTTTAATCACCAAATTGCCTTGATTTATTTAAAAATAACTTGACTAAATGTAGTAATGCACTTTAACACAATGCTATAGGGTACTATTTATACAGATAACTAAAATATAACAATTAAAAACTATTTTCCTGATTTCAAGAAGTTTTATTGGTTGTGTTTCAGTGTCCCATACCATTTGAGTATGTAAGAAGGAAATTTAAGCATTTCTTTGATTTACTGCGATCATTATCATTGTACATTATTTTTATTCTACCTTTTCCTTGAAG
Source organism: Ursus maritimus (assembly GCF_017311325.1). Taxonomy (NCBI): domain Eukaryota; kingdom Metazoa; phylum Chordata; class Mammalia; order Carnivora; family Ursidae; genus Ursus; species Ursus maritimus. The sequence continues at coordinate 60,959,836 of NW_024424452.1, forward strand.
ACAACAGCTTTCAAAAAATTAGCTCTTTTCTTTTTAAATCACCAGCCATTAAAAATAATTAATTCAGTACACAGGCAGGCTTGAGAGAACTGATGTATATATTCAGAAAGCTACAAAATCTCATTGAGAAGTTACCTTTCAAAATAGATGCATGGACAAGACCTATTTAACAGTATTAAAGTTAGCAAGTACAGGCAGCATTCAGTTGGATAGATTGGAGTTTGAAGGTTAGATAAGCTAAGGGAAGACTTTTACTGTTCTAGAGCAAATTTTTCCCCCAGGAGAGTTTTCCTGGCCCATTGTATTCCCTGTGCTTGCCTGGATGAAAGAGGCTTGGTTTACAGTTTATTTACTTGTCAGGTTCACTTTTGTTCATATTATGAAATGAAAGTGGGCCTCTTGTTGAACCATGACATATTCTGTGTAAGCACATTAAACATCCCTGGCAACAGTAGCTCATAAAGCCGCTATTTAACTGTCACAGTATATAACGAAGGCTGTCCTATATATTGGGAAGACCTGAGAGGCTCCTATCACAAAAATACTTTGAGGTACGATGGTGAGAGAGGGAGTGCGTGTGTGTAGATGCATGTTGGGGTGAACTGGGAGACACCTAGGACACCATTTCAGCTTTATTTTTTTTAAATTTTATTTATTTATTTGACAGAGAGAGACAGCCAACGAGAGAGGGAACACAAGCAGGGGGAGTGGGAGAGGAAGAAGCAGGCTCCCAGTGGAGAAGCCTGGTGTGGGGCTTGATCCCAGAACTCTGGTATCACACCCTGAGCCGAAGGTAGACGCTTAACGACTGCGCCACCCAGGCACCCCCCATTTCAGCTTTATTAATAAAGTTATGAACTTTTTCCAAACTTTTAATTCCCAAAACAACATTTTTGAAGCATGTCAACATTTTGAACATTTAACCTTAAATGTTTGAGATACTTGGGTGGTTTATTTAATTTTTTCAAAGTTTAATTATTGAATGGGTGGTGTAATCAATGTATTTTCTAACTTGTACATTATCAACATAAATATTTTTTTTCTAGGCAACTTCTTAGTTATCCTAGGAACTTGATACATGTGACAGATGAATATGACAGAGGGAATAGGAAGGATAGACCCCGTTAATAAAAGGCTCATTAAAATAATCTATTTGACTATGATTAAGTTAAAAGAGATAATCACCTAATTGTGCAGAAATGGCTCCATTTTTTTTTACAATTTTGCAAGATGGATATATTTCAAAATTCTGTCTCTCTTCCAAATTTCATGTACTGTGAATATTAGCTTCTGATTTTCATAATTTAAAAAAATATTAGTAGTGGGCACCTAAGTGGCTCAGTTGGTTAAGCGTCTTCCTTTGGCCCGGGTCATGGCCCCAGGGTCGTGGGATTGAGCCCTGTGTTGTAGGGATCCCTGCTCTCTCTGCCTCTGCCTGCCACTTCCCCTGCTTGTGTTCTCTTGCAAAATAAATAAATAAATAATCTTTTAAAAATATTAAAAAATATATTACTAGAGATGTGATTTAAAACATAATATAGTTGATATTTTGCTTCTGAATGTCATACCATAATTTCCTTAGTATACTAGGGAAAATAAAAGAAAACAAGAGTAGTAAAAGCAATTCAGTTACGTGTGTGTTTCTGTGTGTGTATATCTGTGTATATGCCTCTGTCTTTATGTGTGCGTGCACACATACACACTAGTTTAAATCTCAAAACGACTGTAGGGTAAGGAGGAACTATTAGAATTTTTTTCTTTAGATTTTCTTTATTTATTTGACACAGAGAGAGCCAGCTAGAGAGAGAACACAAGCAGCGGGAGTGGGAGAGGAAGAAGCAGGCTCCCAGCTGAGAAGCCTGATGCAGGGCTTGATCCCAGAACGCTGGGATCACACCCTGAGCCAAAGGCAGACACTTAACGACTGCTCCACCCAGGCACCCCTAGAATTTCTTTCTTACATATGAAAATTATAAGGCGCAGAGTGGTGGGGAAACTTACCCTATTGCTAGTTAATGGCTGATTAAGGACTGGAATGGAGCCTGGACATCTTGCTTCAGAGAGCTGGTACTGAAGCGTTATGATGTACCGCTTCACTTGGAAATATAAATGAAATATACTTTATACTTCAGAAAATCATGGCATACATTATAAGGAAATAAAAATCTTAAATATGTGTTCAATGACATTGTATCCATGCATGCATTAATGTTTTCAAGAGCTCAGAAAAAAATGTATCAACATATAGAGGGAATGAGTCTTAACTAAGAACTTCAAGTAGCAAATTCCAAATGTAATTTGAGGACCTTTAAGGGGTATTAAGAATATTTCAGGAGATCTGCAAGGTTTTTCCTTTTCCTAAGACATATCTGTGTGAGCTTTTTACACACGACCAAAACAACGCAGTGTAACAAATCAAATGTATAAGTAGATAGCAGAATCTAGCTGTCTGCTAGTAAGCCAGACATTAAGGAGATTTGAAAAATGTAAAACAGTGACATTCCTATCACTAACTTTGGAAGGTTTTGAAAAGTATCTTTTTTTAAAATAAAAGACTGTTACTTATGAAACATATAATAGGTTAACATTGTTTCTTTAAAATGCATTAATAATTTTTTTCTAGTTTTAACTTCTAAAATGGTAAATATCAATTATATTAAGCCCACTTATTTAGGAATTCTTAAACCAAAAAGGTTGAGAATGTAAGGATTTGAATAAACAGAGTAATAGGGAAAGGTTAGGCAAGACTAAAGCAAGAACAAATAGTGAAGACCAGAGTGACGTGGCAAATGTTGATCACATCGAGGACACTGATCTGAGAGATTTACTGGAATGAATAACTTATGTTTGAAGGTATGTGTGAATTAAGATTGGTGGGATAGGGCTAGAATACTTCTGAAATACCTAAAACAGCTGGGTTAAAAGTTTAAATATGATTTTAAAATATCCTATTTTCTGAGGCTGGGAAATGCCATGATTTAAATGGATTTAAGGACTGTATCCAGCTTAAGTAGGGGGCCCGATAAGAACTGTTATCAATGAAACTTATTAAATGGATTCTTCCATGGAGATCAAGATACAGAGCGACCACGAATAGGATTAAGATGATGGTGATGGGATTATGGAAGTCTGGCCTAATTCTAGGCAAGCGGAAAAAGTAAAATTTGCTAAAAGTTGCCTGAGTACAGCAGATGCAAAAGAAACAAGAATTAAAAGTGAATATAGGATTCTGCATATGGACTATTGGAAGAGACTTAAATACATTTCTCTTATTCTGTGTGTCATGTCTGACATACCTCCCAAATTTCCATATTTACTGATTCCAGAGCTGTCATTGAAAATGTTCTTTGATATTTTATTACACATTTTAGAATTCCTCTTGCCTAGGGATACAAAAGTTCAAGCAAGTTGTTGATTAATAGTCTCTTCAAAGAGCAACACATTTACATTTTGCACAGCTAGTCAATGATATTTCAGTATATGAATAATCGGCTAGTAAAAGTACACAAAATGACTGGATCATTGAAATTGAACCTAGGATTGTACTAATAATATTTAACAATTTGTAGAACAGAAACACTGAACAACAAGAGCAGAATTGGCTTAAGAAATCTGCACATCCATATCAGAGTGAACAGTTGAAATTTAAGCCATAATCTCCAGATAGATTAGTTCTGTGTCATCTATTTGAGGATACTCTGGGAAATCTAATTAAAGGTGAAGTGACTATTCTAATGTTGTTACCAAATAAAATCACTATTCATATGACTGAAGGTTATAGTCAAACAGCATCTTTAATGGCCCTGCCGTTAATAGTCATTAAATTTAATCTGCTAGCTGAGAAAACAATCATGCTCTGTGTTCAAGATAACATACAGAAATTAACTGCAGTTTTTGAAATATAAGAACCTACTGAAAACCCTCACTTCCTTAAAAACAGTAACATGTATTTTTACCTGTGTTAGTGAATGAAAGGAGATCAAGTCAGTGAGCATGTAATCTCCTTTTAAATTCTATCTCAAAAAGAATGGTGTATGTTGGTGAAATGCAAAACTGTGTATGTTTGTTCACTGAAGAAAAACCCTGAGACTAATTTTATTTGCTGCCTCTAACTCTTCTAGCTCTGAACTATTTATTAGTTTTAGAGCAGACAGCTGTTAACTATTGGATATCATAATTACAGAGGCCACCACAACGGAGAACGCATGGTTACTCTGGGTCAGTATTTTCACTTAAGAGACAGTTTAATATTGAGAGGTAATAATGGTAGAGATGTTGAAAGGGGAGATGTTTTACCTGTTGCAGACTAGGGTTTAAGACCAGCAATTCTGCATGGCCTTGAACAAGTCACCTAACCTCTTGAAACTCCACCGTCATTATCTGTAAGATAAAAATGATTTTTTTTTATCATTTTTAAGTTATCGTGGGGGATATAATAACATTCTAAGTTATTGTGGGGGATACATTTATGGTATATACATATAGATGTTGTTAGATAAATATAGATATATATGACATATTGATAGTAAGCCTTATTATATACTACTATTTAATTATTTTTAAATGGTTTTTAAAGAAAACCATGTATAATAATCACTGTCAACAAAATTTTAATATACAGACTTGCAGCCATTTTGTCTTTTTGTTGGTTCTACTTCTTCCTCACTCTAGTTCTGCCCCTCCTTCTATCCCCTATAACTTAAAGTTTTTGCTTTATGTAGTAAGTATATAAATAAAATTTTCAACAGTAGGGTCTTGAGATGACTTGCTGCTGGTGGCAATACAGGATGTATTCACTATTACTGAATTTGGCTGAAAGTACATAAATACATAGTGAAACAACCTGCTTTCATGTGTGGTTATGTTCAACAAATCTAAAGATAGTGCTAGAGCAAAATAGCATTGAAAATATCTGACTGACATATTTTTACCACGAGTGTAGACTGGCAGCCAGAAAACTATAATTCCCTTTGCAACCACTTCTTAAACCTGTGATTATTTTTGATTTTTTTTTGTCAGAGAGAGAGCACAAGCAGGGGGAGTGGCAAGCAGAGGGAGAGGGAGAAGCAGACTCCCCACTGAGCAAGGAGCCTGATGTGGGGCTCCATCCCAGGACCCTGGGATCATGACCTGAGCTGAAGGCAGTCTCAACTGACTGAGCCACCCAGGTGTCCCAATTTCTTACGCCTATGATTTTAAACAAAATCCAGTAATATTTCTATTAAGTTCTATGGATAAACCTGTCTAATGACTCAGTCTATTTTGCATAACCTCTAAGAATATGATGAAATTTATAGAACCTCCCTTAGGAAAAATGTGCACATGTACATACAATGAATTATTTGTATATGATGCTCAGGTCTTTAATGTCTCCCTTGAAGGCCCTCTGTATACTTGATCTAAATAGAGGAAGCCAAACAGAGAAGAAATACTCCAATAACTGTAATAAATACTTATAAACTAAAATATTTAATAAAATAAGATAATTTTATGTAATTTATGTTATATAAAATATTGTATGCACATTGCATAAATACAGTATTTTGAATTGCATGCAATATTGTAGGCATAATGTATATATAATAGTTGGGTGTCAATATATGTAGGAATATACATAGATATACATATACATATACATATGAAAAACATGGAGAGACAGAAAAAGTATTAATCTGAGTAATGCAAACAGATTTTCTTCACAAATTTTTGTATTGTTATTCCTTAAATAATTGCTTCACATATGAATTTTATTTTATCAGACACATCATTCTAAATAAGACAATTTGCTATTCTTTAATGGAAAAAAGACTCAATAATAACATTATATTTGGCAAGAACATATTACCAAATTAAATATATTCAGTTTATTACAGATGTAGAGTGGTACTTCAAACATCTACATCCATTTTTTGCCTTCAGGCACTTTTGATTCTCAAGTGTGTATGTATTCACTGAGAATAGCTTCACACGTTTGGTAATTCAGTTATGAAACATTAATTGATTCTCAACTCTATATGTTAAACTGTTAACCCATACAGAAAATGTAATGATTCGTAAAAGTGAAAGTAATTATTCCATATTCTAAAATTCTTTAAGTGATTAGGACAGGAAACAAGATGCTAAAATACAATAATACTCTAATTCCTTTTGCCGCTGGGATATGCACCTTTTTATCATTGAAACTCGGTATCACTGAAACATCATTGGCTAGTCTACAGTGCTTGATCATATTGTTTTGTTTACAAATATATCACATTTTTTTACTTGTATTTAGCAGTAGCTTATCAGTTCCCTTTTTTAGTGCAGTAGTTTCCTGTTACTGGTCTATCAGAGTTAAAATGCGGTCCTTTAGAATCAGAAGCCCGCTGCTGTCATTGGCAATGCGCAAAAGGCCCTGGAGGGGCCTCTCTTTTGAAAAACGCATCCCTTCAATGTAAAAAGCCTTAAGCAAATCTACAAAAGCCAAGGGAGCCTGTATAAAAGGGAATTGTGATGCTAGAGTTGGCACCATCATAGTGAGGCCTATTCATGTGGGAACAGCATATGTGACCCAAATGATAAAAGTTAGAAACACACCAATGATTGCATTCTGGAAGTTAAGTACAAAAGCAGTTCCTTCGTAAGTCAGTTTTTTTTTTTTTTCTGCAAATAATTGCATTTCATTATGCAACGTACTTTGGAATGTTTATGCATTAACCAATAAGTAAAAAAAAATTGTTCTTCTAAAGAAAGCAGAGAAAAACACATATACTTTCTTATGTGAATATATGAATGATCCTTCATACAAATCAATAGCTAAAGGGTTAAATTAGGACCTAATCACTCATGTGGTGCCCAGTTATGCCTCAGCTCAGACTCCTTTCTACTCAGTACAAGCCTAGTGGAATATTCATTTTGGCATAAACAAACAGAAGATTTGTCTCTTTAATATACAGTCAAAATTCAGTGGGCGGAAAAATACTTTTACTTTTATATTCTCTTCTTTCTCTGTGCTAGCTGCTGGTACACATTTGGTAATTTTCTCTCAACTTCTCATTTACCAACAAAAAGTACCCATTTTAACAACAGTCATGGGTTTTTACGTGTGTGTATAAATAAACTTTTGAAGATTTCAAACATTGCTGATTATGTTTGAAGAAATAATGAATCTACGTAGCCCCATTTGTGTAAGGAAATGTATACATTACATTCAGTGCCTTAAAGAACATGACGGAAAGAATTGTAATGGTAAATATTTGCAGTTTATTCATCTTTATTTTAACAATGAAGTGAAATATATTTTTCTAAAAAACTTTTCTTCAGAGGATGCGTCTACTATTTTTTTTCCTAACAAATTTGGTTTTCTAACTATTTTAGGATACTCACTGAGTTATAGAACATCATCCTCAAAAGAAAGCTTATGCTCATTAGCAGATACACCCCCTGCCTCCCCATCCTGAGCTCTCGGCAACCACTTATCTCCTTTCTAGATCTGCCTAATCTACACTTTTAATATACATGGAGTTCAGCAATCTGTGGTCCTCTGCGTCTGTTGTTATTTTTCACTTAGCATAATATTTTCGAGGTTTATCCAGGTCTCATCATTCATTTGTATTTCTGAATAATATTGAATTTATCGACATACCATTTTTCATTTATCCATTCATCCGTGGATGGATATTTAAACTTTCTAATTTTTGGCTATCATGAATCATATCGGTATGGACGTTTGTGTACAAGTTTTTAAGTAGTTGTTTGTTTTCATTTATCTTGTATGACTTCATTTCTCTTGGGTACAGGTACAGGATTGAAATTGCTGGGTTATATGGTAACTTTACGTTTGACTGAGGAACTGCCCAACTCTTTTCCAAAGAGGCTGAACTGTTTTGTGTTTTCACTGGCAATGCATGAGAGTTCAGATTTCTCTATGCTCTCACAAATGTTTGATATTTTATGTCTTTGATTATAGCAATATTAGTTGGGGGGTGGTGGAGGATTATTTCTTGTGGTTTGATTTGCGTTTTGATGATAGCTAGTGTCAAGCAGTCAAGCATGTGTTTATTGGCCAGTTGTAAAGTAGTTTTGCAGAAATGGCGTTTATATTTGTTCATTTTTAATTGAGTTGTCTCCTTTTGTTGAATTCTAAGGGCTTTTAAATATTTTTTCTGAACATAATTCCCTTATCAGATATATGATTTTCAAATATATTTTCCCTTTATGGGTGATTTTTGCCCTTTCTTGAAGTATCTTTGAAAGGTATCTTAAAAACTCAAAATTTTCTGCATATGATTAAGTCCCATTTATTACTATTATTTTTTCAGTTGATTGTGGTTTTGGTGTCCTAAGAACACTTTTACCTAAGTCAAGTTAATGAGATTTAATCTCAATGCTTTATTCTAAGAGTTTTATAATTTTAGTTTATATATTTAGGTCTATGATTTCTTGTGAGTTCATGTTTATTTATGGTATAAAGAAGGGGTCCAATTTCTTTATTTTGTCTGTGGATATGTACTTGTTGCAGCACTAGTTGTTCAAAAGACTGTTGTTTCCCCCGTCAAATTGTTTTGGTACGCTTGTCAGAAGTTAATTGACCATAATTGAAAGAATTTAGTTCTGGACTCTCAGTGCTATTCCATTGATTTTTCTTAACTCTCTTGCTATAGTCACATTGTATGGGTTGCTATTGCTTTACAGTAAGTTTTGAAATTGATAATTGATCATCCTTCATCCTTATTCTTTGCTGAGATTGTTTACGCTACTCTATGTGACTTTCCATTTCCACATGAATATTAGGACCACTCCACCAATTTCTGAAAAAGAATCCAGTGGAATTTTAAAAGATATTACATTAAATCTGTAGACAAACTTGAATTGTTAATTAAATCGCATTTAGTTTTTTTAATCGATATACTTGAACACATGTCTACCACATCTTTGTTTTCTGTATGTCTCATATTTTTTTAATTCCTCTGTTGTTCCTTTATTGTTTTATTTTGCATTAAATGGATAGTTTCTACTTTAACATTTTAATTCCCTTGATGATTTTTAACTCTGTATTTTGAGTTATTTTTTAAGGATTACCCTATGGCTCACAGAATAAATCTTACCAAAATCTACCTCAGATTTACAATAATTTAATTTCAGTGACCTATAGAAATGTTATTCTTCTTTAACTTTAATCCCTCTTTAGTTTCATGTGCTATTATTATTATTCATGCATATGTCATAACATATATATGTCATACACCCAAACATACATTGTTATTTATATTTTTTATAAGATTTTTATTTAATTAAAGAAGTTAAGGTAGGAGCATATGTTTTTAGTATGTATTTATAGAGTTTGTTATCTTTACCATTGCTTTTTTACCTTTTTTCCCCCATTTCTTTATCTTACTATCTGGTGTTATTTATTTGATTACTTCAATATCACTTTCTCCCACTTACCTCCCTTGTTCTATTATTGTCAAATACATTGCATATTTGTATTATATGTGACTAACAATGCAAATATACATATACTGTTTTTGTAGGAGCTATTAAATATGTTAGAAAGAGGAAGAATATGCAATTTGACTACCTTTTATGATTATCTGTGTAATTTATTTATTGGTAATTTTTTTTTCTTATATAGCTTAGAATTACTTTTTTTTGTCACTTAAATTTCAGCTTGAAGAACTTCCTTGAATATTTATTATAATATGGGCTTGCTAGCAACAAATTCTTCAGCTTTTGTTGATATATGAATGTTTTTATTTCACTTTTATTTTTGAAAGACCGTTTTCCTGGTTATTAGATTCTGGGTTGAGTTTGTTCTTTCAACATTTTGAATATGTCAGCTTACTGTGTTCTGGCCTCCATTTTTTTTTTAAAGATTTTATTTATTCATTTGACAGAGAGAGAGAGAGAGATCACAGGCAGGGGTAGCAGGAGGGGCGCAATGCAGGAGGAGCCCAATGCAGGGGGGGAGGGGTGTTTGATTGCAGCACCCTGGGATCATGACCTGAGCCGAAGGCAGACCTATAACCAACTGAGCCACCCAGGCACCCCTATTTTATTTTTTTAATAAAAAGTTAGTTGGTAATTTTCTTGGAGGGTTTTTTTTTATTGTTGTTGTTTATGTTTTTGTTTTTTGCATGTGAAGAGTCATTTTGCTTTTGGTGTTTTCAAGATTTTGTTTATGGTTTTTGATATTTTGGCTATGATGTGTCGGGGTGTGCCTTTCTTTTTATTTATCTTTGAGCTCATCGATCTTCTTGGGTGTGTAAATTGATGTTTTGTTTTGTTTGTTTCAAGTTTGAGAAGTTTAAGCCATTATTTATTCGCATATTTTTCATCTTTTTTTTTTTATCTCTCCCCTTTTCTGGTGTTCCTATTACATGTAAATTGGCATAGTTTATGGTGTCCACATTTCTCTGAGGGTCTCTTCTTTTCTCAATTCTATTCTTTGTCCCTCAGACTGAGCAATTTCTACCAATTTATTTTCAAGTTCACTGATTCTTTCCTCTGCCAGTTCAAGTCTATATTTGAGCCCCCCTAAAGAAAACTGCATCTCAGTAATTATACTTTTCAACTCCATGATTTCTGTTTGAAGAAATATATAATTTGTATTTAAATTATATTCTCTATTCAATGAGACATGATCATGATATCTTGCTTTATTTTATGTTCTTTGAATATATTTTAATAACTATTTTTTTCCCCACCCCTCCGCCACCGACCTCCCCTCTGGTAACCATGTTTGTTCTTTGTAGTTAACAGTCTGTTTCTTGGTCTCTTTCTCTCTCTCTGCCTTTGCTTGTTGTTTTGTTTCTCAAATTCCACATAGGAGTGAAATCATATTTGTCTTCCTCTGACTGACTTATTTTGCTTAGCATTATACTCTCTAGCACATTCCATGTCATTGCAAATGGCAAGATTTCATTTTTTATGGTTGAATGATATTCCACCACCTCTTCTTTATCCATTCACCTGCCCATGAATATTTGGTCTACTTACATAATTTGGCTGTTGTAAATAATGCTGCAATAAATGTAAGGGGTACACATATCCCTTTAAATTAGTGTTTTTGTATTTTGTGAGTAGTGCAAGTAGTGCAATTACTGGATTATAGGGTAGTTCAATTTCTAACTTTTAAGGAAGCTCCATATTATTCTTCAAAGTTGCCTCACCAGTTTGCATTCCCACCAACAGTGCAAGAGCGTTCCCCTTTCTCTGCATCCTTGCCAATACCTGTTGTTATTTGTTTTTGATTTTAGCCATTCTGACAAGAGTTGGTGATATCTCATTTTAGTTTTGATTTGTATTTCCCTAATGATTAATAATGTTGAGCATCTTTTCATGTGTCTGTTGGCCACCTGGATGTCTTCTTTGGAGAAATGTCTATTCGTGTCTTCTGCCCATTTTTAATTGGATTATTTGTTTTTTGGATGTGGAGTTGTACAAATTTTTTTGTGTGTTTTGGATACTAACCCTTTATTGGATACATCACTTGCAAACATCTTCTCCCATTCAGTAGGTTGCCTTTTAGTTTAGTGGATAGTTTGTTGTTGTTATTGTTTTCCCACTGTTCAGAAGCATTTTATTTTGATGTAGTCCCAAGAGTTTTTTGCTTTTGTTTCCCTTGCCTCAGGAGACACATCTAGAAAAATGTTGTTATGGCTGATGTCAAAGAAATTACTTCCTGTGGTCTTTCTGGGATTTTAATGGTTTCCTGTCTCACATTTAAGTCTTTAATCCATTTTGAGTTTATTTTTGCGTAGGGTATGAGGAAGTGGTCCAGTTTCATTCTTTTTCATGTAGCTGACTAATTTTCCCAATCCATTTGCTAAAGAGACTACGTTTTTCCAATTGCATGTTCTTTCTACCTTTGTTGAAGATTAATTGACCATGTAATTTTGGGCTTATTTCTGGGCTTTCTGTTCTGTTCCATTGATCTATGTGTTTATGTTTGTGCCAGTACCATACTGTTTTGATTACTGTAGCTTTGTAATATAGCTTGAAGTCTGGAATTGTGATACCTCCGTTTTGTTTTTTCTCTTTCAGGATTGCTTTGGTTATTTGGGGGTCTTTTGTGGTTCCATACAAATTTAAGGATTATTTGTTCTAGTTCTATGAAAAATGTTGTTGGTATTTTTTTTATGGATTTTATTTATTTTTTTTGAGAGAGAGAGAGAGATAGCTAGAGAAAGAGTGCATGAGCAGGGGGGAGAGGGAGATGCAGGCTGTCTGCTCAGCTGGGAACCTGATGTGGGGCTCAATCCCAGGACCCCAGGATCATGACCTGAACTTAAGGCAGGCACTTAACCAACTGAGCCACCCAGTAAGTATTTTGTTAGGGAATGCATTCAGTCTAGATCACTTTGGATAGTATAGATGTTTTAACAATATTTGTCTTTCCAATCCATGAGCAGGGAATGTCTTTCCATTTTTTTGTGTTGTCTTCAGTTTCTTTCATCAGTGTTTTATAGTTTTCAGAATCCAGCTCTTTCACCTCTTTGGTAAAGTTTATAACTAGGTATTTTATCATTTTTGGTGTGATTGTAAGTAGGATTGTTTTCTTAATTTGTCTTTCTGCTGCTTTGTTTTCAGTACACAGAAATGCAACAGATTTCTGCACATTTATTTTATGTCCTGCCACTTTACTGAATTTATTTATCAGTTCTAGTGGCATTTTGGTGGCATCTTTTGGGGTTTCTATAAATCATATCATGTCATCTGCAAATAGTGAATGTTTTATTTCTTCCTTACCAATTTGGATGCCTTTTATTTCTTTTCATTTTCTGATTGATATGGATAGTACTTCCAGTACTACGCTGAATAAAAGTCGTGGGAGTGGACATCCTTGTCTTGTTCCTGACCTTAGGGGTTTAATATCTGCTTTTAAGTCTTTTTCTGCCAACTCTGCAAACTGACCTCCTTAAAGGCAATTTCTACTGTCTGCTTGTTTTCTTGTGTATGAATCATGTTTCCGGTTTATTTCCCTGCTCATTTGCATGTGTCATTTTGTTGTTGTTGTTGTTGTTGTTGTTATTGAAAACAGCACACATCACATAATGTATTATAGCAATACTGTATTCTGATCCTTCCTATCTCAGGACCACTTGTTCTTTGTTTGCTTGTTTGTTCAGTAACTTTTCTAGACCATTCCAGTGAAGTCAATTTCCCCTGTGGAGTGAAGTCTCTAATGTTGATTTTCAAAGACTGCAGCCTTGGTGTGGGCCAATCAGTCCAACCCCACATCCCCAGGGATAGAAAGGATTCTCTTTGACCATCATCTCTTTCCCTGATCTCTCTCTTAAGCTTCCTATCTCTGTTGGTTTCAAACACAGATATTAGTTTCCACTCATTTTTAGCTGCTTACCCTAGAGCTACAGAGGTCTCTGTTCCTAAGAAATGCCTCTCTCCTGTCAGAACCTTTGTACCATCACTTGGGAAATGGAAGTGAGAACAAAAATCTACATCTCTCAGAGTGTCACTCCTGCTATATGGGCAAAGAGCTGGGCAGTTTGGTAATCTCTGAGATTTTTGCCATTTCCCCTTATAATAGGAAACATTTGACCTTAAAGGTAAGCTTGGCAAGAGTGATTGGGGCCCATTATTCTGAGCCTTCAGTGCCTGGGTTAGCGCTTCTACCCTACAAGTGAGTGCTGTATAGAGGAAGTAGGCCTAGACCTCTTATCTCCTCTTGCCTGAAATAGCACTTTTGCCATGTGGAGTTGGAGTAGATGAGAAAGGCTGGTAGCCTGCTCCTTTTGGAGTAAGCCTAAACTGGAAGGTTAGGTGAGAGGGGTATCCTTCCATCTTGTTTGAACTCACCTGGAGTAGAGTTCCTGACCCAGAGCTTCCTGGGGAAACATGGCAAAAGGAGCTGGTTTGGTTTCAAGGTCACAGACTCTCATTGTTCTTATGGAGATTTAAGAGGATTTCTTGAGTAAATGTTTCTATACTTGCTTTATGCCCGAAGGCAATCTCTAAACATTTTAAACAGTCATCTTTATGATAATTTGTGTAAGTTATGGTTGTTTTGCTAGGAAGAGGGTCCACAGGGCCTACTAATACCCACATTCTGGAAGTGCTCTCTTCACCAATTTCTTTTTGAAGAGTTTCCCATGTATAAAATCTTTGTTTTCACCTTCCAACTGCTGCAACGTCAGACTTAGCCTTTATTTGAATAGGAATAAATATTAAATAAGTAAGAGTATATTTATATTTAAGGTAAATATGTGGTGTGAATGTTATTGAAAATAGCTCATTCCCATCGGCCCTTTTTTTACTTCTCTTCTTAAAGCAACTAATATCCTCACATCAGTGGTCCTTGCTGGGACTGTGAATTATCTTCATACCCCGAATATACCTTTTTACCATATATAATTGAAATTAATAGTTGCTAGTGAGAAAAATAAACATACTGAGGTAATAACAACATAACTTTTTTGTCTTAAACTTATTTTTTACTAATACTTTAGTGCGTTTTCTGCCTTTACTCACATATATTCTTAGCCTAAGAGAGTTAGCTTCTCATAGGTAGAAATTATAATTCTCTGTTTAACTCAAGGAAAATACATCCTGATGAAATGAAAATGTTTTTTAATTTAAATATTAATATGTTAATTATAAAAATGCGATTTTTTAAATATATGTCCCCAATTCTAAGTTTCTTTCCAATGTAATTTCCAGGAAGTAGAAAAATTCATTTCAATCTTGTTCCTTTCTCTTATAGAAGCTTTATAATTTTGCAGCATACAAATCTGCTGAGGTGATCTACCATTCTTTGTAAAATATAGTTTGTAAAGAAATATGGTACTGACAAGTGGAATGTTGCTATGAAAAATACCTTAAAATGTGGATGTGGCTTTGGAATTAGGTAATGGGTACATTCTGGAAGAATTTGGAGGGCCAAGGTAGAAAAAGCCTAGATTGCCTTATATAGACTGTTGGTAGAAAAATGCACACTAAATGTGTTTCTGGTGAGGGCTTAGAAGGAATTTGGGAATATGTTATTGGAAACTAGGAAAAAAAAGGTAATGTGACCAAGGAGAGATAAATTGGAATGATGTGGCTGTAAACCAAGAAAGCCATCGCCATCAAAGCTAGCAGGGACAAGAAATGGATACTCATCTTGAGCCTTTAGAAGGATGAAGATTTTGGTCAAAGAATTAGAAGAGAGAAATTAGAGGGTATTTATTGGTAGCAGGTGACCAGTACTTCGATTCCAGCCCAGTGATATTGATTTCAAACTTTTGGCCTCTAGAACTGTAAGAGAATAAATTTAAGCCACCAAGGTAGTGTTAATTTGTGATTGCAGCCACAGGGAACTATCCTATATTTAACTCTTGAGTTTGAGTCTACTTACCTCTGAAATGGGAGCTCTAGGTTAGAAAGCCTTTCCTACCTAGCAAATTTGATATAAGGTATAGACAATCTAATTAAAAAAAGAAAAAGAAAAAGTGTCATTGCAAGAAGTGCATTTATTCACTTATTTTTTTTTACCCATTTAAAAAAAATTAAATGGATAAATTAAATGAACCCAATAGTATTATTTGGATATCTTCCATGTTACATGCCTGTTATATCCCAGGATATGGGCAGCAAAATAATTTACCTTTTCCATCATAGAACTCACTTCTAACACAAAGAGTAACACATAAAGAAAAATTGTTAAACACCATGATGAGTGCTGTGTAGAAGTCAGTCTACAGGAGTGACCTAAGAGATGTTTCACTGATGCATCACCAGACCTCTGCTAGCTCTAGCAGCCCAAAGTATCTCAGCAGGTAATTAGACAGTGTTTTAGAGAAAGAAACATATTTTTTTCACTGGCCAAAAATATTTGAGTGACAACACAAAAAGTGAAAGCTATGAAACAAGTTCTATGCAATTAAAAAAAAAGAGCAAAGAAAGAAAAGAAATAGTTATAATTACAGAGGTAGAATCACTGTGTTTGGCACTTAGGCCATTGTTCCAATGATGGGGGCTGTGAGATTTAGTGATTACTAGGATATTTTCTCTTGATTATTTCCTCCCTCTCTTTTCGAGACATGTTGCTAATTTTGAATCCAAAAGAAATGAAGAACTCAAATATGTAAAAGAAATAGTGGTCTTTCTTTACATTCTGTGGACTTCATCTTAAAAATACATACACATATATATGTGTGTATATATAGGTTGCATATATATATTATATATATATATAAGTTGCATATATATATATACACACACATATATGCACGTATATAGATGTAATATATATAATGAAGTTATCTGTGACATAAATATACATTCTCTGGAAGAAACAGAACCAATATATGTAGGCATATTGCTAGTGCTGATTCAACCAATGTCTGCTGCTGAGGCTGATATATTACCTGAAAAGAAAGTAGTGCTACATGTCCCTGACTCTAAAATTCTGGGTCATCCAGAATAACACCAGCATCTTTAAGGGAGTTTTTAGAAAGAACCAGGCTTCAATGTTGTATGACAGTTTGTGTTGTTTGCTAGGGCCACCATTTGTGAACAGATAATCAGTATGATAGATGTACTACTTGCAAGGCAAGTGACTACTAGCTGACTAAACCAACAATTGACTTCTGTATTATTATTATTTATACTATTAAGAATGACTTTAAAGATCATCCCATTCACTTAAACTTTGGAGGCATTCTTAATGATATAGAAGATCCTAAAACCGTGAGTCGGCAAGGAAAATTCTGGCTCATGTGTAATACACTCAGAGGTGATATTTGACATAGTCATATGTTTATTCTAATTTAGTGAATTTCCGTTGAAACACTGAAACCTTCCTGCTTCTTTTAATATATTTAAGCATAAAAACTCATTTTGCAGTGGTATTGAACTTTTGTTGTGGTTTAACTCATTTGTTTCACAGGTGTTAATGAGAACATGTCGTTAATTTCAATCTTTTTTTTTCAAGTAATCAGTCACATCTATGTTATTCCTTGGCTGCAGACTGCAAGATAACCCTGGCCACCAATTGTGCAAACTAGTACAGTCAGCCTCTCCAAAGCTCCCTCCAACCTTCTGTAAGCACAGGGTTCTAGTCTTTTTCACTGGAACACTTAGCTAGCTTCTATAAACCCAATAATATTTTAATCTGGTCCACAGAAACATTTCTCCATATTCTGAATAATCCTCTTCTCCCTCTCTCCTGATTCAAAGGAAAAGGATTTTTTGTTGTTGCTGCTCCTTCTATTTTTGTTCTTTAATGTATTCTCAGGGCTTAACTTATTGTCTTATATATATATGGTTAGAATTCAATACATGTTTTATATATGTCTCCTTTCTTCCAGTCTTTGCAAAATTAATCTTTTTCATTTCTCTTATCTCATCCTTTCCAATCTCAGTTAGGTTCTTAGTTCATCTTGGTTCCTTACCCTATTTTTTTTAACAAAATGTAATAATGGTTAGAGCTATTGTGATAGGCTACCTGTGTTCAGTTTCTAACTCCATTACTATATATGACTACGGGCACATTATCAATCAGTCTGTACTTCTGTTTTCCTGTCTAGAATTGGATGTAATAATACCACCTATCTCACAGAGTTATTAGGAAGATTAACTAGATTACACATGGGTTACATATAGAGCACTTGGAGTAGTTTACACACAGTAAGCATTCAGTAATATGCCTGTTATTACTCGCCTGTTTTACTCATTGTATTTTTTCTTTCTCTTGGCTTATCACTTTGCTTGGGACTTTTCTTACTATAATACAACAGCTTCATACATGTCTGATTCCCCTTTAATTTTCTATATTTATGTGTTAATCATTAAACTTTTGAAAAATATAAACTTTGTTTTTACTTCTTGGAATTCATACCCCTTAAGAAACAACAACTACAAAAACAACAAGAAGGCCTAGACCTAAATAGACATTTACTTAAAGAAGACCCACAAAAAACCAACAGATACATGAAAAGATGCTCAATATCACTAATCATCTAAGAAATGCAAATCAAAGCCACAATGGCATATCACCTCACATCTGTCAGAATGATATTATCAAAAAGACAAGATCACTTTCCTGAGATGATCAATTAGGGTGTACATCAGACACAAAAATAATTCTGGAATAAGATACCCCTCATCTGCTAGTAAACAACAACAAAAATAAGCAAACAAACAAACACGAGGAAGCACCAAAGGCAGAGTACGCAATTTATGTTAAAAGTCATGCACTGGGTCCCTTCAGGAATCTTGTAATATAGAGCATCTTTAACTTGTTTTATGCAACTCTTAAGATGATAACTACATCTGCTGGTCTGTTGAGATGCTGTCATACTGGCATGTAGCCAGGGGAAGCTATCAGCCACTCCAGTTTCTGCTAATGGCAAACCCCTGTTCTCATTACCAACCAGTAACTGCCAATATAAGACTGTTTACAATAGATTGGGTCCCAGGAGCCAAGTCTGAGAAAAACATACAGGCCGATTCTCCCTTCCTCCAAACAGGCACAAACTTCCCAGACACTATAGATAATTGGGAAGACTGAAGCTGTTCTTCATCAGCCTTTCCTTCATCCCTATGATGTAGCAAGAGATACTAGCATTGTTCAGCTCCATACAACATTTAATGTGTCATAATGATATATGAAATTTCTAAACTGCACTATTTGCCTCTCCTGGACTCTTTCTATGAGGACAAGAACCTTTCTTTATTTGTACTGAGTAAATACGACCTGCACCCCAAGTGGATCATCTAGCTTTTCCAAGATTTTTAGTTAAGACTTTCTTCCAGGACCTCATGTCCACATGCTGGTCAAGGTTTTAGGGAGTTCTTTTCCTGGGAAAGGAAAGGATCATAAGACACAATGTAGTGCAACATTTCAAACATGATCCTACTCTCAGGTGGATGTAATTGAGCAGATGACAATGATATTCTGTTAGCCACATAAGGCCAAATAGCCAGTGATACCACCAAGACTTTGGGACCCAGTAGATTAGTCTGCTTTCCTTGGCCAGAGTAATCTGCAACAATAAAACCACCTCTAACTGTCTGTGGCCCACCATATAGGAATTCGCATGCAACAACTCGTGATATATGTAGGTGAAAATAGAGTGGCTAAGTAGAAAAATCCATCTCCTGGGTGTGGGAATTGGCAGAAGATTTTCTGAAACACCTCAATCAGTACCTTAACATCTTTCGTTCTGGGATGATCTGGGCTTCTTTAAGTGAGAACTTCAGATGTTCAAGGCTTTTTTCATTTATTCGTTGCTCTTATCTTTCACTCTCTCCTTTAGGAAGCTCAGCAGCTATCCTGACAACCCTTGTGGGTTGAAATAATATGGTGGGCCATCATGAGAGGAAACAGAGCGTGGGATATACAGAGGTATCATGTGTCCACCACATCAAATTTCTGTAGTCATGGGATTTATCTCCAAACCTTTGCACACATGAGGAAGCAGAGATGCTGTGAAGTTTATGAGCACACAAGCAAAAACTGTGGTCTATTTATGCCAGTTTAGCATGAAACTCTGTTTGATATCTGAAATGCTTCAGAATGTAATGGGAACTTGCTACTGTGCAGGTCTGCCAGTTTCATCTGAAAATGTTTCCCTGGAGAAGTGTGTGTGTTTCCTGGGTACTTAATCTTGGTTATTCAGTAGAAAGACACAATAAGAAACAAAGACAATATTGTCACAAGGGTAAAGGGGAGGGGTGCAGCTATCTAAAAGAAAATACAATTATAGTATACTACTTGATTTTGAATCAAGTAATAATTCAATCATCAAAATAATATAAAAATTATTTGTTAATATTACTAGAGTGGTGTTAAACGGGCAAAAAAAAGTCTGAGAAAGGAATTTATAAAAAAAGAAATGCATTTAGTTGTTGGATGTATACATCATTTCTTACCTTTATTACTAATCAGAAAAATAACAGATTGAAAAGCAATGAAATAATGTTTTCAACCCTAAGACAAGAAAGCATTTTTAAGGCATTATAATTTGGATGTTGGCAAAAGCATGAGAAATCTAATGTTCCCATAAACTACTAGTGGGAGTGAAAATTGGGTCAGTGACTTTGGGAAACAATTACATAATATATTTAAAAATTTAAAGAGAGACTATCCCTATTTATTTATATATTTATTTCTGTGAGTATGTCTATACGTGTCAAGCATCCCAGACAAAGGTTATTGCTGTTCTGATAGTCTGTGCTCTCATATTTCTTCTGCTTTATCTGTTATGTTAAATCATGATTAATGTTAAGTCATGCTACTTGTCTTTCACTCTGGTTGTGGACTTATTATATCTCCCTTAAACTTCATCAGTTTGTGTTCTCATTTTACAGCTCTATTCTTACTCCATTTCTCAATGTATAATTTACTTATTTTTTCTATTTAATTTTTTAACATTTTTATTGCTTTAATTTGGATATCTTTGATTACTAGTAAGATTGGGCATTTGTTCACATGTTTATTAGACATATATATCTTCATCTGGGTATTTATTTTCTTTTTTGTTGTTTCAAATTTTATTTAAATTCTAGTTAGTTAACATAAAGTGTAATATTGGTTTCAGGAGTAGAATTCGGTGAGTCATCACTTACATGTTAACACTCAGTGCTCAGTTCTGTATGGAATATCTTTTTTTGGCTTCCTTCCATTTATTTTTTTCATACTTTTTAATGACATGATTTCTGAATTCTTGAAATTGACACAGAGCTAGAATCTGTTGCAACCAGCCAGAGAATCTCTGATTTTATTCTATGGTTGAGCTATTTCATTTTTATTGTGTTTATTTTTTTTAATGATTTTTTATTATATTATGTTAGTCACCATACAGTACATCCCCGGTTTCCGATGTAAAGTTCGATGATTCATTAGTTGCGTATAACACCCAGTGCACCATGCAATACGTGCCCTCCTTACTACCCATCACCGGTCTATCCCATTCCCCCACCCACCTCCCCTCTGAGGCCCCCAGTTTGTTTCTCATAAATATTGTGTTTATTAATAAATATTTGACATATCTATGCTATTTTATTTAGTATTTTGTCTCTATCATGTTTTGTTGATGTTCATTTTCCCTTTCCTACCATTTGTGGGATTGGCCATATTTTCTTGGTTCTGTTCTTTCTTTAATATTTTAGAAGGTAATGCATTTATTTCTATCATATTAGTAACCACCCTAAAAGTTCTAAGTTTCCTGAAAATGGTTAAATCTAATTAATATATGTGTATTTTTACAACCAATGACTTAATTACTTTAAATGGCCTTGAGTCCTTCCTCTTGTGTCTCCACTTAACTCCTGTATTCAGAGCATCATCATTTAAAAATTTTATTATTATTATATTTTTAACAAAAAACAAACTTAAATTTGGTATTATAATTTTACCAAATGTATACATATTTTTGCTACTCCATTATTCATTTCAGTTTGAAATTTCCTTTTTCTTGCTGGAATATATTCTCTTAGGAAATGAATGGAAGTCTTAAACTTTTTTGAGTTTTAATATGTCATTTCACTTTCATACTTGAATGTTAATCTGGTCAGAAAAAGTGTTATAACTTTATTTTTTGTTTATTATTTTAACTAAAATTTTAATGTATTGAATATGTTGATTTGTTTTGCATTTAGTGTTCCGTAAGGCTCTGTTATTCTGATTCTTGTTATTATTTATATCTTTTTATTTCTCTTCTTTATTTGTGGTTTGGGGATTTTTTTCCCTCTAATATAATCATTTGAAATTTAATAATTTAATTCTGACTTATTCTGAATTGGCAACGTTTTTATTCTTCCTGTATTATTAACTTAAAAAAATATTGCTTAGTTCGTTTTGTATTTAATCCCTGTGTTTCTGTTTATCTTCAATTCTAAAAAAGCCTTATCAATTTATTTTATTTTATTTCACTTCCAATATAACCTCCATGAATACTCTCTATTTTCTTCTTCTGGGGTGCTTACCATATAGATCTTCAAGTTGTGCTTTTAATCTCCAGTATCATAAATTTTCTTACAATATTTCCCTCTCAAACCCTTTTCAGGCTACATCTTGAGAAAACTGTTAATTTAACTGTTAAAGACATTATCTTTTAAGCTTAATACAACTTAGCAACTTGCTCTGCATCTTTGTCCATTCTAATCATTACCATATATATATATATATATATATGGTATATATATATATTTTTTTATATTGATCTCCAATTGACTTTTCCATCATAAAGTTTTATTGATGTAATAAAGTTTCATATCCTCAGAAAATAATTATTATATTTGTTTAAGGTTGTCTTATGGTTGTACTATTTCTTACTTATATGCATGTTCTTCTATTTATTGGGGTTTTCTTACATTTCCAAACATATTGTCATTTAAAATATTTTTAGTTGAGAGTATCTGTGAACTTCTGTGTTACATGTTTATATATCCTCTGTAAAGAGGAAAAGCCAGTAATTCTACCACCTGCATTTTAGCCTTTTTTTTTCTTCTCTATCTCTCTCTCTCTCTCTCTCTCTTTTTTTTTTTTTTTTTGTAGTAGTGGAAGAATTGGATGTGTCATGGAAGAACTCATGGTCTAAGTTTGGGAGTTGGTGCTCCCCACCCTTCTTAGGTATTACCAGTAGCCTGAAGTATTACTGCTCTCTATATACCCAAGGCAGGATATAATATTCCTCTTTAGACGTAGATGTTACTGTTGTCCCAGGATCCCCAGAATTAGTGAATCTAGGAGTAGAGTACCTTTGTGGCCACATCCAACTTCTGCAGCATGACTCTCCTGCATGAGATTTGAGTATCATATTCTATATGGGGTCCTGTCAGATTTTTATCTTCATGGGATGCTTCATATTTTCTTGTTTTATAATAGTAGTATCTCCGAATTCCAATATTTTTTTTATGTAAGCTATAAACTTGAGGAATTTGGTTCATGAATGGAAGCCTTTAATGGATGATCAAGTTTCTAGAATTCTTTAGTCATCTAATCAAAAGTCATTTAGGTAAATAAAAAAGAACTATGAAAGTACAGTTGAAATGAGAAACCATTAATTGTATATTTACATAATTAGTTGACTAAAATAGAAGACAGAGAATTTTCCAAATTTTAGTTATGGTTCATCTTCAAAAATATGTATGCCGTTGATTCTATAGAACATTCAAATTCTTTTTTTTTTTTTAAAGATTTTATTTATTTATTTGACAGAGACAGTCAGCGAGAGAGGGAACACAAGCAGGGGGAGTGGGAGAGGAAGAAGCAGGCTCCTAGCGGAGAAGCCTGATGTGGGGCTCGATCCCAGAATGCTGGGATCACGCCCCAAGCCGAAGGCAAACGCTTAACGACTGCGCCACCCAGGTGCCCCAGAACATTCAAATTCTTGTGATTTAAACATCGTGATCTATTTCACAATAAATACATGTGGTAGTAATATCGATTAGTTACTATTTTATGATTATATGATTAGAAAGAGTGCTTTACTTATCAATGACTAAAATCATTTTATATCATTGCATGGAAATAAGTGTTATCTTAATGGAAGCTGAATCCAGCAATGATTTCTAAATGAATAAACATCATTATTGAGGTAGAATAGTATTATACGATTTATTTAGGATGTACCACAGATAGTACAAAAGGTGACTTAATCTTGAATTTATACATTAAACACATTTTCACATATACTCTATATATTAGTTAGCATTCTCTAAAGAAACAGAACCAGTAGGAGATGATAGATGATAGATGATAGATAGATAGATAGATCTGTTTGAGCCGTTTTTAGTGCTATGATTTGAGGGCAATGTCCCCCCAAAAATCGTCTCTCCAGAGGACTAAATTAATTAGTAGTGGAATCATCCAATTGTATAATGTATAGAGGATTATGGGTATAAAAGTATACAATTTGCAAAGAGATCCCTAACTAAAATATAATGTACTAGTAGTTTTTTTTTCTTTTTACAAAAACATTAAAATTGAGTCTTACTAAGTCATTGTAATTTTCTTCTTGCATAAGTAGACCAGGTATAACCATTTCACTTACAAGGTAACTAAGACTCAAGATTTGGCAAAGCCCAAGGCCAGGAAGCATCCAAGGATGGGCAGGACACCTAGCTTTTGTGACAGATGCACCAGGACCCCATCCTTATGGTACCTGGCATCTTCTTTTGGATTGCAAGGGTGCACTAGTAAATTTCTTTATCCTATTAACATGTACTCATTTATCACATAAACCAGCTGTAATCTAT
Organism: Ursus maritimus; assembly: GCF_017311325.1. NCBI lineage: Eukaryota > Metazoa > Chordata > Mammalia > Carnivora > Ursidae > Ursus > Ursus maritimus. Next base: position 60,984,019 of record NW_024424452.1, read on the forward strand.
TAAAGACCAAGACAAGAGAACATAGAATACTAAGCAGATGGGGTTTCTAATGATATTTCAGTAGTAAAGGGTTTGGAAGTTTAAAACTTTACTGTTGTTGTTCCTAGCAGTTCAGGGGCACATGAGACACCAGGAAATAAAATAAGAAGGTAGTACTAAGAAATTAAAATATATTACTAAACATCGTAACAAATAAAGATCCTATGACATATCTTTTCTGTTTACAGCCAAACTAGCAAAGTATTAAAAAGTGATGACAAAAATGCTAAAAATATAATGAGTTGGACACATTCTGTTGCATCACTTATTTTTTTTTAAAGATTTTATTTATTTATTTGACAGAGATAGAGACAGCCAGCGAGAGATGGAACACAAGCAGGGGGAGTGGAAGAGAAAGAAGCAGGCTCCCAGCAGAGGAGCCCGATGTGGGGCTCCATCCCGTAACGCCAGGAACACGCCCTGAGCCGAAGGCAGACGCTTTACCACTGTGCCACCCAGGCGCCCCTGTTGCATCACTTATTAAGCTGGTGTAATCTTTCTGGAAATAGGCTTATAACAGGTAACATGCATGTTAAAATATCCATATGCTTCAGGTTTGACTCAGTAACTTCACTTTCAGTAGTATTTTTCCAAGAGAGAATAAAAATATAACCAACCTTTCATAAAATGTTTTATGTGAACCATGTGTTTTATGTTTTATATTTATAAAATATAGATATTTTTATCGTTTATATAAAAGTTAGCAAATTGAGAATTAATAATTAGGTATTTAATTATCCCAAAATAGAATAAATAAAAGTACAATTAAATAAGTAGTATGTTGTTACTAAAATCTTTCGTGAAAAAAATACATAGACTTATGTTTATAAGCTAAAATTAAGTAAACAGAAATTATACAAAAATATATACATATGTATTATATATAGAGAGAGATGTAGATATCTAGATATATGTATGGCATAGTAATTTAAAATCCATACAGAAATCAACTGAAAGAAAATAAAAGACAAACCTATGAGGGCATCTGGGTGGCTCAGTTGGTTGAGCGTCCAACTCTTGGTTTCGTCTCAGTTCATGATTTTGGGGTCCTGAGTTCGAGCCCCAGTGGGACTCTGCGCTCAGCACAGAGTCTGTTTGAAATTCTGTTTCCCTCTGCCCTGCCCCCGACTCATGCATGCTCTCTCTCTCTCTCAATCTTTCTAAATAAATACATAAAATCTTTTTTTAAAATGCAAATCTGTGATATTATCTTGGAAATGAAGATAACAATAACTTTTGATTTTTTAAAAAAACTGTTATTTAGTAAGTAATCTCTACCCCCAACATGGGGCTCAAAAATCATGACCCCAGATCAACAGTTGCATGTTCTACCCACGGAGCCAGCCGGATGCTCTAATAACTTGATTTTTATCCTGAGTGCTTTTCTCTGTGATTTTTCAGATTTCTAAAATGACTGTAAAATGTCTATAAACATTATTTATCATGCTATCTAACTTTTAAAGCAATTATGAGAAAGGTACGCTTTTCCTAGATAATTTTTACTTATTTTCCTTTTGAGGTCTTAGCTTCTGAAGCTAATGTTCAGATATTTCCATGCTTTTCCAGAATTCTTCACTTAAAAATATTTGAATCTGTAAATTCTATACTGAAGCATTAATTCTGAGTGGTACTGGGAATGCTAATTACACAGGACGTTTTTCCTTTTTTTTTTTTCCCTATTTTTAAAAACTTGGCAGCTGTGTTTTTAAGGGAATTTGCCTGTCATTAGTTGTTGTAGTGTCCGAGTGAGGAGGGCTGTGTGTATCTTGTGGGTGAACAATCCTATCTAAGCACGTTTATTCTACTCAAATGGCTGTGATGTGACACCAGAGTTTCATGTCCTTGATATTCTCACCACCTAAATTAGGAGAGAAAAAAAAAAAAAAAGACCAGCTTAAAATCACTTTAAAGTGTCTGCTAACACTTGGACTGAATCTAACAAATTCTGCATATGAATCGACATAATCTTCGGAGGAAATACTGAAGTTAGTTGTTGTGATTAAGCTTCATTTAAACCAGTCCCTAAGGTGAGGGTTCTCTTCTTTATATCTGTTCTGGAGGGAGATAATGTAGATGACTATATATATATATATTTTATAAACCTAAGACTAAATTTCGCTTGAAAGCTTAAAAGGATGCTATTAAATGTTATTGGACCCTAAGGACTTAAGGTAATAATCATTATTTCCTTTGAATTATAGTGTATGTTCTAACTTCTATGATATGGATTGGGAAAAGGTGAAACAATAGATGTGATTCTGGGCACATCAGTTAATATGAACAAAATTATATTTTAATGTTTATTTTAAGAGTTTTTACTTATTCCAATATAGAAAATTGGTTACTTAGATCTGAAGACTTTAGTAGTTTGCACTTGAAGTATTCAGTTTATGATGTTATCATAACCTGCATGGTGAGAGAGTTTTCAAATCCAGTCATCTAATATAATTAACGTTTTCTCTATGAATAAATGGTATTTTCAGATATTTCACAAAACAAGATAATCTAAAAGCCACTTCTGAGTAGACTATGCAAGGATACATAAAATTTGAGTTTGATTTTGTAGCTTATAAGTAAATGGTAAAGATGTTAAAAATCTATGAATTCATGTGGTTTAACTATGCTTACAGAAATGCTAATTTTTATTCTAATGGCCTATTTAGCCAACTTCATATCTTAAGGTCATTTAATTAAGCAAAATTCCTACTATTATTTTTTAAGTGTCTGTAGAATATTCTTCAATTTGCTTATATAGAAATAAACAATGAATAAGTAAACTTTAAAAAATTTTATTATATTCGGCTCGGGTCATGATCCCAGGGTCCTGAGATCGAGCCTGCCTCAGGCTCCCTGCGCAGCGGTGAGTCTGCTTTTCCCTCTCCCTCTCCTTCTGTGATCTCTTTCTCTCTCTCTCAAATAAATAAATAAAATCTTTTGAAAAATTATTATATGGACCACCACTTCCATTTAGGGTATGTAACAAGTGGGATAAGCTACAAAATAATAGTATTTAACAACCATCAGTGTACTAAAGATCCGAAGACTTACATTTCCTTCCTAGGAACAAAGAGACCCATGGCTGTTTTTATTCCTGGTTGAATGATAGAAGGAACACCCACCACAGAGAGAAATAAGGAAAAAATATGCTGATCATTTCATGAACTAATGGTAGCATACGCATGCTGAGGCCAGAGTGAGTCTACTTTCACCCACTGACACCTTCCCATGGGTTTACTTAACATCAAGTGCACAGGGAAGCGAACCAAAGGCTGGGAGCAGAGAAGGACAGCTGAGATACACCCTCCTGGTTTGCACAGGGTCTTCCCAAGGTCAAGACAGTTGTCTGCTTTAAGAGCTAAATTAAATCTCTAAAGCCCCTCAAGAACCCCCACCCCCACCCCCGCCACGTGTACTACAGTGAACCTCCAATGACTGGAGCAGGACCAAATTGCTCAGAGAAAACCCAGTAAAACACTCTGGACCTTTGCTAAGTGCAGTGCACTAGCCCTCCAATCTCCAATGGCTGGAGTCAAGGAAGCCAGGGACAGAGTGATCCTTGAAGTGCAGAATGCCAGAGGGAGGATTGCAATGCAAAAGAACAAAATGATGAAAGCCAAACTGTAAAATAGAATTAAATGATCCAAGAGTTGGAAAGCTGGCAATTGAGCTGTAAATTGTAAAGACATCTCTGAGTCTAATTGGTTTTCAGATCCCACGACCTTCTGAAGGAAAAGTGATCTCACCCTCAAAACATTTTAGACAAGTGGTAATTGAATGGTAATTGAATCTATTTAGAGCTACAACAAAGTCTAGGCGTTGCTAAACTATGGACTAGACTCACCCAACTATAGTGACCCTATGCAATATTCTGCAATAATGTCTTTTATTTCTACCTCTATTGATCTTTCAGAATGTGTGGAATACAATAAAAATAATACATGAGAAATGCAGAAAAGCAAATAAACTCATGAACAAGAGTGGAAACAGTCAATAGAAACGAGTAGAGAGACAACTGAGAATTTGAAATTATGTGACAAGAACTTTAAAATAATTATTAAAAAGTGTTAAAGGAGGGGCACTTGGGTAGCTCAGTTGAGTGTCTGAAGCTGGGTTTCAGCTGAGGTCTGCTTGAAACTTCTCTTCCCCTGCCCCATCCCCTCTTGCACACACACACTCTCTTTCTCTCTCCAATATAAATAAATGAATCTTTAAAAGAAAGCTAAAAAAAAGTGTTGAAACAATGGAAAATATAGACAGCATATAGGAACAAATAAATCATTTTAGCAGAAATTAAAGTTTTAAAAAGATAGAAATGGTAGAAATACAGGGTAATAGAAATGAAACATTCATTCAGTGAGCAAACAATAGATACAGTGGAGTAAATAATCAATAAACTAAAAGACTAGTCAATAAACATTATTTAAAATAGAACACAAAGGGCGCCTGGGTGGCTCAGTTGGTTAAGCATCAGCCTTCTGCTCAGGTCATGATCCCCAAGTCCTGGGATCAAGCCCAGCCTTAGGCTCCTTGCTCAGCAGGGAGCCTGCTTTTCCCTCTCCCTCTGCCTGCCTGCCCCTCCCCCTGATTGTGCTTGCTCTCGGTCAAATAAATAAATAAAATCTTAAAACAACAACAACAAAAACAAAAAATGGAACACAAATAGAGAAAAAAAGATGGAAAAAACACAGAGCAGAGAACTAAGATTTGCATATCAAATAGCTTAGCATTGAATAGCTCAATTGAAGTAGTGTCTCATAATTAATATTACATTTATAATTTTATTATTTTTGTTGTTTTAGGTAATACTGTAATGTCATTACAGTCATGAAGTGGAACTATAGATATAATGGAATTGACATTTGAAATATACTAACAATTCACAATTTTCTTTAAGTTTTGGGGTAAGCACCACCAAATTTGACAGACTGGATTAAAAGGGCAGAGGCAATAAACATATCAAATCATATTTTTAAAACCCCTTTTTTACAGATATAATGAAACATTTCAGATTTATTCCCTTTAACAAGTATTTATTGTATATCCTTATTTATGTATATTTTCTTGTGTGTTTGGACAAGATTTACCTTGTATTTCATCACATTTGATACATAGAATTTTTTTCCCTTTATTTCTTATAAATTGGATAAAACCAAACTTGACCCTAAATTTTACCATTCACTAAACTCTTTATTTCTCCATATTTTATTAAAGTTATTTGTATTGAGTACTCTAGGTACATTTGTGGTAGCAATTAGATAATTCATCTAATCTTCTAACTTGTATCCTAGCTAAGATGCATGCAACTTCCAGGCCTGACCCGTTGTATCCTTCACTTGCTCTCATCCCCCATCTAGTGGCTGGACAATATGAGAACATTCCATCTGGGATCTGGGACAGACTAGATGGGGCAGAGTTGACTCACCCTGCCCCCACTCTATCACACTGAGTACCGATTAATATATATGTGACAGAGAAGTAAAAATCCCCTGAATTAAACAATCGAACTCCAATGTGTATCTATTATAGCAGCTTGTGTTACCCTGAGTAGTATAACACTTTATTTTTTGTTGGGTTTTATGATAAAATGAAGAACAAGGCAAGAGACAAGTAAGAATGAACAAAGGATAAACATGGTGTTCTTTATCAATTTGCACTTTTTAAAAAGATTTTATTTATTTGAAAGAGAGAGAAAGCACACAGAAGGAGAGTAAGAGGGAGAAGTGGACTCCCCCCCTGAGCAGGGAGCCCGATGTTGGGCTTGGTCCCAGGACCCTGAGATCATGACCTGAGCTGAAGGCAGGTGCTTAACAGACTGAGCCACCCAGGCGCCCCTAATTTGCACTTTTTTGTGGTAGCTTTGTCATAATTTATTCTAAGTTCACTGTGCTTTTCTTTTAAGTTGTGCATCTACTTGGCCCTACAAAAGTGTTACCTCACTTGTAAGAAGTTTTCTTTGTGTCATCTGTGCTGCTCAGCAGTACCAAATATATAGATACCAGTAAATAAATATAGGAAGGAATAAATGAAATGGCTAAATATCTGAAAATATTATTGATTTACCATGTTTGTATATTTCATTTTTTATAGTAAATATCACATGACTAAATGTATTTACACATGACATGTATATTGTCTTAGTTTGTAGAAGAACTCAGAAGTAGACAGGGATTTAAAGCAAAAGAAGGGGGGGAGGGGAAGAAGAATGGCGATAGTCCTTGGTAATTATTTTTTGATTGAATAATGAAACATAAAAGCCTTTTCTATTTAAGGTACTCTGTGAGTGATAGTTATATAAAGATAAAAACATTTCTTTACTAATCATACAATCTAATTAGAATATCTGATAGGTAAAAATCACACACAATGAAACTTACGTTAACAGGGAAGTGTTATTATAAAGAAAATCACATACTAACAATGGAGTACTAAGAGCAGAAACTGAACTTCATGGTATGAAGATAGTTTAAAATATAATCTCTGAGGAAGCTGATTTTAGTGGAATCTGGAAACTCCCTCTCTCACTCTCTTAAAAAAAAAAAAAGACCTTTATCAGCATGTCCATTTCAGAGTTGGTGTCTGGGAGGAAGACTTTCCTCTGCCCTATGGCTCTTCTATCCTTCTAGCTGGACTTAGAATCAAATTGACATGAGAGAGATTAACAGGAAAAAATCAAATGTAATAGGCTTTACTGGGCATACAGACGGGGAATCCATACAGACACAAAATTCCAAAGGCAGTGGCGCAACATGAAGCTTATATGAGCTAAGGAGAGGTGTAGGGGCTGAGGATTCAGAGGGGAAAAGCTCATTAGTAAGAAGGTGAAAAGAGATGTTTAGAAAAACAAGGTTGCCCTATTACATACATGAGTTCCTTAGGTAAAGGTGGGAAGGTTCTCTATTAATAGTTCTATTCCTGTTACAGGCTTTCCTTTTCAATGTGAATTTAGGCAGCTGTGGGGGAGGCAGAGAGCTTTTTCTGCAACTAATGGGTTTTAATTACTTTGAACTCGAAATAATCTTTGTGCCAAAGTGGCACATTTTGGGGCGTCTCATCCTGCACTCCTTCATTTGGTATCTCAATTTACTTACGAATTTTCTTCATGTTAAACTATTTGATGCAATCCTGTGTCTGGCCCTGTGTTCAAACTTCTAAGTTTGAAGGTCTGGACAAGAAAATGTGAGAATAATAATAATTTTGTATTAAGATCATCTCACTTTTGGATACTTAATATTTTCAAATAATTATAAAATATGCATTTTGAAGAGGAAGAAACATGAAGTGATGTTTCATTTTATGAAATCAGTTCCTAAATAGGAACTTTTTTGTAAGCTCTCTGCCCAACATGGGGCTTGAATTTACCACTCTGAGACTGAGTCACATGCTCTACTGACTGAGCCAGCCAGACACCCCTCTAAATAGGGACATTTAAAAAAAAAAAAGAAAAGAAAAGGAATAGATGTGCAGCTTAACTGTATAAAATACCATAGTTTATAGATGATCATTTGATAATAAAATTTTACTAAAAGGACTTTTGTTATAATTTGAAGGGGGAAATAATATTTGAGAAGATCAGAAAGTAAGCTATAAAATTAAGCTGGATAAATGTTTCATAACAGTTGAATGGCATAAAATCAACGATATTTTAGGATGCCCTTTAGAAACACAAACCGGATAAAACAGCAATTTCTGTTGGAAGGAAAATCAAATTCTCCCACTCTAATATAAATGAGCAGGGGATTTCTCTGAAAGCTTTTAATCCACTCCAGCAGTCAATCTTCTTATAGAAAGAGCTGTCCTATTATTTAGACATTCAAGTAAAATTCTACCTAAATTAATAGTTATTGCATTGTAATAAGAAAATAAGAACTGGTTTATATGTGTAAATTCTCCTTTAATTATGGAAGGAGTGTATGATAAAGTCATTACAAAACAAAACAAAAGTTCCTACTTTTAGCAAGTCACTTCTAATCAGGTTATATAAATATTTCTTTCTGGTTTAACTCTCCTGGTACAACCCACATAGTATCAATGTGTGGAAATTTGAGAGTGGCCACTCTCGTTTATTCAACTGGCAGAAAAATAATTCAGTGGCGAAATGGTCTTTACTCTAGGCTCTGGGTCTACACTATGTGGCTCTGCTATTCTTTATTTCTATAGTGTGCAATAGCCTTTGTGCCTGACATCTTCTCTCTCCCTTTCCTCTCTCATTGTCCTCTCGTGTCAGTCACTCCATTCCCCTCACCCCATCCCAGTGCTCATGATGTAGGAAATGGTTGGGGTTCAGGTCAAGAAAGAATTCTTGAGATGTCTTCAGTGCAAAAAGGTGGTTTTATTAAAGAAAGGGGACAGGACCAGTGGCAGAAAGAGCTGCACTGGGATTGTGATGAGTGGCTGATTATATACTTTCAAGTTGGGAGGGGGTTAGGGATAGTGGAAGTTTCTAAGGAATTTGGAAGCAAGTTTTCCAGGACCTTGAGGGGCTAGCTGTTGTTAGGATAAGGTCATTTATTACTGTCTAATAAAACTTTGGTACTGAGACTCTTCAGATGTGCATTGATGGGTCATATGCTTGGGGGATGATTGCCAACATGTATCTTGAGGGGTAGAGATAAAGGAAGTTTCCAAAGGATTTTTGTATGTTAAAGTAGACTCCCAGGACCCTGGAGGTTGGGCCAAGATTGTCTTTTGCCCTTAGCAAACATTAACATCCAGGCAGCTGAGTTCCTAGAGGAATGTCACCCTGCCTGTTTCAAGGACTTGTCAGTGGGCTGTAGGCAGTAAGGAAATTTAATTATTTTTTCTTTTGCCTGTTTCCCACATCCATCAGACATAATAGTCAGCCATTTACTTACATGTAATTATGCTACTTGATGTATTGGGTTCATAGGGGGGGAAAAATGAGCTCCTAATCTGGTCCAACTCCAGGTGATTTATCTGTACAAGAGATGTGTTGTATTTCTAAGTCTACCCTCCCGATCTACTTTTACCTGTGGCCTAATTTTAAAACTGTCCCTGTTGGATTTCCTCCTGCCCCAAAGTGCATTATCAAAATTAGACTACTTTTTTCCAATCTTTAAAGAAAAAGGAGTTTGTGGAACAGTTTTCTCGCTGTATGCTTTACATAAACTGAGTTAACACAAAATTGTGTCTGAAATTGACTACATTTTTTTTAAAGATTTTATTTATTTATTCAACAGAGATAGAGACAGCGAGCGAGAGAGGCAACACAGCAGGGGGAGTGGGAGAGGAAGAAGCAGGCTCCTAGCAGAGGAGCCTGATGTGGGGCTCGATCCATAACGCTGGGATCACGCCCTGAGCCGAAGGCAGACGCTTAACCGCTGTGCCACCCAGGCGCCCCTGAAATTGACTACATTTCTATCAGAAAAGAATTCACTTTTCCAAAAGCTACTTTTTAATTTCCTAATTAACTTTTTTTTGTTTATCTCACTATTCTAATTCTTCAGATTCATGTTTTACCAGCTTTCAGTCTTTCTTCTTTCAACATAATAATATATAGTTCATTATCAATCAGTTTAAAATATTTTCTAATTTCCACTATAATTTTTTTTCTTTAACCATTGGAGGGTTAGGTGATATATTATCATCTACCTCTTCTCCCCAACATACTCAATATCAAGAAATATTTATGTGCCGTACCCTGAGAGTAGAGATGGGAAGGATAGTTTTCTATTTTCCTTGCACTGAGGGTGTATCTTTTTTGAGTTAGTATTATAACTGAACCAACGTGAGTTTGCTCTTTGGTGGGTCAGAAACTGTACCAGGTTGAGTTGTTGCACAAAGTAAACTATTTGCAGCAAATAAGGAGATCACAGGGAATGGCTTCTAAAGCCATGACTCCCCAAGAGAGGGTGAATGGGTTCCTCCTGTTTAGGGTTAGGATGAAAATTTAGATAGGGAAACTTTGTCATCCTATGCAGTGGTGGGCATAAGGTCACACATGTGCCTTGAAGAAACATGCCTATACATACATGGTAAGTTACGTAAATGAGGTTGAGGCTCCCCCTGGAGTGGAGATTTTGGTATTACAATGAGGTAAAGGTAATTGTAGGTCGTTCCAGAGGTCACTCCATGGTCCATCTGCAGGTGTGAGTCAGGCTTAGCTCAAAAGGTCTAGGTGGTCTGGGCCAGCAGGATTTTGTCAGGGTAATCGCCAGTACATGGGGGGTGGTTTGGGGTTTCATTTGCCTGAGTTAAGAGGAAGACCGGAAAGAAGAGCTTAGAAGAAAATGTAAGACAAAGGTTAGTGAGTCCAAGCAGGTGGGCAGTGAAGGCCAGGTCTTGGGGTCTAGCTGGTGACAGCTCTGGGTCTCCTATTATACTCTCTACTTAGGCCCTGGGGATTCATACTTGTTCTGGTCCCCGGAGTTTTTCAAAACAGGAAATTCGCTAAGGCAACTGCAGATTCAGTGTTTCTCACTCCTTCCTCAGTTCTCGCTCTCACCCAAATCCTGAACTGGTGATTCCTTAACATCTTGGCATTTCTTCATTTTTCATTAAAGAATTTTTAAAAATATGTTTTACAAAGAATCTTATTTATTTTATTCATGAGATTTTGTTAATATATTCCAGTCCATAGTTATCCCCCTGCTTCCCAAAGGAAGAACATTTGCTTCCTTTTTTTTTTTTTTTTTGAGTTCTTCAATCAAGAGATGCAGGTGGGCTTGGAATAGGACGTTAGCCAAGTGATTAGGTTGAGAACTGAATAAATGATGCTTATGATACTGTGTGGAGTTAGAGGCAAATGGGGGATGAGATAGAGAATAAAGTTTCAAGGAATATCACTAACACAACAATTTTATATGTATATATCTTTTCTCTTTTGCATTTGCTTTTTTGGGAACACACCCATATTCTGCTCATGTTTCATGGGATGCAATATCTTCTACCGTTTTAAGTATACTGTTCATAGTTTCATGGACTTTTTCACTGTGTCCTTTATTGCCCTGTATTCATTTGAGGATTCTTTTTTGTTTGTTTATGTTGTTTGTGTTTTATATCACTCATTAGAGATTTGCCCCTGACTGATCATCCTTTGCGGATGATCAGCAAACTGATGATCATTGTAAACTTTGGCTATTTGGAAGGGGACTTATGAATTATTGGGTCTGATTAGAGGATAATAGAAGACCAAGTCTTTAAGGAACACGTTTTAATGTCAGTCTCTGTGGGTTTTCTTTGTGGGCTGCCCATTTTTCCAGAAAGGAAGACTGAGTTAAGGAAAATCCTGGATGTCTTACGGTTCTATTTGTAGGTTTTCATTCAATTCTGCTGCTTTCGTGTGTCAGCATGCAGTAGCTCTCCTGTCTGATTGGTGTTCATGTAGAAAATCTGATTTTCAGAATCTTTATAGGATAAACATTCCAAGCCCTATCATAGTGGAGAAAGCACAGTTCTGTGTTACACAAAATAACAAAAGGAATCTAGAGTTCAAGTGATTCTTATTCAAAGTTTTAACACTTTGTTAAACACTCAGTTTTGTATCTTTATCTCACATGTCCTCTGTGTCAGTGGCTGCTAATTAACTACTAGAAATTCATAAACTGGCCTTAATTGATTTTTGGAATAAAGATGGCATTTTCTAGTTTTCCTTGAGACTAGGTGGAATCTTTTATTTGTATCACTAGCGAGATGCGGGTGGTTATATGTGACGTTTCCAAAGCATCTGCTTTAAAATTGCTAACTCTACCAAATTAATACAACTTTTTGCTGTTTTTGTTCTTCCATCTTCCAAACTGCTATGTTGATGTGATGATTTGCAATCATCTTGGATCACGAAGTAAACTGAGGAAGGAGGCCAGACACTGGAATGGTGGAAAAGAAAGTCGGAATCAGGATGGCTACCACCATATAAGTCCTGGACTGCCTACCTCAGTTTTCTTTCTTTTTTTTTTTCCAAAAAGAAAAACACAATTTAAATTTGATTCAGTCATTTTAGTTTGGAATTTTACAATTATATATTGTTGAGCTTAACCTAACTCAAAATTACTTTCAATGACATTTGTTGCTTTTTCTTCCTGAGCTTTTGCTCAGTTCTGTGACATAAATGTGTCAAGAATGTTATGAAATACATGGAGGCAGAGATTCAGGATTGCTTCTAGAGGAACACTTGCCAAAGACTCCACTGTTTTCTTCCCTACCCCTCGTAAATATCCTGTTGGTAATCACAGTATAGTGTTCTTTGGGCACTTGGAACACACACGTCTCCACTAGCAACACTGATTTTGTGTTCATAATGGGGAGTGGAGCAGTCTGTGGTTGTCCTCTACTCATTAGCCTTGCTCTGTGCTTCTTGCCTCAAGTAATGAATTAATCCTGCTCACTGCATCTGCTGTCTGTGCTGACTCAGGAGATTTGCCATCAGACCAGATTTCATACCTGCCTCTCAGAAGGATGCCCTAGATGAGAATGGGGATACCTTAGTCCACTTGGGCTGCTATAACAAAATACCCCAGACTGGTGGCTTATAAACAACAGAAATTTTTTTCTCACTGTTCTGGAAGCTAGAAGTCCAAAATTAGGGTGCCAACATGGCTGAGTGAGGGCCCTCTTTCAAGTCATAGACTTCTCCTTGAATCCTGACATGATGAGAGGTTTCTAGGGAGCTCTTTGGGCCTCTCCATTACACCTTTCCATAAAGACATCACCCTCATGATTTAATTGCCTCCCAAAACTTCACCTTCTAATACTATCACATTGAACATTACAGTTTCAGTGTATGGACTTTGGGGGGGAGGGCACAAACATTGAAACCTTAGCAGGGGACATGCCTGATCTAGGCCTTCTGATGGCCTAAACCCTGCCCAGCCAAATAATTGGAAATGCCTGCCCTTCAAATTCATCACCAAATGATCATTCCCAGATACTCCAGCCTTAGAATATTCAGTTTTCCTTACAGTCCTGACAGTTGGTATTTCTGGAAAACACTCTCGGGCCTCTCTCGTACATGGCTTAAGCTTCTATCTGAGATACACTTTTACTACCTTGTTCAATTAGGAAATGGCGAGTCCTCCTTGAAGACCCAGCTCTAATTTTTCTCCTGTTCCAGAGTCCTGCTTAAACCTTCAAGTTGAATTTACTGATTTCCTATGTGTTCTCTTATCACTTCAGATTAACAAGGTAGATAAAAGTTACAGAATGATTTGATGATACCACAATGAAACCATTCTGGGTGGGATGAGGGTGGTACCTTCCATGCCCCAGACAGAATTTCTTTAAGTTAAGGAAGATCCACAGAATCTGTAAGAATGTAAAACAAAACCACATTTATTTAGTTTGGGTTTGAGATGTGCGTTACGATCTTTAAGGGCACAATAAGAATTCTTAAATAATCAATATTGATTTGTCTGCCCTTTTCTATTATCATCACTAGCACCAGGTTTCCTCCCTGGTCCTCAGTTTGTCACCTTTTCTATGAACACACCATGGAGAATCACAGAACATAGTCTTCTTCTTGCCCTACCCATATCTTCTTTCTTCTTAGTTCACTTATATCCATTTGATCACTACCCACAGGCACCTTACTTTTTCTTATATTAGCTGCCTACCCTTATATTCACTCAGCTTTCTTTCAATCCTATGGAATAGAGAAGGAAAGGTGAGGAAAAATGTGTCTTCATGCGAATTTGCCCTCATAGTGTGTTATCGTGAAGATGATGAGGCTTCTTTATATACTGCCCAGTTTAATAAGCCTCTGGTTATCTTTAGTCTGATTTTTTATGCTAAGAGAGGATCTATACCTGACTATAATCTGAATTTTTGCTTGAGTCCAGAGGAGGGAGAAATAGGATGCAGGTAAGTCCCACTCAATCTCAGTATGCTAGTTAGTTGAATTTTACCTACTGGATTGATGAGATTTTTAAAGGCAAGTACTATTTCCTATTCATCTTTACATTCCTAGCATCTAGCATGGTGTAGAAAACATTTAAGGTGCTTCATATAGGTTTCTCAGAATTTAAGAACATATTTATTATGTATATACAATACATCTTCAATTAGTTCAAAATAAGTTGGGTTTATGTCAGCAAATAATATCTGTAGCACTTGTAATATAAAATTTGAAATTGTCTCATCCGAGGCATTCTTAAATACCCATGAGAAACACTCCAGTGTCTGTAAAAGCGTGTGTATTTTAGTTTATAAATTCTTTACATAACTAGAATGAAGACCTTCTTTTCAGAATAAAAACCTGACACCACTTTAATGACTCAACCAAATAGTATTTTGAGTGCCCAGAGAAAAGTTATAATAAAGTTGCTAATATATAAATTTGCCTTTTTCTCCAAAGCATGCTTACATGTCACAATGACATTTCCCTGTACTTTTTGATAAGATGTCTGGTTGTGATGGCATGTGCTAAAAAAAAAAAAGGCACTTACATTTTTATAAGGTATCTTCCATTTTATGGCACTAATTTTACTGTTGTTCAGTAGGACATACACAGTGTCACTCTATGCAGTATCGCCAACAATCTGGTTTGGTCTTTAAGCATTTAGCAGACCTTTAACTATGTAACCAGCATCACGCACAAAACAAAACAAAAACCCCAAAAGCAAATAGAAACCATCTGTGTTTGTTTTTAAGTATATAGATAAAGCTCTTAATTGGTCACTTGCAAATAGTCATCCAGACCTTACTCTCTTTATAATGTTCTAGGTTTGGGTCTATACTAAAAAGTTTCAGCCTCTATTTCAGGTTGGATTCCCTGCGATCTCTGAGATAGAATTTTCATATAGAGGCTTCTATAAGGAATTCTCAAGTGGGGATGACCCTACAAAGTTGTCCCAAATTGGGGGAAAGGAAGCAAGAATTCTTTACTCCAAATAGATCAGTCATTGGATGCAAGCCATCCTGAGAGGGGGCATGCCCTCCAGTAAGGATGTTCTTTACAATGAAGGCAATTACCAAAAGTTGTCGATAGTTAAGAGCTACCTGCCAGCAATACTCACCTAAGCTAGGGAATATAAGGATAGATGATAGATAGATAGATAGATAGATAGATAGATAGATAGATAGATAGATGATAGATAGATGATAGATTCTCAGTAAATTATTTCATCTCTCTGTTTAAGCTATAAAACATAAATTACAATAATTTCTTCTTGATAAAACAGAAAAGCCTAGATTATTCCTTAGTGAGCTATATTATTCTTTTAGCGCACTAAAATTTTCAAGATAGTGACAAATTCTGTCTTGGTAGTTTTATGTGAATGGTTCTATGTGAGTTGGCCAAGTTAATGGATTTGACCCTCCTTAGTAAAGGTAATGGACTGATATCAAAGCTTAAGTAGAAATGAAATTCTAAATGTCTATGTGAAATACAGATTTGAATATCCAGCTGGTGATAATATCACTCTAAGTTAAAATTAGTTCTAGTTCCTCAAAATGTATGATTTTGACCTTCTCTGGAGTTCCCTTATGCAATTCATTTTATCTTTAATGAAAGAAGAATGTTAGACAATTTTTAACACTCAAGAATCATAGATTTATGACTTCTACATATTTTACTTTGTAGTTGAGCCAAAACAGGTAAAATGATTGAGTAAATTATATTTATAGTTCTAAACTATATAATTATTTTCTATGACTTTTGATCAAATACTTTTGTGATTAACTTATTTGAATATTACTTTATTAGTAGCCCTTTAATTTTTCTGAACTTATTCAAAATCAATGGGACACATTGAGAATAATAAGCCAATGTTATTACTAAAAATTAAAATAATTTGTATTCTATTCATTAATACTACATACAGTTCATTAGCAATTTCAGCATAAGAGCTGTTTTATAGGCCATATGTGCCATACAACCTGCTTTTTTAAGGTGTAATATTTAAACACAAGAATTTGAGTAAGTGTATGATTTGAAGCCAAAAGAGTGACCTTTTTTTTTTAAAGATTTTTTTATTTATTTGTTAGAGAAAGAGAGAGAGTGCCCATACAGGGGGAGTGGCAGGCAGAGGGAGAAGCAGGCTCCCTGCTGAGCAAGGAGCCCACCAGGACCTTGGGATCAGGACCTGAACCAAAGGCAGATGCTTAACTGTCTGAGAGCCTCCCAGGCATTCCCAAAACAGTAATTTAATAAATAATATTAACTTTGAAATATGTTTACAAAAAGAGGAAATTCTAGGAAATGATGCTGAAATTGAAATAGGTAAGAAGGGGGGGGTAATCAGAAGGGGGAAAGAAGCATGAGAGACTATGGACTCTAAGAAACAAACTGAGGGCTTCAGAGGGGAGGCGGGTGGGGGAATGGGATAGACTGGTGATGGGTAGTAAGGAGGGCATGTATTGCATGGTGCACTGAGTGTTATACGCAACTAATGAATCATCGAACTTTACATCAAAAACCAGGGATGTACTGCATGGTGACTAACATAATATAATAAAAAAAAGAAAAGAAAAGAAAAGAAAAGAAAAGAAAAGAAAAGAAAAGAATTGGGTTGGATCAAAAAAAAATGAAATAGGTACAAATTACAAGTTACTTTCACCTAAAGTTAAGTTTTTCCTTGAAATTGCTATTACCAAAACTTGAAATAAATAGTAGTAGATCAGAATATATTCTCTAAAACTTTCTTGATCCTAATGCCAAGAATGGAGAATGTGATAGGTTTCCTTTCCATACTCCAACAAACATATCTGACAGGCCTGGCAACTCAGACAAATTTTGGAAAGCACACAAACTCTCTCACACACAATGGCAGTTAGAAAACGAATGCATTCTGCAAGCTTTTTCATTGCTCTTTGCCAATTTGCAAATAGTCCCTTTTTATAGATATTTGGAATTATCTTTGCATGCAAAATTTAAACATTTTTAAGAACATGTATGGTTTTTAATGATATTTCTATGAAAGATTGTAATTAGGACCTCAATTGTATGATGAAAATAAAGGCAAATACATGTTTACATTATCAGTTATTAAAAAAAAACTGTATGAACAGCCATCAAATTAAAGTTACTTAGAGAATATATCAATGATATATCAAATAGCTAGTTTTAAAGCACTGAATATCTGACAATATGCATAGACTGTCTAAGAAAATGAAATACTATTTTGTGTTTTGACTATTATGTCATTCACAGAAATAACTGAAAGTTCTGTAAGACTTTTAAGTGTTTTAGATGATATTACTTAACAAGTTATACAAATATGAACCAGTGTTCAAATATACTTATAGAAATTAAGTCCATATCATCTTTATATCAAAGAGAGACATATCAAACTTTAATAAGAGGTTTATATAATGAAAGAAATATGAGGAAATGTTATTTGATATTTGTTTTCAATATGTATCTTTATGTCACATACACTTTTAAGGTTAAAAATAAGAAATTATTTGCATATAAATGAGCATTACGTAGTATTTTGCATTTAATTCACAAGTTATTTCCAAGATGTTTTCTTTATAATCAATTGATGTTTACCCCAAACCACAAATTAAAATATTCTCCAACACTAACTTATTTTTTTACAGACTTTTCAATTAAGTTTCAGGGATGATTAAGCAAATAAATTGCTGCTCCCAAAAGTCAATTTAAGAGTTTTATTTTTCCTTTCATTTTCCAGTAACAATAAACTATTTGAAATATAGGAAAAGATTAAAACAAATCAAAACATATGTTAGATTATAAAAAATAAACTATAACTCATATATTAAATGTTCAAAGAAATAAATGTTCTTTAGCAATCAAAAAACTCTTTGAAAGAAAGATTGGAATTTCTATTTTAAATGCATTCTTTTGAATAATTATTGTTGTAATATTAATTTACTTACATTCTAATACAGAAATTTTACAAAAAAATATACTCTGTGTATTGGGGGGGCGGGTGTGTGTGTGTGAGTGATGTATTTAAATTTTATCCTGTCTCACTTCATAGAATTTCTGGGATCCATGGTTTGAGGTTTCTGATGTTTTGGGAAAATTCTCAGACGTCCTGTCTTCAAATCTTGTATCTATAGGAGTCTTTTTCTCCTTACACTATGAGACAATACACTTCTGTAAGAGGTTTACATTGTTTGCCCAATGATTTTTTGGCTCTTTTAGCTAAAATTTCCCTCCCTTCCCCTCTGTTCCCTTCATCTTCCTTCTTTCTTTCCTTCCCACCTGCCTGCCTACCTTTTTATAATGTTTCCTAAAGTTTGCTATGGGACAATTCACTATTAAGATTAAAAAAGACTATGGCTTTTGAGACTTAAAATGGCGCTGGAGTCACCAGTTATCTGTAGGCAGAAAGTGAATACAGAAAGTTGCTTAGCAGCTAAGGAGGGCAAATTTTCCAGTGTCTAATTACTTTATAGTAAAAATGGTAATGAAGGAAGATGCCTCGCACAGAGGGCGGAAAAAAAAATCTACAGAGATTAAGGAACCATGTTCCTCTTCCAAGGGACAAAACTAGGGTCTACTCAAGAAATAATATTTTTTCTTATTCCCAGGGCAAGATGTCCCCTCAATGTCTCTTCCACAGAACTTCAGGACCATTCTGCTGTGTTTCCCATCTCCCTCCCTGAGTGCACATGGCACTTTCTATTGTTGTTATAGTGTTTCTATTTCTCTAATTACACAAAAATTCATGATGTTGAGCTTGATACCATCATGTGAGGAATTTTTGTTTTTATTCCACTGTTAGGGGATGAGTGATTTTTATTTAGCCCATCCTCCCCACCATAACTATCGGTTTGTTCTGTATAACTGAGACTCTGCTTCTTTTTTTTTTTAAAGATTTTATTCATTCATTCATTCATTCATTCAGAGGGCAAACAGGGGTAGGGGCCGAGGGCGAGGGAGAGAGAAAATCCTACGCAGACTCTGAGGGTAGCGTGGAGCCCAACTAGGGGCTCAATCCCAGGATCCTGAGATCATGACCTGAGCTGAAATCAAGAGTTGGGCGTTCAACAGACTGAGCCACTGAGGTGCCCCAAAAGTCTGTTTCTTATTCTTAATTTCCTTCTCTTCTCTCTCTCTCTCATATTTTTATCATTTTTAAATAATTTTTTAAAATATTTTATTTATTTGACAGAGGGAGAGATAGTGTGAGAGAGAACACAAGCAGGGGAAGCAGCTGGCAGAGGGAGAGAAAGAAGCAGATTCCCCGCTGAGCAAGAAGCCCAATGAAGGGCTCAATCCCAGGACCCTGGGATCATGACCTGAGCCTAAGGCAGATGCTTGACTTACTGAGCCACCCAAGCACCCCTCTCTCTCATATATTTAATAAGAAAAGGAAAGTGAACTAAAGGGTGTTTAATAAATTGAAAGAGGAATGGTTGTAGGCATTAGTACTATGTACAGACATTTCATTTTTCTTTATTCCAGGCATGAGATAGGATTGTACTTGCTAACTCCCCAGATGTTAAATTTGGCCAAGTGATTTACCGTATCCAGTGAAATGCAATTAGAAGCATGTTGGTCACTTCTGATAGAATCTTGAAGAGTCAGTAGAGGGTTAGCTGTGTCCTACCTTTCCTTCCTCCATAACCATTTGCTTTATTTCTAGAAGAGGTTGCTCTCAGAGTCTAGTTACTAAGCAGAGAACAACACAGAATATACACCTACCTGAAGCTTTGCGCAGTGGCAGTATCGTAGCCAATGAGGCGCGATTATTGCTAATTGAAAACTTTTCCCAGAATATACACCTACCTGATTGTGTATGCACAGTGAGGCAGAAATAGATCTTTTTTTTTTTTTAAGATTTATTTATTTATTTATTTGACAGAAATAGAGACAGCCATTGAGAAAGGGAACACAAGCAGGGGGAGTGGGAGAGGAAGAAGCAGGCTCCTAGAGGTGGAACCTGATGTGGGGCTCGATCCTGGAACGCCAGGATCACGCCCTGAGCCGAAGGCAGATGCTTAATGACTGCACCACCCAGGCGCCCCCAGAAATAGATCTTTGTTTTAAAACACAGATTTGAGATTATTACTTATTACAGCAAAATATAACAACTGTACCTGATAAAATTATCTTCCCTTTTATATCTTCAACTTTCTTTACACTTAAAATTTTCCCCAATTTTTGGTATGTATTGTGATGTTATTCATTTAAACAGAGCTCACTTTTCATCATACCTTAAGCATATAAATGCAAACACATACACAACACACATATTGAAATACATATCTGTAATTTAAAAAATCTACAGTTTTATATTAACTAAAAATGTCTTTGTCTAAAGAACCATTTTTTGATAGAACTGAAGCCAGTAAAATGAAATCACAGTAAAATAAATACAAAATAGGACCACTATAATTATAGAACCTTGTGTTAAATATCCAAGACGTCTTGAAGGAAAGAAAACTAAATAAAATGTATAAATATTGAGACATGGACAAAATTACCTGTCTAGGTAAATGGCAAAGCTCAAATAAAATATTAAAAATATTAAGAAAATTTGGTATGGGTTTTCATGCAGCTTTTATTTCTTATACTTGGAATTAATAGTTGGAAAGGAAGGGGTGCCTGGGTAGCTCAGTCAGTTGAGCATCTGCCTTCGGCTTAGGGTCCTGGACTCTCTGCTTGGCAGGGAGGCTTCTCCTCCCTCTCCCTCTGCCCCTCCCCATGCTTGTGCTCTCTTGCTCTCTCTCTGAAAGAAAGAAAGAAAGAAAGAAAGAAAGAAAGAAAGAAAGAAAGAAAGAAGAAAGAAAGAAAGAAAGAAAGAAAGAAAGAAAGAAAGAGAAAGAAAGAAAGAAAGAAAGAAAGAAAGAAAGAAAGAAAGAAGAAAGAAAGAAAAGGAAAATAACCATTGAAAATTCAAACTATATATTGTAAAACCTATACATAGATAAAACAGGAGAACATAAGATTCAGAACAAAACTCAAAATTTAAGAAAGGACATAAAACCCAAAATATCAGCTTATCATATACTGGTTAGGAAATTATACCATAAACATCACTTCTCATGAAATTAATATATATCTGTTGCAATTTAAATCAGAATACCAACTGAGATTTTTCTTTGATGGGAAGTGCATGAAACCCTGACTCAAAAATTTTAAGACTTTTTGAAAACTAAATATGACTATTTTCCAGTGTCATTCTGCCAGTTACGGGGCCAGTTTCGTCCTTGGTACTTTGATGCTAGGGTTCATGCTCCTCACGTCTATGTAATGTAGGTCACCAAGTGATTTAACGTTTCTGGAGTAACAATTGAAGAAATATTATTATCAGATAAAACTTGGTCTTGAGACTTCATCATCACTATCATTATTTTTTAAAATGCATCAAATATCCTTCCTAAGTATAATAGATTATGTGTTGTTTCCTATGCCTTTAGTTTTTCATTACTTCGGGGGAAGAATATTTGCTCCCCATGGCCAACTTTTTAACTGTCCCCATCTCACAAGTCTTTGTTCTGTTTTTCTTGACACACAGCTGCCCAGCTACATTCTCCAGCTTCTATTTCACTTAGATGTTGTCATGTGACTATTTTTTCTCCACGTGGGCATGAGCGGGAGTGAGCTCAGTAGCTTCAGGATTATGTTTTAAAATAATATTTTCTCTAGACATAGTCTTCCCTTTTCCTTCACCTGGATGTATCTGACTATGATTGGAACGCAATCTTAGTTGTTGTGTGTATAAGGCTGAGCTGCTCTGCTTAGCCTGGATTCCAGGATTTGAGTCACAGAGACTGACCATCCACATTGATTGGCTGCATTAGAGAGAAAATGATATCCTGTGTGAGGCACTGTATTTAGGCATGGGTGTGCACAAACAGGTGAATTGAGTAATTATCCTGACTAAAATATGCTGGAAATCACTAATCCTCTCAGAGACTTTTACACATTTGAATACTTTCACTTGTCCTTGAGAAATGGCAGCTCTAGAACAAAGGTATACTACAGCTTCTCAAAAAATGGAAAGGTGTAAAATTCTCAAGTGGGCTTCTAATAAAGTCCATTTGCTCATTACTATGAGGTTTGATTTCAATTATGCAATGTCATGTCAGCAGTTTTCTTAATTAATATTGATATCATGATAAAGATTTTAAACACATTTTAAAATCATACTTTTTTTGGAACTTAGATATTATTCCTCTTTTTTTTTTTTTTGCTTGTTTTATGCTAAGTGGTATGGCATTTTTCTTTTAAAAAAGTAGTTTTTTTAATAAAATCATATTTTCCTTGAATAAGACAAATTATATTGAAAAAACTAATACATGTTCCACATTTTTTTTCAGTTGAAACCAACACTAGAACCATACGTGATAATGTATAAGTTGTATGCCTAAATTATAATGTTGTTTTTCCAAGACTGCTATTTTTAGTCATACAACAATGCAGAAAGCTACTGAATATTTTTGGAATTTGCAAATTGATATTAAAATTATATACTCATTAATATATAAAACATGGTACAAAATAACTCCGTTCTTATTATGGTTGCAAATTATTTAATATAGAATTTAGCAGTAGAATGATAGAGTTACAGATTATTTGCCATGGTTTTACTATTAAATAAATTTCATTATAATGAGAAAGTGTTGTCAAGGTTTAACAGTTATTATAATTTTTCCATATCCATTACTGGCATTAAATTGACTAGGTCAAAATTGCTGAAAGAAAATCAGAATCATATTAAATTGTTATCAAAGTAGATAATACACAAGAACCACAATGAGCAAGCTAGATTTATTTTTTTCTTTTAAATGGAACAGAAAGTCTTCCACTTAATTTTAGAAGTCATTTTAATTGCCTTTGATTTATTATTTCACTAATCTGTGTCAGGATTGGCAGGACTTTCACCGAGATAATGCACACAACATGAGACTTATACAACCACAGGCTTATGGTATATGAACAAGTCCCGAGCTAGTCCTGAGCTGCTGCTTCTAGAAGGCATGTCATAGTGTGCCACAGGAATTCCTTGGCATGACAAATTCTGGTTTTTGTTTATTCTCCATTTTATAAAGAAAGGCTTTGAACCTTCATATCTACAGCATGTCATAAAGAGGAAAGTGAGTCCATAGAGAAAATGCAGGTACCTTAGAAAAGGATCAAAGAGAATACAGATGTGGGAGATTCAATTTAGAGGAGACAGAATAGTAGCACTCATTACAGAGCTACAGACAGTATTTGGCATCATATATTGGAAGCAGAGGATCCTGAATAAAACAACTGATAAAAGATCCATTGCTAAAACTGCATTTTGAAAAGAAGAAATCAAAAAGCAAAGATATAAAGCATACAAGAAAGGTTTCAGAACAAGAAAATAACGTGGGGCGAAAACAACATGAGGCAGAAGAAGTTAATTGAGTCAAGAACACAAAAACTTTCATTGCCACACTGGCTACACATTTTTGATGTGTCCTTATTAAAGAACCAGAGTCCTAGATCACACCTATTACAGATTTTTTACATTGTGGCACATAAGTATATTTAATAAATTGTGTATAATTCTTTGGACAAAGAGAAGTTCAGCATTCTTGACACATTCTTGCATGTTTGTATGGATCACTGGTATGCAACACTGAGATCAAATAGGCCTAAAATTCTCCCCATCCAAATTCAGAAACAATGGAGGTTTAGAGAGAGAAGTTAAATATATAGAGTCAAAATTAACATAAATGACAGCTAAATTGGAGATGACTTAAGAGGACAATTAAATACCCTCTGCCTTTCCTGCTGCTGGAGCAGGACCCTCAGGATCCTTCTTTGGAGTCCATACCTTACAACAATCCTTATAAAATATCCTTTCCTTCCTCTTCTTGTGCAATTCTCCTTGGTTCCTCTCAAGTTCCCTCCTTCACTGAATGGAGCCAATAAATGTCATTTTGTCAGATTGCAGGTTGTTCTAGTGGTCTTTGACTGATTAAGCTTTATCAGGATTAAGCGGTAGTCACCTACTATAGAAGCTGTCTAAATTTATTTACCCTTTTTGGAATGTTTCTCTTCCCTGGATTGTTCCCATACCCCTCTACTAGTGATTCTTGCTTACAAACCCAGGCTACTTTCCCTAGAGTCCTTCTCTCAGAATCCACTTCTGGGCTGGGGTGCCTGGGTGATGCAGTCAGTTAAGCATCGGACTCTTGGTTTCAGCTCAGGTCATGATCTCAGGGTAGTGGGTCATGCTCAGAACAGAGTCAGCTTAAGACTCTCTCCCTCTCGCTTGCCCCCCTTAAAATAGATAAATAAAATCTTTTAAAAATATATTTAAAAAAAGAATCCACTGCTGGGGAAGTCAAACTAAAACACTATCTATTTAAATAGGCAAAGTAGAGAGTGTTTTAATTACCCAAGGGAAATAGTAAGAAATGTCTTCTTAAAATGATAGACCGATAGTGGATAATAAGAATGATTCCGTATCTATGCCTGTAAGACTGGGATGAAAAAGAATATTAGTCACCTGTATTTCAGGTCACTACTAGTAGAATACCAAGATGAATAGCATGGGATAATAATGGATAACTATGTTTGGTGGGCTTCACTGTGGTTTACTTTTTGTAGATGAGAATGCAGGTATTCCCTGCTGCTTGAGTGATTTTTAGAGAAGCCAGAGACAAAGTGAGATTTTTAGAGGGAAGTCCAACAGAACAGTAATGTCAAGATTAACAACATGCAAATTTAATACAATTTATCCATTTTATAATACATTTTAAAATCAAAATGCAAATCGGTATGTTGTTTGTCTTCATTTGTAGTAATGCAATGTAAAAGATAAAATTAAAGTCTTTTAATCAAGCAAAGTACATAAGGCATGGTTTTCCTTTAATAAGTGTGTAGGTGTGTGTTAATATCTGTTTTTTTTTCAGTTTTCAGGAATAATCAGAATCTCAATAAAAATAGAACCTCATGTTCAAAACTTTCCTACATGTTTCATAAAAGATACTGTATATAATGCTAATGATTCATTGGTCCTGAAGCTACCTTTGACTACTGATGCATCATCATTTGGTGTCTGTTCATGGGAAATAAAAATTGTTGAATAACTTAATGATAAGATAACTGTGGTGGCATGTATTATTTTCCCCCACTATTCACTGCTGTTCCTATAAAGGATATACATTCCTACATGCCGATATGTGACTTTCTGTGCTTCCCTGTGCTATGGGCATTAGTCTTGGCTGTGAATTGTCTTTAGACTGATGATGAATCAGAAGTACAAGGTAGGCGAGTTCCAAATAAAAGTTTTAAGAAACACTGAGAAGTTCCATACGTTCTCTTGTTTTTTCCCTCTGGTGTCAGAATGACATGTAACAAACACGGGTGTTTCTTCAATCTGCTTCTAGACTGAAGAAGGTATGTGGCATGTAGCTACACCTGTAGCAAACCAATCAATAAGTAGGAAAAAAGATAAATCCATGCTGTTCAAAGCAACTTAAACTTGGTGGTTGTTTGATACAGTAACATAACCTGGGGTAAGCTCAATAAATGAGTGACTGATTGGGATAGATATTTAATGGTGTTTATGCACAGTGCTTCTGAAAGATATTGAGTAAAATTTTAATCCGCACATTTCATCCAATCTTGAAACATTTGATTTCCTTTGAAATCTTTCCATTTATATTTTTTAAAAATGGCTTTACTAGGACATTACTTTAGTTCAAAAAGGAAGATAGAGAGCTGTAAGGAGGTTTTTGGTGCCCTGAGATAATGTTAAAGAAAACTTCTCTGAAATCAATCTTTCCATTGTCACTTTGTTTGGAGATGCACCACGGTAAGATTCCAGATGGATAAAGAGTATGACTTTCTTTTCTAAAAAGGAAGGTGGCTATTGTTGAAGGATTAAGGGTAGATATAAGGGGCAGGGTGGGGAACAACATGCGGTCACAGAAAGAATAGTGCTGGCCTTTTGTAATGCCAGTCGATTTTAGAACTAAATGTATAGTAAAGTTGAATTTGTAGAAATATGTGTGTATGTGTGTGTGTTTATGCCTGGCAACTGTTTGGAGGTTCTTCTCAAAATCTCAGGGGTATGGACCCACTTTAAGATTCCTAATCTAATCTATATGTTTAAGAATGTAATATTTTGATCAAAGAAAATGCAGACAGTCTCTGACTTTTTATAGTAGTTTGACTTAGGACCGTTTGGCTTTGTGATTGTGTGAAAGTGATTTGCATTCAGTAGAACCTGTACTTGAATTTTGATCTTTTCCCAGGCTAGGATACTCTCTAGTAATGCTGAGCAGCTCACAGTCAGCCAAGTGATCACAAGGTTAAACAACCTCTACACAAGGTTAAACAACCTCTACACTTATTCTGTGCCCATACAAGCACTCTGTTTTTCACTTTCATTACAGTATTCAATAAGTTAAATGAGATATTCAGCATTCATTATAAGATAGGCTTTGTGTCAGAAGATGTTTTATGCAAATAACAACCAAAAGAGAGCAGGGGTTACATGTCAGATACTAATATTAGACAAAATATACTTTAAATCAAAAAAGTAATTAGACAAAAAGGACATTATATTAATAAAAGATGTAATGCAGCAAAAAGATATAACAATTACATTTACCTACTCAATAACAGACCATCAAAATATATGAAGAAAAAATTGGCAGAATTAAAGGGAGACATTCGTGGTTCTATAGTAACAACTGGAAACTTCAATATGCTACTCTCAATACTGGATAGAAAAAGAAGACAGAAGATAACTAATGAAATAGAAGCTTAAATAACACAATACACCAACTAGATCCACCAGAAATATACAAAACATCCTACCTAGTAACAATAGAATACACATTTTTCTCAAGTTCACAGGGATATTTTCCAGGATAGACCATATGTTAAACCACAAATTCAATTTCAGTAGATTTTTAAAGGTAACTATCATATAAAGTAACTTCTCTGACCACAACAGAATGAAACTAGAAATAAATAACAGAAGGAAAACTGGAAAATTAACAAATTTGTGGAAATTAAACAACAAACTCTTAAACAACCAATGGAGACCTAAGAAATCACAAAGGAATTGGAAAATACTTAGAGATTAATAAAAACAAAAACACAGTATTCCAAACCATGGGATGCAGCAAAAACAGTGCTAGGGGGAAATTTATAGCTAAAAATACCTACATTAAAATACAAGACAGATCTCAAATCAGCAACCTAACTTTACAACTTAAGAAACTAGAAAAAGAACAAAGTAAACCCAAAGCTAGCCGAAGAAAGGAAATATTAAAGATTGAAACAGATATAAATGAGATAGAAAATAGAAAAATGATAGAGAAAATCAATGTAACAAAAAATTGGTTCATAAAAAGATCAACAAATTGAGAACCTTTTAGCTATCTGGACTAATGAAAAAGACAGAAGTCTCAATACAATCAGAAATGAAAATGGGACATGGCTACCAAATTTATGAAAATAGAAAGGATTATAAGGGAAAACTGTGAAGAATTATATACCAACAAATTGGACCACATAAATGACATGGGCACATTCTTAGAATCACAGAATTTACCAAGACTTAATCTTGAAGAAGCAGAAAATCTGACTAGAGCTATTATGAATAAGAAGATGGAACCAGTAATCAAAAATGTATTCCCTTCTCCTAAAACAAAAAACAATCAATCAATCAATCAATCAATCAAACAAACAAACAAACAAACAAAAAAACCCTGTACCAAATGGCTTTTCTGGTGAACTTTCCAAACATTTAAGGAATAACTAATACCTAGGTTTTTTTCAAACTATTCCCAAAAAATTGGAGAAGTGATGCTGCCTAACTCATTCTTTGAGGCTGGCATTACCATAATACCAAAGCCAGACATAGACTTTAAGGAAAAGAAAACTACAGATTAATTTTTCTTTTGAGTATTGATGCAAAAATATTCAACTGAATTTAGCAGCATCTTAAAAGAATTACACAGCATGAGCCACATGGGATTCATTCTTAGAATATAAAGATATTTCAACATACAAAATCAACCAATGTAATACACCATATTTACAGAATAAAAGAAAAAAATATACAATTGATGTAGAAAAAATTTGACAGCATTCAACAAGCTTTCATGATAAAAATAACAAAGTAGGAATACAAGGAAACTACCTCACCATAATAAAAGACATATATGAAAACCTCACATTGAATCATACTCAACAGTGAAAGACTAAAAGCTATTACTCTAACGTGAAGAACAAGACAAGAATACTTTCACCATTCCTATTCACCATAGTACTGGAAGTTCTTGCCAGAACAATGAAGCTAGAAAAAGAAATAAAAGACACCCACATTGGAAAGGAAAGAGTAAAATTAAGTATATCTGTTCACAGATGATATGATCTTATATACCGAAAACCTAAAGATTCTACACACAAAATCTTTAGAATAAATGAATTCAGCAAAGTAGCAGAATACAAAGTCAACACATGCATGCACACACACACACACACACACACACAATCAGTTGCATTTCTATATAATAACAATGAGCAATACAGAAAAGGTAGATAAAATAATTTCATATACAATAACATCAAAAAGAATAAAATACTTAGGTATATCATTAACCCAGGAGGCACATGGTTTGTATAATGAAAACTATAAAACATTGCCAAAGTAATTAAAGAAGACATAAATAAATGGAAACACATCCTGTGTTCATACCTTTGGAAGATTTAATATTGTTAAGAAGTTGATACTATAAATGCAATCCACAGATTCAGTATAATCTCTATCAAAATCCTAATGACATTTTTCTTTTTTACAGAAATACAAAATCCTAATGACATTCATATAGAATCTTCAGGAAACTGAAATAGCCAAAACAATCTTGAAAGAGAACAAAGCTGGAAGAGGATTTGTACTTCCTGATTTCAAAACTTACTATGAAACTGCAGTTACCAAGACAGTGTGGTATTAGCATAAAGACATGTAGACCAATGGAGTACAATAGAGCCCAAAAATACACCCTCACATACATGGTCCAGTGATTTTTAACAAGGATGTCAGACTATTCAATGGGGAATTGATAATCTTTTCAACAAATGGTAGTGGGAAAATTGGATATCCACCTACAAAAGAATGAAATTGGACACTTCTCTAACATCATATACAAAAATTAAAATGGATTGAAGACCTAATGTAAGAACTAAACTATAAAACAGGGTAAAAGCTTCATATTGGATTAGGCAACAAAGGTGCAGGCAACAAAATTAAAAATAGACTGCATGAAAATTTTTAAAAATGTGTATCAAATGATACTGTCAATAAAGTAAAAAGACAACTTACAGAAAGGAAGAAAATATTTGTAAATAATGTATGTGATAAGCAATTAGTAGCAGAATGTACAGAGAATAACTAAAATTCAACAACAAAAGTAGAAACAACCCAATTCAAAAAGAGGGAAGGACTTAAATAGACATTTCTCCAAAGAAGGTATGTAAATGGCCAATAAGCACACAAAAAGATACTCAACATCCTTAATCATTAGAGAAATGCAAATCAAAGAGCTACAATGAGATACCACTGCATACCTATTAGGATGGCTACTATTAAAAGAAAAAGAAAAAAAGAAAATGACAAGTGTTCTTGAGCATGTGCAGAAATTGGAACTCTTGTGCTCTGTTGGTGGGAATGTGCGATGATACAGCCACTGTGAAAAATGCCATGGTAGCTTCTCAAAAGATTAAAAGTAGAATAACCTTATGATGCAGAAATTCCACTTCTGGGTATTTACTCAAAAGAATTGAAAGCAGTCTTGAAGAAATATCTTCAAGAACGTGCACCCACATTCATGGCAGCGTTATTCACAAAAGCCAGAACATGTAAGCAACTCAAATGTCCATTGGCAGATACAGGCATAAGAAAATATTACACACACACACACACACACACACACAGGAACATTATTCGTCATTAAAGAGGAAAGAAATTCTGGTATATGCTATACATGGATGAACTTGAGAACATTGTGCTAGATGAAATAAATCAGTTACAAAAAGCCAAATACTATATGATTCCTATTATAAGATGTGTTTAGAGTATTTATAGCAACAAAATAAAACGGTTAATTACTAAAGCCTGGGTGGAGGGAAAAATGAGTAGTTATTGTTTAATAGGTATAGAGTTTTAGTTTTATAGGATAAAAAGAATTCTGGAGATGAATGGTGATGATGGTAACACAACACTATGAATGTTTAATACCACAGAACTTTACACTTAAAATGACTAAGTTGGTAAATTTTATGTTATGTGCATTTAATGCAATAAAAATTGGGAAAAATAGAATAGATATTAATTTGCAATCAAAATATGTCTTATATTTTACAGAGAGGAATGCACTTTTTTTTGGACAGCATAATGTTTTGATCTATCATGTTCTTATTAGTGAAATATCTATATATTCTTCATGTTCTGTATATTGCCAATATAGCATGTTCTGTACTAGTGACACTTAGGTATTAATCTATTATGCCAACTGACCAAAGACCATATGAGTATAAATGTCTTGAGCTATTTTTCAAGAGCAGGCTGTAAATTCATTCAAGTTTAATGGCAGCTGTTTTGTGATTGTTTCTTTAGGATCATTGAGAAAATGTGCTAATACTGAATTTAAAATAAAAAGTGGGTGTTTGGGTTAAATTTACTTAATTTTAGACTCATCACTTAAGCTTTGGAATACTTTGGAAATATGAGAGACTACTTTTTATAGATTTTCAAAAGTATAGTATTGTAGACTGTTTTTGGTTTGGAGTGTTTCTAACAACAGTAATAGGTTAAACTGTGTATTTGTATGCTCTTTTGACTTGATTATTTATGATTTCACTGGAGAAAATTTGTAACAAGGTTATGGTACATTCCCCTTTCAAACTCATTATTTTATTAAACCATCTGAGCTCTCACATATTGTATTTTTTCCTAAAATGAGAATGTCAGCAGTTTGTTCCATTTTCATAATGAACTACAATTATCCTATATTAGAAACAGATTTTTACTTTCTGATGTCAGATTATTTTTTAAAAAATTATTCCCAACTGAACACAAGGGTATAATTTAATTTCTGCTGACATCATAAACTATGAGTTCAGCATAAGTAGTTCATGAATGACAGAAGAACAATTAAGTTAAATTATATCCTAAAGATTTATTCCAACAGAATAAAAGTTTTTTTAAAAAGTGTCTTCTATTGAAATTCAAATAATGTACTTTCTTCATAAAGGGCAGTGAGGCAGAATATCCTCCCCATAGAGTCATTATTTCATAAGTATGATTTAGATAGTATAAAAAGTATTTGTTATAATGTGAAGAATTAATTTTCATATAATTAATATATGGTCATAGGTTCAATTTTAAGTATTTTAAATACACTGCTTTTAATTTTTCTTTACTATTCAAAAGTCTTTGTTAAAATCGCAAAATATATAACATTCTTTTTCATTTTGTTAATTACAAATTGAAAACTCTATAACACTCATACTGAATAACTCTGACAGCATACTACCTTATGATAAATTATGCATAGACCATGTGAAATCAAGCAAGAAGCTAAATCACATTATCATGTTCTAAATGAGGAAAGTACCTTGACTTCTTAAAGATTATGTTAAAATATATTATTTTACAATTAGCAATGAGCACGTTTCCACAGGGATTACATGAAATTATGGATATAGTGACAATGATATTTTCTTTGTGTATAGCAATTCAGCCATCACAATGAATCAGCAACCTCATTGTGCTGATGCCTACTAAACATCTTTTAATTTTACACTCTCCATTTTATTTCCATCCCCACTCCTTTAGTTTGATCCACAATAACTCTTTCCTAGTCAAATCTTATTTACTTTTCCCTTCAGTGTTGCCATTTGTCTTCCTAGTGGACATATCAGGTCTATTTAAAATTCATCAATGGGTCTTCATCTCTTTTGTATAAATCCAAAACTTGTAGTAGGTTATACAATATTATAAAAGATAGTTTATAACTTCCTCCCAGGTCTGGTCTCTCCTTAATCCATGGATGGGGAAAAACTACGAGCTAATAAATACAAGTTTGTCAATATTATGAGACTTGATAAATAACTAGTAGATGCTGTATACCTTAGACTCTCTTTATTTCAAGCCTAAATAGATCTTGGGCATTACAAAATGCAGTGGCCAGATAAAACCAACATGCGTTATATCTCCTTTTTAGGCTAAGGTAAAATTTTCAGATTGCCAAGCACTTCCACAATTTATCACTCATTCTGCCTCTAAATTCTAAGTGATTATTATAAAACTTTTTGGAATAAAATAATAATGCAAACACCATTGTTTCTAATCTACATAATTTGATTTCAAAATATTATAGTTTTAAGTGCCTGAGAGGTTTTATTTCCTTATCTCTTGGTGGATATTGTGCAAGAGTAGTGCTGAGCACCAAGCAATACAGGTAAGATTTTGTTTATAGCAGACAGAAATACAATCTAATAGCCATTAGAATGTTGTTAGGAATATGTACCTTTCTCCTTCCCTCATGTTATAATCAAAGTAGTGCCCATTTTCCTATAAAGGTACTTCTTCCTATCTATACCCTGAATCTCTACTTATCAGCCTCATGCCTTTGATCATTCCTTGTTCTCTATGATACTCAGTATGTTCTTTTCATTCTATTCTATTCTCACTGGCATTTAAGTATACATGCACTTCTTTTTTTTTTTGTAAGAAGACCTTGTCTTTACTTCTACATGCCATGCTGGTTGTGGACATTTGTCTAATTTCTGCTTTAGAACCAAGTTTGTTAGATGGATTTTCTACATTCATTCTGTTTTTTTCCCCCCTCTTAAATCCATTCCTAAAACCACTAAATCTGGATATGCCTTACACCACACAGTGAAACTATGCTCACTGAATCCAAACATTTGTCTACTTCTAATTTGTTTGACTTTGCTAATTTGACAGTTTGGGAGAATGCATCATTCTTGAAATAGTATACACACACACACACACACACACACACACACAATGTGCTTCACAGTTTGTATTAATTTCTTACTGCCATTTCATACTCAAAGTGGTCAGAATTGAGTTGATCATTGACATGGTCTGGATGTTTCTGTCCCTTGCCCCAAATTTGCATGTTGAAATCCAAATGCCCAGTGTGATGGTATTAGGAGGTAGGACCTTTGGCAGATGCTTAGGTCACAAGGGTGAATGGGATTAGTGCTTTTATGGAGGAGACCCTAGAAAGCTCCTCCCCCTCTTCCACTATGGGAGGACACAGCCAGAAGTGGTAATCTGCAGGCAGAAAGAGGACTTCTCACCAGATCACAGTGGCAGCCTAATTTTGGACTTCCAGCCTCCAGAACTGTGAGCAATAAATTTCTGCCATTTATAAGCCAGCCAGTTTATGACATTTTGTTATAGCTGCTTCAATGGACTAAAAGAGTTATCTTCCCAGATATGGCCTTCTGCCAGTTCCCTCCATTTCAGTCCTCTCTCGAGTCACTCAGTTAAGTACTTAAAGATGACAATTTATTTCTATCACACTCAGTCACAAAAACATTCATATAATGTAATAATTCTTACTGAAATATGTTTATTTTTCTCTATCAAGTCCCCACTGTTTCTCTTCAAGTCACTGTCAACCCTTCTCTAGATTATGACAAGAGGCTTGTAATCACTGTCCTCTAATTTATTTTTCACACCACAGACTCAATAATTTTAGTAACATTAACATATAATCATATTACTCCTTTAGTTAAAATCATGCAGTGTCCCCCCAACAAATCATAATAACAATTAACAATGATAATATTAAAATAATAATGAAAACAAGACCAAGTATCTGTATATCAAATGTCATATAGCAAGTACTAAGTGAATTGCATATACTAACACATTTATTACTCAAAACATCCTTATGAAATATGTATTGTTATTCTCTTTTTGTCTTTATTATGCAATTTTTGTGATTTATTTATTGATTTGTTTATTTAAAGATAAAGAAATTGAGGCAAAGACATGCTGAACATCACACAGCTAATAAAAGCACTGACTGGAACAAGAGATGGAGTTCACAGTATTGTTCACATGGCCTTTGCTGTGTATTTACTCAAACCTCCCCTTCTGACACATGATTTGAATGGTCAGCTCTAAATAATTGGAGTTCCTTAAAGAAGTCATCATTTCACTTGCAGGTCTTCTTAACTTCTTTACACTAAAAAACTCTTCATGTGACTAATCTCATATCATTCTTCAGCTTCTCTTTTAGGATCACTTCCAATCAGAGACTTTCCTTACTCCCCAGATCAGGGTACTCCCCCGTGATGTGCATTTCCAGAGTGATCTCTACCACCTCTGTCACAACATTCCTATGCATTATACCTACCTATTTATTTGTTTATTTCTCTTGCTGGTGTATAGGTTTATAGAGGCCAAAAACCTTCTAGGTCTTGTTCATTGTTATACCTCTAGCCCTGGGTAGTATCTCTTCTGTGACAAGCACTGAATATACATCAGTTGAATAAATAAGGGCTCTAAAGATGAAGTATACACTATCAAGCAAAGCTAAAACATTTACAACCCTGAATACAAGATCCTGGTTCTTCATTCTGTACCTCATATCACATATCAAGTAAAACTTTTTTTATGTTCTGTCATAGATTGTATTTTATCATTTAAATGGTGTTAGTAACTTGGGGACCAATCTGAAATTTGGGCTCCTCCCACTTATCTAAGTATCAGGTTGGCTGTGCTTTCTCTTGTAGGGTTATGAGAAAAACAGCTTGTTTAAAGTACAAAGTAGGATGAGACTTCCTCACTTCCTGCCATGTTTTTGCAGACACAGATGTGTGTTACAAACTCTGTCTTACTAGGAACTAGCAGTCCCTGGAATGGTTAAATACGCAAATACTTGTAGCTACTCTGAATTTTAAAATATTATTTAAACACTGAACTGAAATGAACCACATTAAGAGTAGAGTGACCAGCCATGAAGAAGAAAACAGAAAGGAGGCAATTTGCGATTGTGGTTCACCCATGGAGAGAAAAGTCCTGCTTAGGGAAATCACAGGGATGATTTTAAACAATTGGAATAGAGATACTTGCCTCATTTTTTTTGAAAAATTATTTTTTAATAATTGTATATGTATAAGGTATACAACATTTATGTGTGTGTGTGTGTGTGTGTGTGTGTGTAGTGAAACAATTACTACAGCCGAGCTAGTTAACATATCTCCTCACTACTGTTACTGTTTTATGTGTGTGAATGATGAGAGCACCTGAAATCTACTGTCTCAGTAAACTTCCACTATTCAGAACAGTATTGTAAACTGCAGTCACCATGCTGTATATTAGAGCTCTAGACTTATTCATGCTGAGTAACTGCAACTTTGCACCCGTTCTCCATGTCCCCATTTCTCCCATCCCCCTTGTCCTGGTAACCACCCTTCTGTTCTCTACTTCTAGGCATTTGATTTTTTTAGAGTCCACATAAAGGGGAGATCACACAGTTTTTTTCTTTCTGTGTCTGCCTTATTTTCCTTAGCATAATGTATTCCAGGTTCATCCTATTTGATGTAAATGACAGGATTTCCTTCTTTTTTAAGACTAAATTATGTTATACACATACACACACTTAGTATTATATATATATATGTGTATATTTACCATTATGTATATACATATATTTAATATTATATATAGTTATATATACATATGTTTAATATATTTACATATATATGTACACATATTTAAGTTACTTCCATATCCTGGCAACTATGAGTAATGCTCTAATGAACATGGGGGCACAAATATCTCTTACAAGTGCTGATTTCATTTGCTCTGGGTGTACATACAGAAGAGCTATTGCTAGATCACGTGGTAGTTTTATTTTTTTATTTTTTGGAAGACCCTCCATACTATTTCCTATAGTGGCTGCACCAATTTGCATTCCTACCAACAATTTTCAAAGGTTCTCTTTTCTCCACATTCTCACCATCACTCATCTCTTGTCTTTTCTGAGACAGAGTTGAAGATTAAAACTGAGTCTTTCTGTCTGAAATCTCAATCTTCTAGCTAAACATAGTTGATTTTAGAGACAAAGCTATGAAATATAACTGGCATAAATAGTATTTTTCTTTGCTATTAGAGTGTTAATTAACTTAAATGTTACATTGTTTGCTTATTTGCTATATGTAATGTCTCAATGTAAAGGGACTGAGAAACTCCTCTTGCTCTAAGTCGGCTATGTATTTTAAGTTCTGTTACATTTTGGGGGGCACCTGGGTGGCACGGTCAGTTAGGTGTCTGCCTTCAGCTCAGTTCATGATCCCAGAGTCCTGGGATCAAGGCTGGGCTCCCTGACCAGCAGACAGTCTGCTTCTCCCTCTGCCCTCACACCACTCCCCGCTCGTGTTCTCTCAGTCTTTCTCAAATAAATAAATAAATAAATAAAATCTTTTAAAAAAAAAGTTCAATTAAATATTTTTTAAAAAGTCAGAATCCACCTAAGAATTCTTTGTTTCTTAGTGTTTCTTTTGTGAGCTGGTTGAGTTTCGACTTGTGTGTATATGTTGTTTGTGCATATTAATTGTTGGAAAGACTTCTCTAACTTAATTGCTTCCAAAGAATTTTAAATTACCCAGTTTCCATAAGGATTCACAGACTTCTGTGGCCCACACAATTCGTGTGAATGGGTTGCTCAAAAGTTAAAAGTTCACAAGTCAGAGACGGTGTATGTTGAAGCAGGAACAGAGAATGTGAGTGTGGTTGCATAAGGTAAATGTATATTGGATAGGAAGAAATGTTTAAATTTGGCCTGTGGACTTTTGAGTCTAAGAAACTAATACAGAGAAGCTTGTTCAGTGAGAAAGAGAAATATAACTTAAGCATAAGACACTAAGAAACATACACATGAAATAATAAAGGCAAAACCATGATTTACTACATAAATAGTAAATTGATGAATTTGCTAACCGGGGCTAACATTATTTCATATTTTGACCCAGATTGCTGTGGTCAGATGGATATGTTGTGGGTTAAGTACTTGTTGACATTTAAGAAACATATTTCTCATATTATTCATTTTTAGAATGCAGAATTCATTGTGGTAATCACAGAAACTATTTTTCATAAACTCCTAAATTCTATCACTTTTATCTGCAAACACTTCATGAGTTCCAATATAATATTGTAGTAGAAGAGGAGCGATAAAGCTTTTCAAAAACTGGAAATTCTTGTGTGAACAGAATCCTTTATCTCTGCTTAGTCTACAGGGAAGTGTTACAATGATGAATGACTTTCAATTCCCCTACTTTCTTCTCCTTAGCATCACAAATTTTCATTCAGTACCCAACTCTCCTGTCTGACATATTCTACTTCTCAGATTGAAAAGTCCCATTATGGGAGTATTTGAACCTTCCTGTCAGTAGTAAATCAGAGTAAGTTTAGTCTGTTTATAATTTCTGTCATTTTCTAGTTTGTACAGTACATTAATGTAACTAATATTCTGACTTAAATAATGTTCATATCATCATCATTTAAAAGTTTCCTCACATTAAATGATGAATATCTCATCATAAACATAGAAAATTGCCTTTTATAAGACATCAAGGACTAAAGTCTAAGAATCTAAAATTCTAAATTTCACTCCCTGAGCTTTAATTTAAATTTGGAGCTGCTGTCTTTTAGCCAGTGGTATAACAAATCCCAGACAATGCAGATTTGTTTTGCTGAGCTCAAACATAGATGTCACAGATTTTTGTCCTTCCTTCAATTTCACATAAAAATCAAATAAGAGGAGAGAACAGATAATGTCTTTCCTTGCTTTAAAACAAACAAATAAAAACTGACAATGATTAAAAAGCATGGATAAAAAATTTGTATATATATATATATATATATATATATATATGAAATAATTTCTCAATTTTCAGCTGCTTCTCCCAAAATCAATGGAAGTTAATATATTAAGTCAATGGGGAGCCTGAAAAGCAAGAGTTCTGCTTGGTGTGCTGAAAACAGAATGCATATCTTGGGAAGTAGTATGGTATTTCCCTTTTGGAAAATAGCTTGCATAGACATGAAGAGACTGGCAGTTCTTAAGTGCTCAGTTCCCTCCCTGAGAAACAAGATTACATATCCCAAATATCCTATTTGATGCCTATACCCTGGAAGAAAGTAACCATGGACAGTTCAAGTGATCCATTTAAGGATAGTGGTAGTGAAACTTCAGCAGGAATATCAAATGAAATTTCCTGCAGAGTGGTGGGTTTGGCTTACAGAAAACAGAAAATGCTGAGAAAAATGCATATGCATATGTGATGAATACATTCTCACGTATCAGCAAAAGTGTGCAGAAAGCCTGTTCCTGCAGTTTAAGATTATGTCACCTTCATGGCTTATGCCTGGTGTGAGCAGAATTTCCTTCAGCCAATAACCTCTTTCCTCGCCAAATTTCAGCTGGAATAATTTGAAAGCAAGGGCATGTAGAATTCAGGAAGAAAGCAGATTATTTTGGAACAGGAACTTATGTAGGTGTGCAACAAACCAGTCATAGAAAAACAGGAAGATGGTAATTATGACACAAGCTTGCCTTTATATTTGGACCAGAGTGATAAAATAGAGAAGACATATCATAACTCTGCTGCTAAACAAATGCAAGTTATAGTTTGGGTGCCGCGGTGATACAGGCCTTTTCCTCAGGTATCACCGTTCCAGAACAGAGAGCCAAAAGTAGCCTGTCCAGCACTGCCAAAGGGCCAGCTCAGCAGTGCCATATAATGCAACTTGACCCCTTGTCTTGACCACTGTGACAGCACCATAAGGTGGGAAGAATGTTAACCTTTCTTTGCAGGTGGCAAGTGCCTCTGGAATAGGATTTATCAGACCAAGAGTTGGATGTACTTTTGTGCAGATTGATTAATGTGGTTGCAACCACAACCTGCCCTAAGGTGTTAGGCCTGTGCTTGTTCTACTTACAAAATAGGAAAGTAGATTAAAATTTTTTTTTTACTTTAATAGTTTGGAAATGGGCATTTATAAATAAGAAAATTTCCATTTGTAAAGGAAGGACTTGCAGTGGGAGGTATGTATAATTAACTAATAATTAAAGATGAGTTTTAAAATTGAGTAATATAAATATTTACATATTAACTTCACTTGATAAGTTTTCTGTTTTCTCCAAAGAAGTCTTTATTTATTACTACACATTTATAAACTGAACAGATGCTAAGGCTCAGGACTAGGTTCAAATCCTGGCATTGACATTAACCCTGGGAAATTATTTACTGCCCATATCCTTACTGCTTTTCTCACTATAAGTGCAGATCATAAGATTTCCCCCTTTCCTGTGTTTGACGGGAGGCTTAAATGTGTTAGTGCATGTAGGCTATTCAATAAATGTTAGTAATTATTATAATTAATGTTGCTGTGATTAATAGCTTTTTATAAAAAATTTTAATGTTCACAAAGAGCTCAGTATTGAACATTATTATGTAAATACAAACAAAATAAAGGACAATAACCTGTAT
Organism: Ursus maritimus; assembly: GCF_017311325.1. Lineage (NCBI taxonomy): Eukaryota > Metazoa > Chordata > Mammalia > Carnivora > Ursidae > Ursus > Ursus maritimus. The sequence continues at coordinate 61,023,470 of NW_024424452.1, forward strand.
GTATTTAATCATATTATTTTAATTATTTCAAATATGCAATGATATTGAAATATCAACATGTTAGCAATAATCACCTGAGCTGTGTGAGTTAGATCAAATTACAAGCTTTTACATATGTTAATTTCCATGTTCCTTTGTATTTCTATAATCATGTAAAAATAGTAAAAATTATTTAAGCACTATTAAAAATTAAAGTAATATATATGCTAAAATATAATGAATTATCCACATTAAAAGTATAAAAGGTGTATGTAAAAATTAAAATAATATGTATTTGGAAAAAGTCTTGCAAAAGATAGGGCAAAATGTCAGTCTTTTAAATGCAAGACCTCATATAATTGCCTTAAAAATCACAATATCCTTAAGTATTAAATAGACAAACAAAAACATAAATTACACATAGAAAATATGACTAGATACTACTAGGTATTTACCCAAAGAATACAAAAACACAAATTCAAAGGAATATGTGCATCCTGATGTTTATAGCAGTATTATCTACAATAGCCAAATTATGGGAATAGCCCAAGTGTCTATCAGCTGATGAATGGGTAAAGAAAAAGTGATATACATAAAGGTGATAATGATATATATAATATGATATTACTTAGCCATAAAAAAGAATGAAATCTTGCCATTTGCAATGACATGGATACAGCTAAAGAGTATTATGCTAAGCAAAATAAGTCAGTCAGAGAAAGACAAATACCATATGATTTCACTTGTATGTGGAATTTAAGAAACAAAACAAACAAGCAGCAGTGGGGGAAAGGGAGAGGGAGGTAAACGAAGAAACAGGCTCTTAACTGTGGAGAACAAACTGATGGTTACTACAGGGGAGATGAGTGGGGAATGGGTGGAAATATGTGATGGGGATTAGGGAGGGTACGTGCTGAGATGAACATCAGGTGTTGTATGGAATGTTGAATCACTCTATTGTACACTGAAACTAATATTATACTATATTTAACTAACTGGAATTTAAATAAAAACTTAAAAAAAATAAAACTAGTCTCTAACCATTTAGGCAATGACCCTTAATAATAACAATATTTTATTTCAATATATTGATAAAGAAAAAGAAGACTGTTTTCAAGTGCTTATGCTTTCACACAGTTTTACACTATTGTGTTTCTGTTAGACACATGTCACATATGCGTTGCTCATATATATAGATTTCTGTGGTTTTATGCATAGTCTTTTATCAACTCTATTTTACAGCCATGGAAATTGAAGCATAGAGATACTTCAGTATCTTCCTAATGTCACATAAACAGTAATTTATATTATATAAAGAGTGTATATGTATATTTATTATATATATATTATACACATATATATTAAAATTTTTTTGCATATAATACAGTATAGAACAAAGGCAAGGATGGGCAAACATTTTCTGTAAAGGGCCAGATAATAAATAGTTTATTCTTTGAATACCATAAAGTGTCAACTACTCAATTCTGCCATTATCAGGAAAGCAGTCATAGACAATACCTACAGGAATGACTTTCTTTTGTAAAAGCTTTATTTCCAAGAACAAGTGGCAGAGTGATTTGGCATATGACCATAGTTTGTTGACCCCAATCTACAGCATATAATGTGTGTATAGTGATAAAAGGTTTGAACAGAGAAGGAGTAACTGAAGTAGCCTAGGGAGCCGGGTGAATACATCCCCACTAACGGATACTGAGATCTGAGGAAGGAGTAGGAGTTAACAGTGCGTTGAGGGAGAGGCATTTGAGGCACAGAGAATGGGAACTGCAAAGAATACGCTGCTGCAGAGCTTCTTGGTTTGAAAAATTGGAAGAGCACTAATGTGACTGGAGTTCAAGGCAAGAGAGAGAGGCAAGGAAAAATCCATGCAGAGCACTATAAGCCACACTGAAGGATCTTACAGTTGTATTAAAAACCATGAAATCAATTCAGTGGTTTTCATGCTTGTAAATGAGGGTGACTTTTATTGGTTTTCTGGAAACACACACAGAGATGGAAGGTTGTAAGCACTAAGTTTATTGGGTGTGCTCTCTAGGGATACCATATAGAAATGCAGGTTTGACCAGAGGGAGAAGCTGACCCACCATACAATTCCAGCTGTGGTCACAACCTATTTTACAGGAAACTTTGAGATGATCCTTTAGAGTTGCCCCAAATTGTGACAAGAGGTAAGGGTCCTTAAGATGTGAATCAATCATTCACTGGCCAGGGCTTGCCCCCTGGGATAGGAGGGGTTGCCAAGATTGGCTTAGACCTACAGTAATTTCTTTTGAGGGTTTCAGCATCTATTCCCAGTGACTGGAGAGTATCTTCTTGCTGTTTCAACACAGGAGAAGGGATCTGGGAGGATCACCTCAGACTAGACTGGATTAGTGTTTTGATGAGATTATTCTGGCTGTGTTGTAGAAAACATATTGGTAGGGATCAAATGCAAAGGGAGAAAGACCAGATAGTAGTAAATACAGTGGTTCGGGTCAAAGTTATTTAAAAATTGAATTAGAACAATGGTGGTAATGGACATAGAGAATAACTATTAGTATGAGATATTACTGGGGAGTGCAGTCGATGGGTTTAGGAATATCTTGGGTATGGAGCATGAAGGAGATGATAAGTCAAGGACAAGTTTTGGTTTCTCATCTACAGAATACTGGAGTGACTGGGCTATTTCCAGATATTTTGAATATTGGAAGAGAGGCAGGTTTGGTTGAAAAGTCATGAAAAAATTTGGAGCATGCTGAGATTGAGCTAACTATTGTATGTTCAAGGGGTAGCTATGAGTAATGCATAGGATTTTGTGTTTTAGAGTTTGAGGGTAAAGATAAAATGTAGAAGTCATTGGTTTAATAATCCATGCTTACTATAGTTGAATATGTGAATGTGGTGGCCTATGTGAATTATATAGATAAGAAGAAAAGTAAACTTTGGAAGGTGTCTTCAGGAACAACAATATTTAACAACCCAGTAGAAGATATAAGAACAAACCAGGAGAATTGTAGTGTAATGGAAGTAAATTTAAGAGATTTTTTTTTCTTTTTTCAGAGAGAGAGAGTGAAAGAAAGCATGAGTGTCAGGGGAGGGTCAGAGGGAGAGGAAGAGAGAGAATCTTAAGAATCCCAAGATCATGACCCTGGAATCATGATCTGAGACGAAATCAAGAGTCAGATGCTTAACTGAGCTACCTATGAGCCCCAAGAGACTACTTTAAAAATAGTCAATAGTGTTGATTACTACAAGTTAATACTGAGACACACATCAACTAAGGTGAGACAGAGTTATTTCAGATGGATTTGGCAACGGATTTATAATACAGTTTGGAAGGGATTGAAGAATTGAAAAGTATATGAAAGGCTAACAAATGAAGGCCAAAACAAAACAACAAAAAACAACCTTCAAAAGCTGTTTCAGGAATTTGATTTTGATGCAGAGGGAAAAATATTGTATGTATCATAAGAGAACAAAACAAAACATTTTCCTAAATTAAGTCTATTCAATAACCAGAACATGAATCAAAACATTACCAGCAAATGAAAAATATCCTTTCTCTTATGCAGTCACTGCTCTTACTGATAATCACTATCCTGATTTCTAAAAACATAGGTTAGTTTTGATTATGTTTGTGTCTTGTATGAATAGAATCAAACAGTACCTACTTTAGTACCTGGCTTTTAAAAAAATCAACATTATATTTATGAGAAATGTTCATATGGTGATATGTAGTTGTAAATTATTTAACCCTGATGCTTTATAGTATTCCACAATACGTTTATCCATTCTACTGTTGGGCATTGAGTAGTTTACAGTTTGGGGCTCTTACAAAAATTACTGCAAGTGATAAGCTAACACAAAACTTTAAGTGAACATATATGCATTTCTATTGGGTATATAGTAAACCAGAATGGTATTTTTGTGCCATAAATTATACCAATGTTCAGCTTTAGTAGATGTGGCCAGTTCTGCACAGTGGTTTTATAAATTTACACTCCTACCAGGACTGAATGAGTTTCAGTTGTTTCCTATTCTTATCAATACTCCGTAGTTTGTTTTGTCAGTGTTGAGTGGAGTGAAATTGCATTGTGCTATTTCATTTCCTGGAAAGACACCTAATCATATTCGCCATTTGGATTCATTTTGTTGTAAGGTTTTGGTTTTTTTTTTTCCAAGTGCCCCCCCCCCCATTTTTCTATGGAGCTTTCTGCCTTTTTCTTATTTATTTGTTGAAATTCATTCTATTTTTGAGATTATAAGTACTCTGTTGAATAAACACGCTAGGGATTTATTCTTTCACCGTTTTAGTTGCATTTTTTTCCTAAGTGATGAACTAAAATCCTTTATTTTAATATAATTTCATTTGTCATATAGTTATCATGGACACTTGTGTGTCCATTTGATATTGCATATTCCAAAGTCAAAAGATTTTTTTCCTATGTATTCTTTTAAAAGCTATATTTTTACATTTCAGTTTGGGATCTGAAGTCCATCAGGAATTATTTGTGCAAGCTAGGGACAGTATAATTTTTTCCCCATATTTAGCCAAATTGATTCAGTACCATTTAAAAGAACATTATTCCCTACTCCCACCCTCTGCTTCCCTACTCCTGACCTTGTACCACTGTGTTGCATTTGTCACCAGTTAGGTAAGATATGTGTGTGGTATCACCTTTGCACTCTCTCTTCTCTTCCCTTGGTCAGTCCTGTTACTTTGTAATAGGTCTTGGTGTTTGATACTATAGGTTATCTAGCTTTATTCTGTTTCTCTCTCTCTCTCTCTCTCTCTCTCTCTGTCTTTTCAGGATTGCTTTACTTATATTTGCTCTTTTCAGTCTCATATAAATTTTAGATTCAACTTATCATTTTTGGTAAAAAGAAATACTAAGATTTGGATTTGGATCTTATTGAAACTATAGATCAATTAAAGAAAAATAAAGTTTTCCAACCACAAACTTGTTGTATATCACCACATTTAATGTTTAAGAATTTTTTGTGTAGAGATCTTATATATTATTTGTCAATATTATTTCTAAACTTTGATGTTTTTTCATCCTATGTAAATAGTAACATTTTAAGATATTTTATTAGTAGTATTTATAAATATACCTATTTTTTCTATTGGTTTTATATCCAGTGGCATTGCTAAGTCACATATTTATTCTGTTAAGTTTGTTTGTAAGTTCTTTTTTTTAGGTATCTAATTATATTGTTATAATTATTGTTACACTATGACATCCATTTCTTTTCTTGGCTTTTTATATTGGCTAGAGATTCTGTTGCAATTTTAAATAGAAGGGGTAATAGTGGGCATCCTTGCTTCATTTCTATTTTAGTTTTCCTATTTTAGAACATTCTCAATAATTCAGCATATCACCATTGGGTACAAAAATTACGGTAGGTTTTTATACATAGGCTTAATTAGATGAGGAAAGCTTTCATCTATTTTTAGTATGGTTAGATTTTTTTTTAAATTATGATTTGGATGTTGTATTTAGTCAAATTTATTATTATGGTTAGATTTTTTTTTAATTATGATTTGGATGTTGTATTTAGTCAAATTTATTTCAAATCATCTATCAAGATAATTGCTTTATCTTTATTTATTTATTTTTTGTTAATGTGGGAGAATCACACTGAGTGATTTTCGAGTTTTAAACCAATAATGTATAACTAGAATTAACCTCACTATATTTATATCTATAAAATATTTGGTGCTATTTCTTGAAGTACTCCTGTATATGGTCATAAGAGAAATTTTCATTAAAAGTGTATTTCTAGCTCATGCAGTATCTGATAGGGATTGGTAGGAACATCATGTTCTCAGTGAATTGGAAATGTAGACTCCTCTCCAAGATTTTATCCCCATTTAAATACATGGATTATGTCAGTTTGGTGGGGTAAGAGCGAAATTGAAGAGGCACAATGCTTTTAGCTCCCTGAAACCAAAAGTGACGTATTTCAGTTATAATAGGGTCCATGGCCAGAACCAAGTACAATACCCAACCCACTTGCAAAGAAAGGTTGAGAATATAAAAGAGCACCTATTGCTTACTGAGCATTGCTTTGCCTCAACTGTTAGCATTATATAAAAAGAGCATTATTCCCTACTCCCACTCTGTAGATTCATCTTCTGCTTCCCTGTATTAAGTCTAACTTCTGGTCAAAACTCCTATTTAAATTATGTTACCAATATTACTGAGTTTTCTCAGCATTCATATTTAAACTTTTGGTCTGTTGGGATGTCATTTGCTTTAGCTAGCATACTTGAACTCATTTTAAGTGGTTAGACGTTTAGAGTGACATCTTTACAGTGACTTTCAATGCATGTTTAGTTAATGACTAAAACACTGGATGACTCTTGAGTTGAGATTCGCTATTTAATATGTTTTCCCTACACTATATATTTAAAATCATTTTTTCTTGGATATACAAAGAGTGCAACATAAACCCCTTTTATTTTTTAAAAGATCTTATAAACTTAAATATAAGAAAACATTATCTTCAATCAATGCATTGTAATGCAGTGTAATGCATTGATTTCAAGAAAATCACATTATCAACAGATTATTAGGGCCATGGAATCCTAATAACCTCTTTATTTAATCCTGACCATTATTATTTTTTACTTCATTGGAATTATGTTTGGAGGATTAGGCTTCTTTCTGTTAATCCGACTTAGTAATATATTGGCTTCCTTAATATGAGTCTGTACCGTTACAATAATCTGTTAAATTTAGTGACCTTGTTGAAGTCAAATTTTCAATGCTTTTGTAAATCATACTTTCCCAAGGAAAATATTCCTCTTGCAGTTATATAATTATTAACATAAGATTTCGATTAATTTACAGAATTCCATGATGGGAAGTAGCAACAAATAAACAAGCCAGAAAATGAGAATGTATGGCTGTCTTGCTTAAATAAATGGAATCTATTTTTTTTAAAAAGGTCATTTTAGAAATGAGCTTTTAAAGGATAACCATTCGGCCCTTTCTTTTTGTTTCTCACATGTGTGCTTCAGACCTTAATTCTGCATTTTTTAAATGCTGGGTACTCTGCTAGGCATGAGAACCCCCCCCCCCCAAGACCCCCCCCCCCCCCGATAAAACATAATCTCTTGCCTGTAAGCAGAAAATAGTCTAAGAGGAAAAATTAGGCTTGGTCACAGAGACACTAACTTAAAGCTGCTATAAATTTGGCACTAGAGATACAGAGAGCCCATTAGAGTAAGACCTTAAGAGACCCAAAAGGATGAATGAAGAAACACATTTCCTTTATGACTTGGTTGCATTTTAAAGTTGCATTTTTACTTTTCTGCATTCAGTGTCTTTATGAACTTTTCTATCACTTCAAAGAACTTGAAGTTTCAGGGCAATTCTTAGAGTCACTTTGAAATTCCTCCCATGTATTCAGCTTTTATTGCTAGCGTCTGCCACTAAGTGATTAATGATTGTTCATTAAGTATAGTTACCTTTGCCAGACTTACCATGCATAAACAAGAAAGGGGGAAACAGGAATATTACTATTTAAAATTTTCACTGATTCCTTTTTATAAATTAAAACATATGTATTATATATGTGACAAATTTTCCAGCTTAAGTTCAGTATACACTATGTAAAATGTATATTATAAATATTAAAAAGTAGCAAATAATTCTCAGAGCAAATTATGTACCTGTTACTAATTTATCCTGGGATCAATTGTTTATGTATTCAGTTGTGTCTTTCTCTAATCATCAAGCTTCCCCACAATATCTTTTATTTGTTTTATCTTATTTCTGTTCTTTTTCAATGGTTATCATCATTCAAAACATTCATCAATCAAAAACATTCATTCATTAAACATTTTGCAAATAATATAGTATATACAGGACTCTGTATATTCTTTGTGTTTGAATCTATTTATTTTGATATTTATATTCTTCCAGGAAATGCTGCTTCCTTACCTCTTTTTCAGTGGCCTAAATTGGCAAACTTTAAACCTTGATGTGTGTTAAAATTATTTGGGATACTTAATAAAATCCAGACTACTAGAACTTATCTTCAAAATTTTCATTTATTTAAGATGAATGTGGACCCGAGAGCATGATACAATATAGGTGATTTCAATGCAGGGGATTTGCATGATACAGACCATCCTGAAAGAAATATGAGGATAAGTTAAGAATAGTTATGTGTGAATTTATTAATTAAGCACATTATTTTAGTATTATTTTAAGATTCACATAAAGTACTGATACTATGATAGACAAAATAATGACCTTCTCAGAGAGGCCTAAATTCTAATCCACATGAATATGGTAATTTATATGGAAAGGAGGAATTAAGATTACTAATCAACTGACTTTAAAGTAAGAAGATTATCCTGGATTATCCAGGTGAATCCAGTGCATCACAAGGGAGGAAGGAGGCAGAATAGAAGAGTCCAAAGAAATTTTAACTACTGAAGGACTGTCAGAGAAATACAACATTGACCACTTTGAAGATGTAGGAAGGGGACCATAAGCCAAGGAATGTAGGCAGCCTCTAAAAACTGGAAAAGGCAAGGAAACAAATTCTTCCCTAAAGCCTCCAGAAAGAATGTAGCCCTGTCAACAACTTGATTTTAATTCCGTGAGACATGTTGGACTTTTTTAAAATTAATTAATTCATTTATTTATTGACATATTGTACTTCTAACCTAGAAAGTATAAGAAAATAAATTTGAGTTGAGCCCCTTAATTTGTGGTAATTTATTACAGTAGCAATAGAAAACTAATGCAAATACATGGCAAGGTGGATTTTTGTTATAGTTGTTTTTGTTTGTTTTTGAGACATTAATAAGAAGACATGAAAAGTAACAGTTTCCTTCCCAGTGCTTCCCTGTTTTTGGTTCCACTCCTAGAAGTAACTTTGTTCAATCAGTTGTGGGTTTTGTATTTTGGGGGTTTTTTTTGTTGATGTTGTTTATTTGTGATTTTTGTGTTCTTTTGTTTGTTTTTAGTTTTACTGGTGTTCCTTTTCAAAGATATAAATATTATCCTTATGCTTCTATTTCCTGTTTTTTCTAACTGAGGTAGTAGCTGTCCATTTTCACTAAAAATTATTATTATTAAAAAGTTATTATTATTATTAAAAAGTTTAAAATATATGTACTTATCTCCAATTCTCATTGTCTCTCCTCTTCTGAGAATCCAAAAGCTTTATAGTATATTTCTTGTTGATTTACATGTCTTGTCACATTAAAATCAATAAGTATCACTAATCACTTCTATTTGAGATAAATGTGTTAGTATCTTAATTTAATAGCCACCTTTTTTCCACCTTTCCCACTGCAGCCTTCTGTCAGATTTAACACTATATATATAATATCTTAGTTGTTAACATTTTTTTCATTTTGAAGAACTGTAATAACTTTATACTCCATAGATAGATAAACTGTAAACATTAACCATAGAATTATCAGAATTTATAGTGTCAAGAGCATCTAAACGTTTTCCTTATGGATAAACCAGTTCCTTTATTTTCTAATTTGTATTTTCCCCTAATTACTTAATATTAGTTTTATATCAGCATTACATGCTCTGAAGTTTGTAATATACATTATAATGATATATTTCACATATAATATTATACAGACTTAGGTAGATATGCCATATATGACAAAAATAGCAGAGAGTGTCAGAGGGTAAATGGAGATAAACTTTACAAAGTATTTGTTTCAAATTATGAGTACAAAATTAACTCTAAATAGACTATAATAAATTAAAGATCCATATCCTAACACCTAATATGGAAAAAAATGATTCAAAGAATTAGCTAAATTGCCAATAGAGGATATAGAACAGTAAAAATATTCATTTAAAACAATGTGGACAGGAGAAGGAGATACAGAAAAAGAAAAAAAATGTTGGGACAAGTAGAAGGGAAGTAGCAATGTGTTAAACTGAACTCCAAATCTAGCAATAATTATATTAATTATGAATGGTTAACTGAGGTTTTAGATATTCCAAATATAGACATATTTCATTATAAAACATATCACCACTGATCTCTTCTGAAAGTCTTTAAGCTTTGGAAACGTGTCAGGGTCACAGTGGTGGATACAAGCTGCCAATGGTTCTAACTTCATCTTTAAAGCCTGAATTTTATCATTGGAAACGCATACTACCAATTTCCTTGAACTGACAGATTCAATTCATTCACTTTTTTTATTTTAATGTTTTTTTGTTATATTATGTTAGTTACCGTACAGTACATCCCTGGTTTCTGATGTAAAGTTCGATGATTCATTAGTTGCGTATAACACCCAGTGCACCATGCAATACGTGCCCTCCTTACTACCCATCACCAGTCTATCCCATTCCCCCACCCCCCTCCCCTCTGAAGCCCTCAGTTTGTTTCTCAGAGTCCATAGTCTCTCATGCTTCATTCCCCCTTCTGATTACCCCCCTTTCATTATCCCTTTCTTTAAGGAAATATCTGCCAAATACTCAAGGCAGAATCACCATAGTTGGCTGTCATGGATTCTTCCAAGCAAAAAAATATTTCATGAAAAAGCAGCTAGTTTTCATACTTCAAAGAAATGTACAAGTTCTTTTTTTTTTCAAGACATTCATCATACCTCTGTATATATCAGAAGAGTTTTATACCTATTTCTCACTTCATCACACAGAATATTAAAAAGAGTGTATATTCAAAGGCTCGGATTTAATAATTTTAACAGTTTTATTGCTTCATTGACATTCCTAAGTAAAATGGGCTTTTTTTTTCCCTTTGCAAATTTATGAGAGTGGAGGATACAATGATTACTATATTACTTTTTCTTGCTAATTCTTTGATTCGTGATGAGATACCAACAATTTTACTTACCATAACTTTTGTATTATTAATATAGATGTCAGCACACTGAAAAGGTCAAAACTGTCATTATTATTATTAATATGATCTTGATTTGATTACACTCTCAAAAAGTTCATTATATACATATATAATGTACATACACATATATATGTCAAAAATCCAGCAGAAGCAAAACTAAAAGCAGCAGGTTAATAAAATAGTAATTAGGAAGGGTTTACTGTGCATGTAAAAAGAATGTGTAAACTGGGAGATCTAAACCATCAGTGGAATGAGATTCCAGTAAATTGTTCCAGGACAGTGTATAGTGAAAATACAGAGGCTGTTTATTTTTTATAATGATTGGTCATAGCATTAAAGTTTTTCTAGTGACAGTTGATTTAATTATTTGGTTAAAAATGCTTACCTTATGCCATTTTTGGGGAACAGCTTGTTTTGTTTATGATTTTTAGAAGCATTTACAAGAAGCAACCCAGTTAAGTTTTACTTATTTTGCAGAATTGGCTAAATTAAGTTTTGCTTATGTGGCATAATTGGTTTTGTCTGCTCAGGAAATTTTTAAGCCTGCTCTTCATTTTGTATCTAATTTTAACATATATATGTACTATATACCTTTATATATAATATACATATGTATGTTTGTGTACATATATATATATATATATATATATATATTTCTACAAGCGGGGCAATATAAACATTTTGGTTAAAGGGTATATGGGAATTTTTTGTACAATTCTTGTATCTTTCTGAAGACTCGAATTTATGTCAAAATTAAAAATTGACACCAGAGTTAGTAAGTAGCACAAAGTGCCAGATTGGTAAATCAGATGCACGAGAATCAGAAATCTTACCAATTCCAAGCATTCCAATAATTTTATGTATATGAGGAATTGCAAGGGACAGGGAAAACACAGAGTTCAGGGTTTCATTGCTACCTCCCAGATCCTTTCTTGCCATGTTTGAATGGTTTTTGGCCCAGATTTAACCTATGAAGTTGCAGAGTGGCCATGCAGTCCTTACTCACACAAAAGGGATCTGTCTCAGTAATAAGACACCTTCATTTTATTTTTTTTATCCCAATAATCACATAGCTTACATAAAAATTTCAGGGCATCATACTCCATAAATCCATAGATACTGTGTTGGTTTAACATAATCTAACATAGGCCGGATAGATAAAGACTCTCTACTAGTAAATAACATTAATGTTTTCCAGGAGATATATCATTAACATCTTATAAGGGGATGTGACTAGATCATCTTTCGTACTTTACCTGGCTGTTCCTGATAAAAGAAGAAAATAGATTGCAGGACTATTCCTAATTCTTTTGTTCCCAACTAGAAGGTGAATGGGGGGAATTCTAATGTATATTTACACATAGGTAATTCCGTATTAATGAAACTGATCATGCTTGGGGGTATTAATGGAAACCTTCCTAACAGATTTTATGAAAGAAAATTCTGAATAATATTAACTATATTTTAGGCTTTGGTATAAACATATTTTCCTTGAAATGCATTTGTTCATGAGGATCACTTTGTCCCTGATACTTGATTATTTTTTTTTTACCAAAATAAGTTTAGAAACTTAAATAAATGAAAGCTTCTACAATTTTAGGAGACCATAAAATGAAATAAGTGGATGAGAAATTAATCCACTCCCTTGAGTTTAAAATTGTAAAGGAAATCTTTCAAAAGTGTGGATCACTGTGTCAAACGCTACAGTGAAGTAAGCTGAGAACCAAGAAATGACTATCAAATTCAGCAACATATTGCTGACTTATTTACAAAACAGTTTCAGTTATCTGTGGGGAAAATACACATTACTATGTATCCGAAGGTGAATGTCATCAGAGAAAGTCAAAACCTTTAGTTTAGCAAAGCCTTTCAAAGTGTTTTGAGGGGCGCCTGGGTGGCACAGCGGTTAAGCGTCTGCCTTCGGCTCAGGGCGTGATCCTGGCGTTATGGGATCGAGCCCCACATCAGGCTCCTCTGCTATGAGCCTGCTTCTTCCTCTCCCACTCCCCCTGCTTGTGTTCCCTCTCTCGCTGGCTGCCTCTATCTTTGTCAAATAAGTAAATAAAAAATCTTTAAAAAAACAAAACAAAAAAAAGTGTTTTGAGAATCAGAACAGTAAATGGAAGAACATACAGATTCATATCATTTATTTTAAAATGAGAAATATAATACTGTATTTCTGTTCTGATAAGGATGATGCCATAGACAAAAATTTTATAATCTAAGTGGAATTAACTGGAGGATCATAACATTTGGATAGGTCAAGAAGTATGTTCTAGTACATATTTGAAATGAAAGAGGAACAAGAGTAGCAGAAATAATTCATCTGTTGTAACTAGAGGAAAAACAGAATATGGAGGTAGAGCTTTATGGGAAATTTTTATGATAAAATGATACTGCATATGCCTACTGATAGCTCCCCCCCACCCCCGGCCCTTCTTCCTACACAGTAAAATAGGAACCAAGATTAGTAACTGAGAGTCAGGACTGGGAGTTTTGAGGTCTTAAGGAAGAAGAGAAGGGTGAATAGACTAAGTATAGAGAAAATTGCTCAGCACGGTATAGGATAGTTGGGTAGTTCTCTGACCAATAAGAACTTTGTGGTTATAAATAATAATTGAAATAATTCAGTGTGGTTGGGATGTCTCAGCAGCCTTTTTAAAATAATACAATTGACAGGGGCACCTGGGTGGCACAGTCCATTATCCTCTGACTCTTGGTTTCGGCTGGGGTCATGATCTCAGGGTCATGGGATAGAGTCCCCTGTCAGGCTCTGTGCTCAGTGAGTCTGCTTGGGATTCTCTCTCCCCTTCCCTCTGCCCCTTCTCCACTCACACATGCGTGTGTGCATGTGCATTCTTTCTCTCTAATAAATAAATAAACCCTTACAAAAATAAAAAATAAAAAATCATATAATACACAATATTTAGGAATAAATAAAAATAAATATCCAGAAATTGTATTAAGATAATGCTAAGATATTAGTGAAGACATAAAATAGAATCTAAATGAATGGAGGAAAAAAAATCTTCCTAAGTGTGAATCTCTGAAATTCTGAAGATTTCTATTCCTAACAAATTAATACGTCACAGTTAATGTAGTTTTTCAATGTAAATTGATAGAGTGTTAATAAAATTTACTTGGGTGAATAAGCAAGAAAATATATCAGAACTTTTTTTAAGTAAAATAATATGGATAAGATTTTCTAACAAAATTCAATTCCTGATGCTGTATTTTAAAGTAAGAAATGATAAAAATCATTTTATCTTTATTAGATCCTAATCCTATAAAATTTACAATTCTTTTTTGTTTAAATGCATTTTTCAATAAACAATAGGATTAAATGTCAATTTGTTGAGTGCCATCAAAACACATTACATTTCACTGAAAAAGTCATATAAATAATGATCACACATGTAGCAAAGCTTTCAAAATTTTAGAATTACCTTTCACAGAATTCCTACGGCTAATGTAAGGTACTATTCTAAACATTCATGAACTCCACTGGCCATTGTTAGACAATGCTGAATAAATGGGGAAGGGCAACAGGTACTCAGTTATTGCTATCAAGCAATATCCAATGACTGGAGTAGAGAAAGGAGCAACTTAGAAACCAAACCACTGTGTTTAATGTTGAAAGAGCCCCACACCCTTCCAATCATGAAAATATGTTCAGTTAAATTATTTGAATGCAGCATATTAAACATGTTTTCATATTGATAGGAGTTTTGTTTCTTTTTTTTTAAATGTTTTTTATTATATTATGTTAGTCACCGTACAGTACATTCCTGGTTTCTGATGTAAAGTTCAATGATTCATTAGTTGCGTATAACACCCAGTGCACCATGCAATACGTGCCCTCCTTACTACCCATCACCAGCCTATCCCATTCCCCCACCCTCCTCCTCTCTGAAGCCCTCAGATTGTTTCTCAGAGTCACTGGAGGAGATAATGCTAAGTGAAGTAAGTCAAGATTTGTTTCTTTTTAAGGTGAAAGTCGGATAATAGACTTATTTCTTTTTTTTGAAATATAATCCATTAGCAACTAAAGAATAATTAGAAATTCTTGTCACACAACAATTTCCAGCCTTCTCAAATACTAGCTTCTATTTCTCTAGCCTCATAAACGTTTGGAAAGGAATTTATGACTTTAACTCCTGTGAAGTCACATTTATGATGATGCTCCTGTGACTAGTTTATTTGATGCCTCATAAACGACAGTTCAATGTTTATTTTTAAAACATGGGTTTTAAAAGTTAACACTGCATTTTTATTTGATTTAATCTTTCATTTTATAATGAGAATTTGCATTCCCAATGACTTTGCATCATAGCGTATTAATGAGAAACATGAAAGAAGTGATGTAGACCTTTCAGAAATTATGTCAGTTGACATATTTTGATCCACAAGTGCTGGCATGTGAAATATTCACAACCTTAATACTCTATTATTTTGTGATTCATAAAGGCAGGTAAATCATTATATGTGCATTCTGGAAAAAAATCATTCTTTTCCCCAAATAGAAACACTTATTTTTATGACAAGATTTGAATCATTTTAGAATAGGAAAAAAAGAGCTATTATATTTGAGGCTGTTATTGATGGTATGATATTTATTGGCATTAAAAGGCTACTAGCAGGTTAGTCCTGAACCTGGTGTAACAGAGAGAATATTTACTGTGCACCTCCTCTGTGCCCTGCATCGCTCACTAGGAATGCAAAAGTGACAATGATATGGCATCTAATCCCTGCCTTCATAATCATATTCTAGTTTATAAAATAGATCCATATACATTATTTCCCATAAAAAAACATTCTAAATAACCTGTGTTTCCTTCTAATTATTGGTAAATATATGTGTGTATACATACACATACATTTATAATGTTCTAAAATAGTTTATATATTTATTATATTTATATTAATATAATGTCCTAAAGAATTGTATGTGTGGTGTGTATATATAAATATTTATATATACGTATATAATTGAAAGGTTCAATCTCATTGGTATTTCTTTTTTGACAGTCATAAATTACTGATTGTTTTGTAGTGGAATTGTTATGGTTCACAATCGAATATTAACTTATTAATTTAACCAAATAATTGGTGAACCAATGGATAAAACAAAGTGAACTAATTTAACTCCATTTGTTTCATGTGACAAAAGTCCATCTGGGTAAAACTAAGCATTTACCAAAACAATACCTGATGTAAAATTCAGTTATGAAAGCAATAGCTTATTTATGATTTTACTAATAACACTATAGGAAAGGATAAAGCTATAAGAAATATTTTTAAATAATTGACAGTATTATTAAGAAAGGAAAGAATGACAAAAATATAAGAAAGCAAGATTTGGGTCTTCAAACAGCAAACATTAATGCCAGAAGAGAAAAGCCCTTTCCATGCTTAGATAGAAACTTCTGTAAAATGAATCACAATATCCAACATTACCAATGGAGGAAAATATTTTGAAAAACTAATACAGAAATCCTCCAGGGAGAAAAGAAGCAATATATTGATGAAAATTCTGGGTTAATATTATGGTTTCTTACTAGGAAAAAGGATTCTTCATTACCATAAATCTTTAATAATCTCTTTTTACATATTTTAATATTCTAGTCTTTTTTTTTTTTTTACAGATTTTGATATATAAGCTATGTGCATGAAGGTTTACATTTTCACAACATCTAGTTATCTACATTTGATTGTTCTTGGGCTGTGA
Source organism: Ursus maritimus (assembly GCF_017311325.1). Lineage (NCBI taxonomy): Eukaryota > Metazoa > Chordata > Mammalia > Carnivora > Ursidae > Ursus > Ursus maritimus. The sequence goes on from NW_024424452.1 coordinate 61,040,040, forward strand.
TTCTCAAAGTTGAGTAACAACAGGTCACTTATGGGCTTTTTAAAATTATTGACATATGGGATCTATCCTAGAAAAAAATTAAATCAGAACATTTACAAGTGTTTTTGAAAGCTTCCTATGTGATGATCATGATCCCAGAGCTGGGATACGTAGTCATATAAACTCTTCAGATTCAACTTACCGACTGAACTCATGTCCTTCCAATACAACCTGGTTTTTTTTCAATAGCCCCTCCAACAGAACACCATCTTCCATATAGTTCTACAAGCCAGCCTAGGAAGTATTCATCATACCTCCCCCTTTCACCTCCTATGTCTGATAAAACACCAAATCAGTTTTACCTCCTAAGTATTTTGTACATGTGGCCTTGGTTGTTTGTTTCTATAGCCTCTCACAGTGACTGCTATGAGAGCATCCCCCAATTCTCATTATTCCACGGGCTACCCAACAAACAATTCTCCATGCTGTAGTCAAGGCTGTTCATTTAAGAAAAAATAAATAAATAAAACATCTAATCATGTAACTTTCTTGCATAAAAAGTTTTATTAATGGAAATAAATTTCAAAGGGATCATTACAAATAATACTAGTATTATAATTAATTTTCACATAATTTTCATATTGTGAAGAACTTTGCTTCATTTTCAGGAAAAACAGTGATGCTTGTCTTATGATTATATGAGCAGTTTTAGGTATCAAACATTCTCTTTAATGGAGAACTGGGGTGGGCTACTAAATTATTTCCTGTTCAATCAGAATTAATAGCAAAATAACTGGTTGCATATAAACACCTACATACATATGCAGGGTTTCTATGTATTTTAAGTGACTAAGTTCTTAAACTTGACTATTATTACAGTATTATGAGTAAGTATATGACAAAGTGGAATTAATAGACATTACAATTTGCATAAAATCAAATATTTTATGCTGAATGGACTCTTAGAGCTCATGATGAACTCATAGGGGAAATAATTGTTTTTAGATATATGCTGACTACCTATTTTTCTCTCTAGATTTTTTTTGTAAGAAAGATTTTCAATGCTAAATGTGATCTTTTAAGTTACTTGGTTTTATTTTTATTTATTTTTAATAATTGAGATAATAATGTCTTGATGTTAAATAGGCATTTGCTCCATGTAAAATATATTCCCTCCACTCCATATATAGTTATTTGCCTTTATCATCTTATAAGCGTTGTGGCTCTGGGATTTGAAAAAGGTAATTAAATATAAAGCAGAGGATATTTTTGTGGAGAAGGCACCTAATAATAGAGGTTAATTAGCTGCTTGAATGTCAATAGGAGTATAATGAAAAAACACAAAGGAACACATCAGCAATTAAAAATAGAGCAAATATGTTAGAATTCTAATGTATTTATATACAGCAAATTTAATAAACACCATACAGGTGTTTTCTAAGATTTACCCATTCAGGTTTAAAATATAAGAGGATACCACAATTTTATTTTATATATTTTTTCAAATTTTTATTTAAATTCCAGTTAATTAACATAGGGTATAATATTGGTTTCAGGTGTAGAATTTAGTGATTCCTCACTTACATACAACACCCAGTGCTCATCACAAGTGCCCTCCTTAATACCCATCACCACTTAACCCATCCACCTGCCCACCACCCCTCCAGCTGCCCTCAGTTTGCTCTCTATAGTTAAGAATCTGTTTTATGATTTCCCTTTCTCTTTCCCCCACCCATGTTCATCTGTTTCATTTCTTAAGTTCTACTAATGAGTGAAACCGTAATGGTATTTGTCTTTCTCTGACTTATTTTGCTTAATATAAAGTACTCTAGCTCCATACACATTGTTGCAAATGGCAAGATTTCACTTTTTCTTATGGCATTCATCAGTCAATGGACATTTGGGCTTTTTCCATAATTTGTCTATTTTTGCTAATACTACTATAAACATCAGGGTTCATGTATTCCTTTGAATCAGTATTTTTGTATCCTTTGGGTAAATACCTAGTAGTGCAATTTCTAGATCATAAAGTAGTTCTATTTTTAACTTTTTGAGGAATCTCCATGTTTGTTTGTTGTTTGGTAGATTCTGAAAGAACCAACTATAACTCATTGAGCTATTTGACTATTTAGTGAGGAAATCCTGAATCTCCCAACTGGTCCTTCATCTCCATTACAGAATAAAAATCAGGTTGGGGCCAAGTACTTTCTTTTCGTGCTTCCTTTTTTTTAAGATTTATTTATTTATTTGAGAGAGAGAAGGGGGAAGGGGCAGGAGGAGAGAATCTTCAAGCAGACTCTCTGCTGTGTGTGGAGCCTGCTGATGTGGGGCTCGATGTGGGGTTTAATCTGACAACCCATGAGATCATGACCTGAGCTGAAACCAAGAGCTGGATGCCTAACTGACTGAGCCACCCAGGTGTCCCAGGGGACAGTTACTTTCTTTGAGAGCTTTGTTAGGGGTTATTCATGGTTTCTTGAGTGATCAGCGTCCTGACATTATATTATCATAAGTATCAAGTCATAAGTAGCAAGTAATGCAGAGAATGCTGTCTAGAATATTCAGGCCTCTTAACACTAACTATTTGTAGTAAGTTTAATAAAACATCCAGATCCCTAATAGACTGTGGTACTGGTCTTAGGCTTCTTGAACCATGTTAAGCCCTTCATTAGCCACATAGATGCCAACCTTGCTATCCTAGGAACAGTAGTACAGTATGATAAAGAATAAGAAAATAGACCAATAGATTTTGCCATCTAGCATGCATGAGAATTAGACCCATGAACTAATAACAAATTATATTTCTAGCCTTAAAAAAACTATCACCCATACATCTCACAGTGCATTTTTTGAAGTATGGATGGACTGTATTCATCTTACATATATGCTTTCTAAATTAAATGAAAGAAGGCAATGGTGGCTTTTTATAAAAGACAACACAAGTTTCAATATTGGCTGCATAGCAAATGTCGTGAACAAGAATATAGATACTCTTTTCTAAAAGAATCCACATGGATAGTTGAAATTATTCCTTAGGACAGAGTCAGGCAGTTTAAGATTGTAAAGGGAAATAAGCAATACACCTGGAAGGTCTTTTGCCTTGAGTTTGAGGATTACCACGAAACAGCGCTCAACCCAATAATTAGTGATTGACACTAATTGTCACTATCACAATTAGGGGTAAAAAAGTGAAGGAAGTTACAACATGCTGTTTCTAATTTTAGGAAAGTGACAAAGGGAAAGAACCAAACTCCTGGCATTAGAATTTAAGTTCATCTACTTTTTCCTGACACTTTGTAATAAGAATAATATGAATTTTTCATTAATGAGTTTTTTTTTCTCTTTTTAACTTCCTAGGTCTAGGCACTGAGTCTTTGAGGGAGACAAGAATTCTCAGAATTGACCCAGTTGCATTATAATTCCTCTCCTTAGATTTGGGCCCAAATTCAGATTATTCAAACTGTAATAGGCTTGTTTCCTTCTTTCAGGAATCCACACATCACACAGTTGCTCCTTGATACTTTCCTGTCCTTGAATTAAAGATCTTAATTAAATGAAATTTTCACCCATAGTGTTGGAAGGAAGACTATAGGGCATGGTGAATCATAACCACTTGGACCTTTTTAGCACTCTGTATTTGTTTTTCCTTGCTACATTCAAAAGCGTCTTTCAAATGATAGCATCATAGATCATTTCTCTCAGCTAACCTTTGGAGAGATTTTTTTTTCCATAAAAAGTTGTCTGAATTGATGATAGAGGATAGATAGACACATGTATTTCAGATGTTTTACATATAAACACATATTTTACCAGATTTAGGTTTCTTATTATTTCTAGGCATACACATGTTTCAAATTTAACTGAATGGTTCATAAACTAAATATAATCTTCATACATAAGATATATGTTATAAAAAAGATTGTTCGAAAGCTACTAAAAAAGAAAAAATGAGAATATAAGTAGCCTCATTTTAGACAAACTACTAAAAAACTTTAGTAAATATTCTAATATTATAAAAAATCTGTAAGGAAAAGGAAGACAATATTAGTAAAATTCTTACATGTGAAATAAACTATGAAGATGATACGTTCAAATACATATAAATTCTCCAAAAGTGAATCTAAATAATATAAAAAGATAAATTTTAATGTCTGATATTCTAAATATGATTACAGATACATTATTTTCATCTATATAAGTCAGATATCTCTTAACATTTCAAAATTTAACTAATTATTTGCTGTAAGACTTTGATAGGATTTAACAAAAAAAGGTTTGTTCCTTTTTGTGTTAGCATATTCAGACTTTAGTGTTCATCTGTGGCTAAATAAGATATTAGATTCCTTCCTATTAGAACTGTGTTTTAGAATACCATATTATGACTTATTATCAAAGAAATATGGTAAAAGCCCTGATTGTTTTTTAACAAAACATGTTAGATAGAAAGATAGGACTGTGCAGATAAAATTTCACTGGTTTGGGAATCTCAGACCCTCACATAATTCATAGAAAAATTGCTAATGCTTTGGAAGAAGACAGGTACATTTCATACTTTCAAAAATTGATTTCTCAAGAGTGTAGAAATACAGAGACCTTATGGGTGGTCAATGGTGAGAATAAATGGAATAGAAGGAGCACAGGAAGTTCTTTAGAGATCTTAATCATCTGTGCCTTTAATATGGTAGAATATATTCAAAACGGTGTATTTGTTTTTGTAATTAGTAGGTCTCCAATTCCAGTGGATGAGAAGAAAGGAAAAATTGAATGCTTTTCTGAGAAGTCTAGAATACAGCAGACTATTATATGAAGCTTTTTAAATGTTCTGTTAACTGCTAGGTCATGAATTAATGACTACCTTATCAGAAAGAACTGAAGACAATTTAACAGATCCATTTCTAAACAGGCTGTTTATAATGGGAAAACATTGTAGCTTTTTTTTTTTTAACAATAGTTTAAAATGATTGTCTTGTCTTGGACAAGAGTAAGTCCTGTTAGGAATTTAGGACATTGGATACAACAGGAAAATAAATTTAAATGAAAGAGATAAAGATCACATAAGTGATCAATGTTTTTACTATATATTATTACGTTTGATGGACAAAATCAGTTGAAGTTAACACAGAGTGAGACTGAAAAACAATTGCCTCTGATATTTATTTTAAAGATTTATTTATTTATTTGAGAGAGAGAGAGAGAGAGACAGGCAGGCACGCAGACTTCCCCACTGAGCATGGAGCCAGACATGGGGTTGGATCCTACAACCCTGAGCTCATGACCTAGCTGAAATCAAGAGTCAGACGCTTAACCGGCTGAGCCACCCAGGAACACCACAATTGCCTCTGATATTAAAAAAGAATTCAGATAATTAATTTTGAGGTAATCTGCAAAATACTAATCACAGACACGATTAACACTTGGTATTTTCTCATCATTTTTGAAACAACCACTTCAATGAACATCTTGAAAGCTATTTAGTTATTAGTATAGAAAAAATTTTGGTGAATTATAAAACATTAATATAAACAAATTTATTCAAATATATATTTATTAATTTGTATAAAATTAATCTGAGTCCTGGGAATTGGATTTCAGTCTTTTCAAAATTCCTCTCTTCACATGAAACAATTCTGTTATTAATGTAACTCTTAAGTACCAAGTAGGTCTAACTAATGAATATTATATACCTATTTTTACTTATTTTTCTTGTTTGCTGATTTAATGAGCTTTTCAAACTTCATTGAGAAAAAATTGACAAATGTAAATATTTAAAGTGTACAATATGATTTTATAACATGTGTAGTTTACTACTATATATTTACACATATATATACTTTCCCCAAACAATATATATAAATTTTCTATATTCCTCTATCTCAAATGATACTGCATATTCATTTTATAGACCTTTGTTCCCTATTGTTTGTAAAATTTTGCTTATTCCAACATATTAGCCCTACACATCAATTTAAGAAATAATAATTTCATAATTTGATGAATAAATACTGAGAAGTTATTAATTCATTCAGAATTGTATAAAATATTTATTTTCACCAAAGTACAGCTCTATTAACATTTGAGGTCAAATGATATTCCTCCCCCAAATAATATTAGTATCTTCCCAAATTCTCTAAAGTATCGAACTCATTATAGGATGACAAAATGGATTTTCAAATTATCTAAGTAAAGCATCTAAATATCTTCTCTTTTTCTCTTACTCTGTGTCAGTTGTTTACTCCCTGGTGTCATTTATTCATTTAATACTGTGTTGTAATAGAAGGCAAGTTCCATGAGGCAGAGGCTTTGTAAATTTATTCATTCAAATAACCCCACTTTATAGAAGAGTGCTGAAAACATAGTAGTTACTAATAAAATTGTCAAATAAATAACTGTTTAAATTTAATTTTTTCACTCTATTTCAAGCAATTGTATTAGCTGATCTTCTTTGCCTGTGAAGTAAAACTTGTTAGGAATTTTAACTGGAAGAATGTAAGCAATTACAATAACTGGATATATTTATAAACTTTTACTCTCTAAGCTGCACTACACATTGTAAACCTTTGTTTTCATGTAACATTGGTCATTCTTCCTATTTGTGTGCTCTCTTGGCTTATTTCAAGAAATTCTGTGTATGAGGCCTGACCCTGGAGAAATTATTCTTTGGGAATATAATGCTATGGTAGGATTTCAGCCTTCCTTGCTTTTGTTTGTTTCTGACAATGGTAATTCTATTGAATAATATTGTTACTTCTCTTGATAGAATTTTAATAACTTAATTATTTATGTAAATCAATTTGGTTATCTATGGATACACAGTTATATATCTAATAATTTAATACCCTCAGCCTCTTGTCCACAAATCTGGGTCTAATTCATATTTACCTCTTCCGTAATTACTTAGGGCTCAGTAATTTTGTTAGGTGAGTGCATAAATGAAAAATAGTAAACAATTCTTATATAGAGAATATCATAAAATAACTTTTTTTGGTTATTTAACATAGTTATTAACCTCTAATCTAAAGATTCTGTATTACTAGTCTAAGAGTCTTATGTGTACTCTGTGAAGTAAATTATAAAACAAAAACAAAAACAAAAACTCCTACAAATAGCAAATAATTATTTTTCAGTAATCAGAAATTACTATTACATTCAGATCTCAAAAAAGTATGCTAACTGTCACAAAAGGAATTGGATGTATGAATTAAGATTGCTCAGGGCAAAACTTCCACCGTTACTGACAAAGCAAGTAAATGCATGTGCCCAATTGATGGCCGGTTAATAGTGTTACCTTTGTATACAAAGGACAAACTATAAAATATAGATAGAATTGATATAACATAAATAAATATACTAACTTTACCAACAGAATAGAACTTGCATAGATTTTAATATTAAAACATATATGTATACAGTATTTGCAGAAAACTTCATTAGAATGGAAATTGGATTTTCATTGAGAGTAGAAAAAAATAGCAATTTTGGGCAAATTCATTGTTGTGTGTGTTCTATGATGTGTGTCTGTAGCATAATTTTAGCTATATAATTGGTTTTCTTACAAAAGTCAAAGGCCCCAATTTTTCCTTCCATACCAAGCAGAAAATATATATATATATATATATATATATATATATATATATATATATATATATATATATATATATATATATATATATATATATATATATATATATATATATATATATATATATATATATATATATATATATATATATATATATATATATATATATATATATATATATATATATATATATATATATATATATATATATATATATATATATATATATATATATATATATATATATATATATATATATATATATATATATATATATATATATATATATATATATATATATATATATATATATATATATATATATATATATATATATATATATATATATATATATATATATATATATATATATATATATATATATATATATATATATATATATATATATATATATATATATATATATATATATATATATATATATATATAAAATTGTGAATTTTATATGAAAAACAAATGATAGAATTTGGCTTTAGTATGTTTATTTCACAATGTTAGCTGCTAATAAAAATGAATGCTATGTCTCAAGCCAAGCAATATGATCCGAGTTTATGATTAGGGGAAAAATAATGAACACATTTGGTTTTGTAGCATTCTAGGTAATTATCAATATTTAATAGTAATCTTTTTATAATTAACTATTTTTACTTGTTTGTTGATGAAACTACCATAATAATGAGTCTCAAGTTACCACAGCAAGAAAAATAAAAAGTATTTTTATTTAATGTTTATTGTTAGACAAAATGAGCATCTAACATGTAGTTAGTTCTGCATCATATGCTTTATATAAATTTATATCACTAAATATAATTCTAAAGGCAGGATGTATTATCTCCATTTTATAGATTAAAAATACAAACAAACATGCTATATTGCTAATATCTGAGACTAAACCACTTACCAGGGATTCAAATATATTATTTTAGACTCCTATGTCCTCATACTACTAGTAATTTTCTGGCAAAACTCTAAAATATCATTATATTTATATAATATCATTATAATTTGTATAATAACATATAGCTATGTTAGCAGCATGAATTATCAGTTCATTAGAAAAAATTTAGGGGTGCCTAGGTGGCTCAGATGGTTAAACTTCTGCCTTCAGCTCAGGTCCTGATCTCTGGGTCCCAGGATGGAGCCCCATATCAGGATCCTGGCTCAGCTGGAAGTCCGCTTCTCCCTCTTCCTCTGCCTCTCCCCACCGACTTGTGCTATCTCTCTCTCTCAAATGAATAAATAAAATCTTTAAACAAAAATTTATTTTTTTTAAGTAAGCTCTACACCCAAACTTGGGCTTGAACTCATGACCTTGAGATCAAGGGTCACATGCTCTACCAACTGAGCCAGTCAGATGCCCCAGAAAAAAATTTAAATTCAGTAATTTAAATTTTTCCCATATTTTTTGTTAATGTAAATTTTAAAATTTCTCAATAGGTACAAAATAGCCATGGATCAAAATTCAAAAGTTCCAGAGACTATGAACTCAAAAGTGAATCTCTTTTATGTCCTTGCTACCTACTACACTAATCCTTTACCAGAGTCACCTATTGCTACTGGTTCTTTCTGTACATAACTAGAGATAATTTATTCATATAAAAACAGGTAGTTATATAGTTTCATTTTAAAAATGGCATGATGCATCAGAAAAATAATTACTTTTGTCTGATCTTCAGAATTTAAATTAATTTTAATCTGATGCTTATTGACAAGCCAATCAGCAGCTACGTTATAGAGATACTAAATATTTGGATCACTGTATGTGGTCTATTTATTGAGAATATAGTTTATGAAGTGTGACAGACCTGGGTTCAATTACCAGGTTAAACTTGCTTAAACTTTATAAATCTCACGTATTTGATCTATAAAATCTGAATAAACTTCTCAGGATTTCTAATAGAGTTGAGTAAGGTGACAGATTTGAAAAACAGTAATAATGGTGCATGGTAAATATTAATAAATGGTACCTATTACAAATGTTAGTAATGGTGATTAGTTTTGTTGATAAAGTGTGTTCTTGACCCTATATTTTAACGAAAATGTTTAGGAGTTCCATCATAAAACATAAACCTATTTGTTCACTGAAAATCATTTTGTTGTTGTTTTTTGGTTTTGGGGTTTTGTTTTTTTTTTTTTTTTGAGAGAGAGAGTAAGAGAGAGAGACCACACATGTGAGTGGGGGAAGGGGCAGAGGGAGAGAGAGAATCTTAAGCAGGCTTCATGCCCAGCAAAGAGCAGATCAGGGCTCGATCTCACAACCCTGAGATCATGACCTGAGCTGAAATCAAAAGTCGGGTGCTCAACTGACTGAGCCACCCAGGCAATCCCATGAAAATCATTTTAAACAGATAAAGAATCAATTCTTTATATAATTTTAAACTGAAGTTTGTCTTCAAAAAAGATATTTGTGAAACTTTTCATCAGTGTTTAGATCGTTGTAGCTTATCTTCTTTTACCTATTTTAATGAGTTTATTATTTAATGAAAATAATATATTCCAAATATTAAAAACATGTTTAATGCAGCTCACTTGGTCATGGCCACTAGGTTGCTAATGTTTCATAGGTCATTATTTCTTAATATTGTGTTAGGGATTCATGGAGATTCACATAAGGGTTTGTTCAAAGCAAGTTGAGCGGTTATTCATGCAGGGCTGCATCAGTAAAAAGGTACCAGCAAGTAATCCCAGCCAGCACGTAGCATAGTGGGCAGAATATTTGTTGAGTAAATGAATAAACAACAATGACATTTAAACACTAATGTATACAGTGTGAGGTCCTTGAATATTGGTCCCATCCTGCTTCATTTGTATCAGCAGAAAAACTCCAGGCCGGAGATCAAAAGAAAGATTGCATACTAATAATTACCTGGCCATTATAAGACCCAGAATCTTTTACATAAAAATAGACTGAAAACATGGAGGAATTTCTGACTTAAAATGAAAATAAATATTAAAATATACACAATGTTTGTTCTTGACCTGCTCTGTAGGAAACTTTGATCATTTAACTAGACAACTATAAATCAAGGGTGTAAAAAAAAATGATCTACAGACTCATTGTGGTCTTTTAGTTAGTGGCTCTTGACTGAATTTATTCTTTGGCCTATCGAAGGTGAGCAGCATCGAAGAGGCCTGTGGGAGCTGTGAGGTCTGAGTGAGACCTAAAAATTATTCTATTATTATTTCTCTAATTTCACATGTATACATCACATGACTGCTTTTAATAACAACTAATGTTTTGTTTTGTTTTTGTTTTTTCTAATTCCCCTTGTCTTTGGATTAAAAATAAGTTAGGGGAATGGACGACAGCATCAAATAGTGTTCACCAGCTAAGCATTCAAACACCAAAATAAATCCATTCCATTTAGTTCCATGGAAATCATGGGCAAGCTTTTGGAACAAGATAGGGATGAAAATAAAAACATGAAGAGTCAGAATAGAGAGTAGAAAACTTTTTCTCATATTAAATGAGAGCTTTCGTGTATTTTGTGCTTTCATGGTATTTTTTCTTTTTCTTTCTTTCTTTCTTTCTTTCTTTCTTTCTTTCTTTCTTTCTTTCTTTCTTTTTTTACTTTTAGCCTTTTGTATATTCTCATATTGAAAGTATTTACTCTTAAGTGCAACATGTAATTGTTTTAATTTATTTTTATATCTATTCTGACAATCTTTGTCTCTCTATTATTACCTAATACCTCTTTTGCAAGATTTTACATGATAAATTCCCAGAAAAATGTGAGAACAATTAGGAGATTTCCTTCTGAAAGATGATGATATTTATAGACTCCATTCGATTTCCTTTTTGCTTCATCATCAGGGGACCCAAGATAAATCAAATATTCTTGCAGGGTCTCCAGTGACCTCCATTTTGCTCAATCCTATAGTCACTTGTCTCAGTTTTCAACTTATTTAAACCATCAGCAGCACTGGACATGGATGATCATTCTCTCCTCTTTGTTTGGTTCCTAGGACCCTTTACTCTCTTGATTTTTCTTCCATCTCACTGACCACTTCTCAGTCTTTGTTGACTGCTCCTGATCTCCCCAGCCTGTAGACATAGGAGGGGCGGTCTTTTGTCATGTTTTCATCTCTCTCACACAACGTCCATTGACAATATCATCTAACCTCATGACTTCAAATACCATCTCTCTGATGGTGATGCCCAAATTTGTAACTCTAGACCAGACTGTTTTCCTGAACTTTGGCCCGATATGTCCAACTGCCTTTGACATCTCGTCTTAGATACTTGTATTACTTACCTCAGTCTAGGTGGCTTAAACAAGTCTTTTTTTTTTTTCCTCATAATTCTGGAGGCTGGAAGTCCAAGATCAGAGTGCCAGCAGCATTGGTTTCTGGGGGGACCTCTCCTCCTGGTTTGTAGACAGGCACTTTCTTTCTGTGTCCTCACATGGGCTTTCCTTTCTTACTGCATGGAAAGAGAGATCTCTGGGTGTTCATTCTTCCTTTTTTTTGCTGTTTTAATGAGGTATAATTGACATGTATCATTACAGTAGTTTCAGCTGTACAACATAATTATTGATATAGATATAATATTCCAAAGTGTTCACATAGTAAATCTAGTGAATATCCATCACCACACATTGTTACAATTTTTCTTCTTGTGAAAATATATATTATTTATTGTGAAATATACAATACAGTATTATTAACTGTAGTCACCATGCTATTCATTACATACTCAGGGTTTGTTTATTTTATAACTGGAAATTTGTATTTTTGAACTACTTTTACCCATTTTACCCAACCCTCGCCTTCTATCTTTGGCAATTACCAATCTCTTCTCTGTACCAATGAGTTTAATATTTTGTTTTTTGGCTTCCACATTTAAGTGAAATTAATTTTTGTCTTTTAATTGGAGTAGTTTGTTTATATTCAATATACACAAATACATGTTAATCAGGTTCACATTCATATTTTTTTTAAGTTTTATTTATTTAAGTAATCTCTACACCCAGTGTGGGCCTCTAATTCATGATCTTGAGATCAAAAGTCACATGCTCTTCTGACTGAGCCATCCAGGTGCCCCTCACATTCTTATTTTTGTTTTTCTATTTGCTACACTTTGTTTTTTAGTTTCTGTTTTCCATTTCTAATTTTTGTTTCTCCTCTATTTCTATATTTTGTTTCATTTCTATCTTACATTATTTCAATTAATTAAGATATGTGCAAATATATATTATTTTTTCAATATTTTTTTCTCTGTTAACTGAAATTTTTATTTTTAGGAAGCACTACAACATGATACAATTTCTGGAAATTTGTTTGGCTTTTTTCCCCCCTGCTATTGTTTCTATCCCATTCTCTTTTTTTTCTGTACTTTTATATATCTAACCCCATATATGGTTGTGATTTGCCATGTCCCACATAGATCTGATGCTTTTTCTAAAATTTTCCTTTTTTTTTCTTTTTTTTACTTTATACATGACAATTTAGTTTGACTTCACCTATATTCTGCTTTATTAAATAATTCTCATCTGATACTGTATCAATCTACTGGGTTTTTAACTTTAATTATTATATTTGATTCTTTTTATGACTTCCATATTTCTTCTCAAGTCCTCAATTTAATTCTCTACTTTCTTGAACAATTTGATCACAATTATTTTAAATACTGAATATGCTCAAATATCTAAATTTCATATGGGTTTGTATTGTCTGTTTTTCTCTTTTGATCCATTCATACTTTTTAGAACCGATTATTATTTATTTTTTATTTAAATACAGTTGACACACAATGTTACATTAATTTCAGGTATACAACATAATAATTCATCAAGCCTATACAAGTCTAGGCTCACTACAAAGTGCAGATACCATCTGTTACCATGTAATAGTGTTACAATACCACTGACATACATGTTCCCTATGCTGTACCTTTTATCCCCATGACATTCATTTCATAAGTGGAAGTCTGTATCTCCCATTCCTCTTTATCCATTTTGTATTTATGGGTCTGTTTCTTTTGGTTTTTGTTTGTTTGTTTGTTTTGGTATTTAGATTCCACACATTAGTAAAGTCATATTTTATTTGTTTTTCTCTATCTAATTTATTTCACTTACCATAATATCCCCTTGGTCCATCCATGTTGTTACCAATGACAAGACCTTATCCTTTTTGATGGCTGGGTAATATTCCATTGCAAGTATATACCACATCTTCTTTATCCATTCATCTATTGATGGACACTTGGGCTGCTTCCATATTTTAGCCATTGTAAATAATGCTGCAGTTAACACGGGAGTGCATATATCTTTTCGAATTAGTGGTTTCATTTTCTTTGGGTAAAAACCCAGTAGTGGAATTACTGGATCCTATTATATTTCTCTTTTAATTTTTTTGAGGAATTTCCATACTGTTTTCCACAGTGGCTGCACCAATTTACATTCCCATCAGTAGTGCACAAGTGTTCCTTTTGCTCCACATCCTTGTCAACACTTGTTATTTCTTGTCTTTTTGGTTCTAGCCATTCTGACAGGTGTAAGGTATTATCTCATTATGGTTTTGATTTGCTTTTCCCTGATGATTAGTGATTTTGAAAACCTTTTCATGTCTATTTGTCATCTGTGTGTCTTCTTTGGAAAAATATCTATTCAGGTCCTCTGACCAGTTTTAATTGGATTATTTGGGGGTTTTGGTGTTGAGTAATATGAGTTCTTTATATATTTTGGATATTAACCCCTTATTGGATATATCATTTGTGAATATTTTTTCCATTCAGTATGCTATATTTTTCTTAAAAATCTGATTGTTTTTGATTAGGCTTATGGGGTGAAATATGATTGATACAATACAAAAAATCTTTAGAGGTTATCTTAATTACTGGATGAGATTATATTCTTCAAGGTTAGATTTTCTTCTGATTCTAGCAAATAATTAGAGTAGGGACAGGTATACTTTATCAGATAGCAGAGTGAAATTATTTATTGGTTTTAGTTTTAGGGTAATTTGGTCTATTTTGCTTTCAATCTTACTCCAAAGTGTAGCCTTTGAAGGTCCATTCAGGAACCGTGCAATGTTTACCAGGGTCCTGGTTCCCTTGGTGGGCCATTGACTCTATTTTTGAAGTCCACATAAATATATAGCAATGTAAACTTTGTTCAACTTCTTAGACTCTCTTCAGTCAGAATTGGTAAATATATTGGTGACAAAATGAAACCAAATATTTTCTTTATCTCCGTGTCTTTCTTTTCTTTTCCAGATCTTGGCTCTTGAAATAGTTGTTCTGTGGGTAATTCACTGATAACTTCAAATTACAGTGTTCTTACTTTTTCCAGTTTTTCTACTTATATTGGTGGGTGGGCTGGTCAGTTGCAATGTTATCCATTATAGGCAGAATTCCATGTTCTCTGTTTTGTTATTACCTTTAAATATTCTAACTCATTATATTACAGATGCCTTTATTATTGAAGCCATAGAGCTTAATTTTATTCTTTTTTTCTCTTTTTTTAAATTTTTTATTTGAATTCCAGGTAGTTAACATACAGTATAATATTAGTTTCAGGTGTACAATATAGTGATTCAACTCTTCTGTTCAACACTAAGTGCTCATCATAGCAAGTGTATCCTTAATCCCCATCATCTAGTTTACCTATCCCCTTATCCACCTTCCCTTTGGTAACCATCAGTTTGTTCTCTATATTTAAGAATCTGCTTCTTGGTTTGCCTCCTACTCTCTCTCTCTTTCTCTCTTTTTTTTCCCCCTTTGCTCATTTGTTTTGTTTCTTAAATTCCACATGTGAGTGAAATCATATGGTATTTGTCTTTCTCTGACTTATATCACTTGGCATTATATTCTCTAGCTCCATCCATGTCATTGCAAATGGCAAGATTTCCTTCTTTTTATGGCTGAGTAATATTTCATCATATATATGTATATATGGCCTCTTATTTACCCATTCATCAGCCATTGGAAACTTGGGCTATTTCCACGATTTGACTATTGTAGATAATGCTGTTGTAAACATCAGGGTGCATGTATCCCTTTGAATTAGTATTTTTATATTCTTTGGGTAAATACCTGGCAATGCAATTGCTGGATCATAAGGTAGTTCTACTTTTAACTCTTTGAGGAAACTCCATACTGTTTTCCAGAGTGGCTGTACCAGCTTTCATTTCCACCAACAATGGAAGAGGGTTCCCCTTTGTCCACATCCTCACCAAGCTTCTTTTCTTTTCTTTTCTTTTTTTTTTAAAGATTTTATTTATTTATGTGACAGAGAGACAGCCAGCGAGAGAGGGAACACAGCAGGCGAGTGAGAGAGGAAGAAGCAGGCTCCTAGCGGAGGAGCCCGATGTGGGACTCGATCCCGGAACGCCGGGATCACGCCCTGAGCCGAAGGCAGACGCTTTAACGACTGCCCTACCCAGGCGCCCCTTATTTTCTTTTAATAGGAAATTTAAATTCATTTTAATTTATTGGCAAAGTGTGTATATTATTTAAATATCACAATTTTTGTTTCTATGCTTTCTTAATTTTTGTTTCCTTTTTATCTCTTTATCCTATATACACAATAAGTGACTTAATATTTTTTAACCTAATGATCTGTAACATATTCAATAATGTTTTTTGTTTGTTTGTTTTGCTTTAATTCACATTTAATGATAGTGTTTTTGTTAATTGAAATTGATTAGCTGTGCCACCAAAGAAGTGCAAATGGATTGGCAAAATAAAAGATTGTAAATTTTCATAACCTATTTTCTATTATTTTCCTTTAGTAATTTGGAAATCATATTTTCTATATTTATTTCAAATAGTAGAGCTATAACTTATTACACCTGTATTTATATCATTTTTAATTGCAAAGAGAAGATATCTATTAGTGATCACCCATGTATTTTCAAAATGTACGTATTCTCATTTCCTATGCCCTTCCAAAATTATTTTATTTATTGACAATATGTGAGGCTTCATATCCAGATTTTAATATTAGATTTTTCATTTTGGTTTTCTGTGTGTTTATTTAAAATTTATTTATGGCTCTTCTCTTTTATCTCCACATTAATAACATGTATTCAGATAGAATACAATGTTTATTTCCTTTCAATGCCTATTGTATTTCCTCTTATACTATAGTGTTCCATTTTATAGTTCTTTACTATTGCCTAGTCTTATAAATTGATGGATTAATTTTTTAATCATTTTCCCCTCAGGAAATGTACATGGGTGCTATGTTTCCTCAATTATTGCACCTATGATCAGATATTTTTGTTGTTTCACACATGGATGCTATGTGGCTGAGTTGAAAAGCTGTACATCACAAAATTCTTTTTTCTAATTATTCTATGTAATTATTTTCTAGTGTTTAATATTTGGAGATGAGTTATGAAGACTTTCATTAAAAAAATTCTTTAGTAATCCTTTTTTCACGCATGGATGCTTGGATGATTTTCTTCTGTCTATTTTAATTTTAAAACTTTTAATCTCTAATAAGGAGAATTCCTTTTGTCAGATGTAAATGTGAAAATTATAGCAATTAATTTTGATAGCTATTCTCCTGGGAGTCGACTGCACCTTTATTTTTACAGCATCTTCTGTAAATATATTTGAAATAATAATAGGCCTAGCTAGAGGAATTTAAGAAACAGAGTTTAATGCTGAAAATAAAGTTATCTCTTAACACAACACAATGCAAATCCCAGAGATTTTCTCTCTCTTTCATGGTGAATTCCTACTTTTATGGAGTTTGATCTTGTAGTTGGAGGGCAAATCCTATCTCTAATTGTTGTTGTTGTTAATTCTTTTTTTTTAAGATTTTATTTATTTATTTGAGAGAGAGAGCACACGAATGGTGGGGAGGGGCAAACTAAGATTAGTCTCGGTTATCCCCACCTACTGGCACACTTGTTAATCCTTCCCGCCCTCATGTAGTCTGAATTTATTGATCGACTTCTAACAAATAAAATATGGAGGAATTTATGGGATGTCATACAGAGTTAGGATATAAAAGGAGCGGCTTCTGTCTTTGGTGTTCTCTCTTCTTTGCCTTGCATTGTCCTGGGAAGCCATTTGTTGTGCCATTAGGGAACCTCATGGAGATGCTTGCATGATGAGAAACTAAGGCCTGCTAATAACTCCATGAATGTGAGCAGGGATGCAGACTCTCACTCTCAGTCAGGTTTCAGACAGAAACCACAGCCTTGGTTTAGAGCTTGCCTGCAGTCTCATGAGAAACCTTGAACCAGAAACATACAGCTCAACTGTATCTGGTTTCTAGTACCACAGAAACTCTGAGCTAAAAAAAAATAATATTGGTTGTCTTGACTTGCTAAATTTTAGAAAAACTTCTTCCACAACAGGAGATAACAAATATAGTGTTTTTCCTATTTATATGTTTTTCTCTTCAACTAAGTAATAGCTACAGTCCCACATATTAAGATGGGGAACATATCAGAATGAAACAGTTATTCATTTAATCATCATTAAAAGATCCTGCAGGTAAAAATTGTATGATTTTTCTTCATATACACAATTTCAAGAACGAGTTCCACAAAAGTTTAAAAGCAACAGAGATACCTTTGTAGTCAAAGTAATTATAGATACTAATCATGTCAGAATATAATGTCCTAAGTCATTCCCACACCAACCTGAATTCTGGCCAGTTCATTAAATTGAGCATTTCTCTTTGATCTTCCTTGGTTCTTCTTTACCATTTTAAATCATTACTTGCTATTTTTGCTGTGGTCACCAGAAGCCAGGCTTTATTTACATGTGGCTGAAAACTAAATTTGGGACAGTTATAGTAATCTTAATATTTTTATTGAGTTTTTAAAAGTAATAATTGCTATGGTATATTTCAGGATACAGTTTCTTTTATGTCAATAATAAAAGTAAAAAGATTTAACTCCTGTATATTTTACGAGTCTTTTTTTTTTAAGATTTTATTTATTTATTTGACAGAGATAGAGACAGCCAGCAAGAGAGGGAACACAAGCAGGGGGAGTGAGAGAGGAAGAAGCAGGCTCATAGCGGAGGAGCCTGACATGGGGCTCGATCCCATAACACCGGGAACACGCCCTGAGCCGAAGGCAGACACTTAACCGCTGTGCCACCCAGGCGCCCCTACGAGTCATTTTTGAGCATTGAGTGCACAGACAGGGCCTAAATCAACCTCTTTTGGAAGCTACAGGAACAATTTGAAGTCATCAGAAGGATCATGCAATGCCAACTCAAAAAAAAATACTAACTGTGATTTATGGTAATTCTGTGTTTTCAAATATATTTTCATTAATATTTTTCTATCCTAACTTGCCCTAGACAAATATTTTTCTTTAAGTGTTAACGCTGTTTCTTTAAGGAAGCCCAGAAGGCTATCGTGATAACAGCTTTCAAAAATGTCATAAAGTCTTAAAACATTATGTCAGGTAAGAAGCTTAAAACCACCAGAGACTATGGTGATACATGTTGTTATGCTGAGTGAAAATAATTTTTGCAGCTTTTTATTTTAGATTAATTTAAAAATACATAAGTTATTAATCTTTGATTTCATTTTAACAGCAGCAAGTTAAGCTCGATAATACAAATAATATTTCTAACCACAGAATTTTACAAAGAAAGTAGTTCTTAATTTATGTGTGATCTTAAAGCTTCTAAGATCTGTTACATTGTTTTAAAAAAATCTTTAAGACAAGTTTTAGTACCAGAGTAGTCCCTAAATCTTGGCAAAAACCATAGTATTGTGGCTTATCTACTTGTAGATCACTGCTATGTAATAGACTAATGTTTTCATGTATAAAACAAAATACAACAAATATGAATAATTGAACACTACATCAAAAACTAATGATGTATTATATGTTGGTTAATTAAACATAATAAAAATAAAATAAATAAAAAATTTCCAAGGATCCCTCTCCTCAGTTCATATTAAAGATTTTCTGGTCAATAGTGAATCAACTATGGTAGCTTATTCAAAGTGACCAACATATTCAGTTCTGGACAGAGTGGTACCAGTTGTTAAAAAGAAAGGAATTAGATATTCATCATCAAAGTATTTTCCTCTCTTGCTAATCAAGTTTAGAATTGGAACTGTTAACCAAATTCTTTGGTAAATGTTTTAAACCATAGAAATTAAGTCAACCTAGTGTCAGTCCATTGCTAAAATATTCCCATAACCTGGTAAAAATATTGCAGACTTAGTTCTGGAAGGGGCCTGAGAAAGTCTGACTGTTTCACAAGTGAATTCATTTCCTATTTGATTAAAGATTATTTAGGATAGTGTTTTTGTTAGTTTGCTAGTGCTATCACAAGAAAGTACCACAAACTGGTTGATTTAAACAACAAAGATTTATTGTCTCAAAGCTCTGGAGGCTAAAAATCTAAGATAAATGTGTTGACAAGGTTGGTTCCTTCTGGAAGCTGTAGGGGAGAATCTGTTCCAGGCCCTTCCCCAGTTCCTGGTGATCACTGGCCATCTTTGGTGTTCCATGGCTTTTGCTGCATCGCCCCAGTTTTTGCCTTCATCTTCACATGGCATGCTCATTGTGTCTGTGCCCAGATATCCCCTTTTCGTAAGGATACCAGTCAGATTAGGGGCCTATCCTATTCTAGTATGACCTCATCTTCCATTTGCCATGACCCTATTTCCAAAGATGGGCACCTTCTAAAGGATTTGGGATTATGACATCAGCATGTGAATTTTGGGATTGTAGGATTCAACCCATAACAGTGTTCTCATTGCACTCAACCCCCACCCCCACCCCCGAATAAGTGGAAGAAAAAACATATTCGCTAAGTCATAAATAAGAGTTTGTAGGTTATTAATGGACAGTGGGGTGGTGGCAGCTGCACAGGAGGACACTAGGTGCCAAATCATGTAACATTTTGGTTTGTTTTTTTTTTTTTATCTCGGAGACTAAATATATTTCTTCTATTTTCTCTTCAAAGCTTCCAGTCTTTCCACTTTATAGTTTTGAGTAATTCTCCTCCAGCCTCACCTAATTCTGATCTTAGTTTTGAAAGTTAAAAAAGAAAAGGATAAACAAAAATAACCATAAACAATAAAATAAAAGCAAATTCTGCAAGTTCTTATGGAAGTCTCTTTGTATTTCACTTTTTTGACTAGCAATTCATTTCACTGAACTTTTACTACATAGAGACTTTTTTAAATTGCATTACCTTTTTGGTCTAGGTAGAGGTAAGGGGATATCAAATACTGACCTTGTGCTATCCTGTGGGAGAACAGCATATGGTGGAAGTGTAGAGAAAATACATAAGTTAAGGACTGAATATTTATGTCCACCCAAATTCAGATGTTGAAGCCCCAGCACCCAAAGTGATGTATCAGGAGATGGGACATTGGGAAATAATTAGATCTAGATGAGCTCATAAGAGTCAAGTCCTCATGGTGGGGTCAGTACCCTTATAAGAGGAGAAAGAGACACCAGAGTTTCCTTGTGTGCTGGGTGAAGATACAGTGAGAAGTCAACCATCTGCAAGTCAGAAAGAGAACTCTCACCAGAACTCAAACTTGTTGGTACCCTGATCTCAGACTTCCTAGCCTCTAGAACTGGGAGAAATAAATGTCTGCTGCTTAAGCCATCCAGGACATGGTATTTTATTGTAACAGCCACGCTGACTAAGAGAGACTATTTTTCAAATATAACCCTATCATATAAGCATTTAATTGTATATCAGAGGATGTTGCTAGAAATCGGCTTATGTTCACCACACATAACTGTTATTTGTAGAGGGTATCCAATAGAACAGAAGAAGCTTAGTTGAGCTGAAGAGCCCTAGGTGACTTAAAATTATTATGTTGGAGATAATGATATCAGGACACAGCATAGTAAATATTTTGTTCAAAGGCAGACACCTGGGATTGTCGAAACTATGGTCATTGTTTCATGAAATCTTGTTCAGTGAACTATAGTAATGTCTTGTTTAATGTCTTGAAATAAGAGTATGATTACTTTTGTCATTTTCTAAAATTACAAAGTAAATGAATTATGCTTCTAGTTCTGATGATAGAAGTATAATGATGTTGCATTAGCAAATGGAAACCCAATTAACCAAATACATGTACCATCTGAATAATTACTTCTAATATTAAAATAATTATTATATAATTACATAGCTTCCAATGGACTAAACTACATTTTATGAAGCTCATCAATAAGCAAATGTCATAGCGTCTTACCACGTATAAATAGAGCCCTGTATAGCACTTTCATTTAATTTATAGACCACTGTATGTTAGTATTTTATTTTAACTGCATCCATCATAGTTTATAGAACTAGCTTTTGGTGTCAACAGATGAAATGTCTAATGAGTTATGATCAGAAAAAGGAATACAGATGTACTGTATGTCAAATTCTCTTTTCCTCATTAGTACAACAGCTGTTTAGCTGACACTTTGAATGATGTTTCAGTGTTTATTCTAGATTGCTTTTATAATTTATGGAAGTTTTGGTTGGAGCTTCCCATATTCTTCTTTCGCTTATTTTTCAAAGAAGCAAGATAAAATAACCTCAGGTGAATTACCTATTACCTCTTATATTAGTAAAACATGATTATATACACATTGGCCAAATAACTACATAGTATAAATTATATGATAACTGCATCCACAAAAAAAATGAGAAACAAATTATATTTCAACATTTAAATATGATTTGTAAAAACCTATATAAAAATCTATGCAACACATTACAAGGAATGTAAAGAGGACCTATATATCTTACTATTTTAAGAAATATATCTCAAGCATGTTCCTGAATGGAAGGCTTAAATTCTCTCAGTACACTTACATAATTAATATGATTCAAATAAAATTAAAACAAAATAATAGAATATGCTACAGAATAATTTGTCCTAAAATATTATGAAGCTGCAATACAAAATATTTGTTACTGGTGCAGAGATGGGCATACATATTAGGAAATGATTGACAGAGGGGTGTTACAGAAGAAACTAAATGACATATACGTAATTTGTTTATCTAACTGAAAGAAAATTGAAAGTTTGGAGATGAAGGAAATGTTATTTATAAATTGATTAAATGAGTTAAGTGGGGAAGGATCTACTAAAGAATATGGACTGGGTATATAAACCGATTACAGAAAAAATAGGTTTAAAAACCCAAACAAAGAAACTCTATATATGCCATGATTACACACCAGGCTTAAATACACAACTGGTAGAATTTTTATGAGAAACATTGTAATTGTAAATACATTACCAAATCAGACTTCATTCTTTTTTTCTTTTTTTTTTAATTTTTTAGTATGTTATGTCAGTCATCATACAGTACATCCTTAATTTTTTGATGTAGTGTTCCATGATTCATCGTTTGCATTTAAAACCTAGTGCTCCATGCAATATATGCCCTCCTTAATACCCATCACCGGACTATCCTAATCCCCCACTCTGAGGCCCTC
Source organism: Ursus maritimus (assembly GCF_017311325.1). NCBI lineage: Eukaryota > Metazoa > Chordata > Mammalia > Carnivora > Ursidae > Ursus > Ursus maritimus. The sequence continues at coordinate 61,063,013 of NW_024424452.1, forward strand.
AGTTTGTTTCCCAGAGTCCATAGTCTCTTGTGGTTCATTCCCCCTTCTGTTTACCCCCCCTTCATTCTTCCCTTCATTGTCCTACCCATCTCCCTGCTATTTCTTATGTTCCATAATGAGTGAAATCATATGATAATTGTCTTCTCTGCTTGACCTATTTCACTTAGCATAATCTCCTCCAGTCCCGTCCATGTTGCTTCAAACGTTGGGTAATCATTCTTTCCGACGGCTGAGTAATATTCCATTGTATATATGGACCACATCTTCTTAATCCATTTGTCTGCTGAAGGGCATCTCGGCTTCTTCCACAGTTTAGCTATTGTGGACAATGCTGCTGTGAACATTGGGGTGCATGTGGCCCTTCTCTTCACTATGTCTGTATCTTGGGGGGTTAATACCCAGTAGTGCAATTTCTGGATCATAGGGTAGCTCTATTTTTAACTTTTTGAGGGACCTCCACACTGTTTTCCAAAATGGTTGTACCAATTTGCATTCCCACCAACAGTGTAAGAGGGATCCCCTTTCTCCACATCCTCTCCAACATTTGTTTCTTGCCTTGTCAATTTTTGCCATTCTAACTGGTGTAAGGTGGTATCTCAAGGTGGTTTTGATTTGAATTTCCCTGATGGCTAATGATTTTGAACACTTTTTCATGTGTCTGTGAGCCATTTGTATGTCTTCATTGGAAAAGTGTCTGTTCATATCTTCTGCCCATTTTTTGATTAGATTATTTGTTTCTCATGTATTGAGTTTGAGAAATTCTTCATAGATCTTGGATACCAGTCTTTTAACTGTCCTGTCATTTGCAAATATCTTCTCCCATTCTGTGGGCTGCCTCTTAGTTTTGTTGCCTGTTTCCTTGGTTGTGCAGAAGCTTTTTATCTTGATGAAGTCCCACAGGTTCATTTTTTCTTTTGTTTCTCTTGCCTTTGGAGATGTGTCATGAAAGAAGTTGCTGTGGCTGATGTCAAAGAGGTTACAGCCTCTATGATTTTGATGGATTCCTGACTCAGATCAAGGTCTTTCATCCATTTGGAGTTTCTATTTGTGTATGGTGTGAGAGAGTGCTCAAGTTTCATTCTTTTGCATATAGCTGTCCAATTTTCCCAGCACCATTTATTGAAGAGACTGTCTTTTTCCACTGGATGTTTTTTCTGGCTTTGTCAAAGATTAGTTGCCCATAGAGCAAGCGACCATTTTTGGGTTCTCTATTCTGTTCCATTGGTCTATGTGTCTGTTTTTGTGCCAGTACCATGCTGTCTTTGTGATCACAGCTTTGTAGTATAGCTTGAAATCAGGCAACGTGATGCCCCCAGCTTTATTTTTCCTTTTCAATATTTTCTTGATGATTCAGGGCCTTTTCTGGTTCCAGACAACTTTAAAGACTGTTTGTTCCAGCTTTTTGAAAAATGTCATTGGTATTTTAATCGGGATGGCACTGAACATGTAGATTGCTCTGGGTAGCATAGACATTTTAACTATGTTTATTATTCCAATCCATGAGCATGGAATGTTTATCCATCTTTTTGTGTCTTCTTCAATGTCTTTCAAGAGTGATCTGTAGTTTCTAGAATATAGATCCTTTACTTCTCTGGTTAAGTTAATTCCGAGATATCGTAGATATTTGGTGCTATTGTAAATGGAATCAATTCCCTAATTTCTCTTTCTTCAGTCTCATTGTTCGTGTATAGAAATGCAACTGATTTCTGAGCATTGGTTTTGTGTCCTGACACATTACTGAATTCCTCTATAAGTTCTAGTAATTTGGGGGTGGAGTCATTTGCGTTTTCCATATAGAGTATCATGTCATCTGTGAAGAGAGACAGTTTGATTTCTTTGCCGATTTGAATACCTTTTATCCCTTTTTGTTGTCTGATCGCTGTTGCAAGGACTTCTAGTACTATGCTAAATAATAATGGGGAGAGTGGACATCCTTGTCGTGTTCCTAATCTTAAGGGAAAGGCTTTCAGCTTTTCTCCATTGAGAATGATATTCTCTGTAGGCTTTTCATGGATGGTTTTTATGAAATTGAGGAATGTACCCTCTATCCCTACACTCTGAAATGTTTTAATCAAGAAAGGATGCTCTATTTTGTCAAATGCTTTTTCTGCATCAATTGAGAGGATCATATGGTTCTGACTCATTTCTTGTTGATATGATCTATCACAGTGATCAATTTGCATATGCTGAACCACCCTTGCATCCCAGGGATGAATCCCACTTGGACGTGATGGATAATCCTTTTAATGTACTGTTGGATCCTATTAGCTAGGATCTTGTTGAGAATTTTGGCATCCTTATTCATCAGGGATATCGGTCTGTAATTCTCCTTTTTGATGGGGTCTTTGCCAGGTTTGGGGAGCAAGGTAATACTGGCCTCATAGAATGAGTTTTGTAGTTTTCCTTCTGTTTCTATTTTTTGAAACAGCTTCAGGACAATAGGTATTATTTCTCCTTTGAATGTTTGGTAGAATTCCCCAGGGAATCTGTTAGGCCCTGGACTCTTGTTTTCTGGGAGGTTTTTGATCACTGCTTCAACCTCTTCATAATTAATTGGTCTGTTTAAATAATCAGTTTCTTCCTGTTTCAGTCTTTGTAGTTTAAAGGTTTCCAGGAAGGCACCCATTTCTTTCAGGTTGCTTAATTTATTGGCATAAAGTTGTTGATAAAAGTTTCTAATGATCCTTCCTATTTCTTTGATGTTGGTCGTGATCTCTCCTTTTTCATTCATAATTTTATTAATTTGGGTCCTTTCTCTATTCTTTTGAATAAGTCTGGCCAATGGCTTATCGATCTTATTTATTCTTTCAAAGAACCAGCTTCTCCTTTTGTTGATCTGCTCTGCTGTGCTCCTGGTTTCTAATTCATTGGTCTCTGCTCTAATCTTGATCAACTGCCTTCTTGTGTGTGGGTTAGGCCTGTTCTGTTCCAGCTCCAGCTTCTTGAGGTGAGAATATAAAAACTGCATTTTAGATTTTTCTATTCTTTTGAGTGAGACTTAGATGGCTATGTATTTTCCCCTTAGGACTGCCTTTGCAGTGTCCCATAGGTTTTGGACTGCTGTGTTTTCATTCTCATTGGTTTCCATAAATTGCTTAAGTTCATCTTTCATTCCCTGGTTTACCCAATCATTCTTGAGCAGGATGGTTCTTAGTTTCCAAGTGTTTGAGTTTCTTCCAAATTTTCCCTTGTGATTGAGTTCCAGTTTCAAAGCATTGTGGTCTGAGAATATGCAGGGAATAATATCAGTCTCAGTGTCGGTTGAGACCTGGTTTGTGATCCAGTATATGATCTATTCTGGAGAAAGTTCCATGTGCGTTCGAAAAGAATGAGTATTCTGTTGTTCTGGGATGTAGTGTTCTGTATATATCTGTGAGGTCGATCTGGTCCAGTATTTCATTCAAAGCTCTTGTTTTTTTGTTGATTTTCTGCTTAGGTGAGCTGTCTATTGCGGAGAATGGAGTGTTGAGGTCCCTTACTATTAACATATTATTATCTATATGTCTCTTTATTCTGGTTAAGAGTTGGCTTGTGTATCTAGCTGCTCCCTTGTTGGGGGCATAGATATTTATAATTGTTATATCCACGTGTTGGATACATGCTTTAAGAATAATATAGTGTCCTTCTGTATCTCCAACTATAGTTTTTAGTTTCAAATCTAATCTGTCTGATATGAGAATTGCTACCCCAGCTTTCTTTTGAGGTCCATTGGCATGAAAAATGGTTCTCCATCCCTTCACTTTCAGTCTGGATGTATCTTTAGGTTCAAAATGAGTCTCTTACAGATAGCATATGGATGGGTCATGTCTTTTTATCCAATCTGCAACCCTGTGGCATTTTATGGGAGCATTTTGACCATTCACACTGAGAGTGATTATTGAGAGATATGATTTTAATGATGTGATGTTGCCTGTGAAGTCTTTGTTTCCATAGATTGTAAATTTCTGTTCTGTATCACTTTGGGAGTCTTTTTACTTTTATAGAACCCCCCTTAATATTTCTTGTAGGGCTGGCTTGGTGGTCACATATTCTTTTAGTTTCTGCTCATCTTGGAAGGTCCTTGTCTCTCCATCAATTCTGATTGACAGCCTTGCTGGATAAAGGATCCCTGGCTGCATGTTCTTCTCACTTAGTGCTCTGAATATGCCTTGCCAGCTTTTCCTGGTTTGCCAGGTCTCTGTAGACAGGTCTGAAGTTATTCTGATGTTCCTCCCTGTGTAGGTGGGGATTCTCTTCCCCCTGGCCACTTTCAAGATTGTATCCTTGGATCTAATATTTGCGAATTGTACTATGATGTGATGTGGAGTTGGTCTGTTCTCATTGATCTTGGACGGGTCCTCTCTGCTTCTTGGACATGAATGTTTGTTTCCTTTGCCAGATTAGGGAAGTTCTCAGCTGCAATTTGTTCAAATACCTCTTCTAGATCTCTTGCTTTCTCCACCCCCTCAGGGATGCCGATGATTCTGACATTGGAACCTTTCATTGAGTCAGTAATCTCCCATACTCTACATTCTTGAGATTGGATTTTTTTTTTAAGCCAAGTTCCCATTTTTTCCTTCTTTTCCATCATCCCATCTTCCAATTCATTAATTCAGTCTTCTGCCTTATTAACCCTGGCTGTCAGAGCATCCAGCTTAGACTTCATTTGATTCATAGCGTTTTTAATTTCTGCCAGATTCACTCTCATTTCTGCCCTTAGAGATTCTATATTCTCATTAATATTTTCATTAATATTTTTTTTCAAGCCTACACATCATCTTGACCATTGTTACTCTGAACTCCATTTCTGACAATTTGGTTATACCCATATCCATCAGTTCTGTGGCAGAGGCCACAGTCTCTGTCTCCTTTCTTTGCTGGAGATTCCTCCTCCTTGTCATTCTGATGAGGAGAGGTTGTGGGGATGCACAGTGCCCAAATTATTGACCAGGATCCAGGCAATGTGCATTTGTTTTATAGGGACTTTAGGGATATGGGCTTCTTGATTTTTCAGCCTGCCTTCTGGGGAAGGCTGCCACACTGATCTTCAGGCAACCTTGTTTGGGTAGAGTGGCCCAGTCCCCTGTGAGAGGGGGTCGGGATGGGCACAATGCAAACCGGTATTTCTGGGCTTTTGTTCTCTGGCGGCTTTCCCTGGCAGTTTTCTATGACTCTTCTGAGAGTCAGAGCAGCAGTGGCCATATCCTAGCTTCTGTCTCGGAACAGAGAGAGTGCAGTCAGCTCTCCACTGAGCTCTCCTGGTCACTTTAACTCTGTTTCTGCAGTGCTGCTAAAAACCCCACAGCATCCCAGGTTGTGCGCCCCACAGCCACTCCCCTAGTCCTCGCTTCCAGGGCCCGCATGTCTCTATCCTTTTTGCTTCTAACACCGACAGCCACCCCCAGTTCCCGCACGTGCTCCCGGGCTCCCTGTTTCAGTATGGTTTGTGTGAGCACTCTGCAACTCCAGTTTTCAGTCTGGTTGCGTGCACTCTGGAGCTCTGGTTTTCAGTCTGGTCACAAGCACTCCAAAGCTCCCGGTATCAGTCTGGTTCCAGTGAGTGTTCCAGTGCTCTGAATTTCAGTCTGGTCATGCATGCTCCCGAGCTCACGGTCTCAGTCAGCTTTCTTGTGGGTGCCGGTCCTCGAGTCCAGCCTGCTCCCCACTGCAGGTGGCTACTGCTTCCTGGCAACCAACTGCAGTGGCTCCCTCCCCCTTCTGTTTATCTTCTTTTTTTTTTTTTTAAAGATTTTATTTATTTATTCAACAGAGATAGAGACAGCCAGCGAGAGAGGGAACACAAGCAGGGGGAGTGGGAGAGGAAGAAGCAGGCTCATAGCAGAGGAGCCTGATGTGGGGCTCGATCCCATAACGCCGGGATCATGCCCTGAGCCGAAGGCAGACACTTAACCGCTGTGCCACCCAGGCGCCCCCCTTCTGTTTATCTTCTGATATCTGCGCGAGGATTCATGGCTCCCTGCTTCCTACCTCAATACTCAGAGCCGGAGGTGTTCCTTTGTAGAAATCCAGATGTATCTTCCTACGTCTTGGGCTGATTTCGTGGGTGTTCAGGATGATCTGGAAAATAACCAGCTCAAGTCAGGGGATCAGCTGAAAAAAGTTCCCCTACTCCTCCACCATCTTTTCTCCCCTCCTCCATCAGACTTCATTCTTAAAAATAGTAATAGTAATTCTTTTTTTTTTAAAGATTTTATTTATTTATTTGACAGAGAGAGAGACGGCCAGTGAGAGAGGGAACACAAGCAGGGGTAGTGGGAGAGGAAGAAGCAGGCTCATAGCGGAGGAGCCTGATGTGGGACTCGATCCCAGAACGCCAGGATCACGCCCTGAGCTGAAGGCAGACGCTTAACCGCTGTGCCACCCAGGTGCCCCAGTAATAGTAATTCTTGAATATGTGCTTTCAGGATATTTATCTAACAACAGGCAAAATGGGTAGTCATGGTAGCTTATTAGAATCTTAATGAGAAAATCATAGCACCTCCGTTATCTGTTCAACAGCCAAAAGGAATTCCTATGTGAACAAATAAATACCTATGAATGAATTCCTTTTATAGGGTGTTATGTTTGTGTTTTGGTTATTTTTTTAAAGATTTTTATTTATTTTATTTAAGAGAGAGAGAAAGAGTGAAAGGGGGGAGAGGGGCAGAGGAAGAGGGACAAGCCGACTCCCTGACTAACAAGGAGCCCAAGGCCTGGCTCCACACAGGGCTTATCCTAGGACCCTGGGGTCATGACCTGAGCTGAAGTCAGATGCTTAACTGAGCCACTTAGGCTCCCCTATGATACTGTTTTTAAAAAATGCTATTCCTTTATACCTGTTACCCTTTTAATACTAAGATCATTCAGGTCATTACTAGTTTTACAGATTATAATATTTTAATTTTATTTACTGTAGTTTATATATTAGAAGCATATAAATTTTTATGCAATGATAGTGAAATAGTAACCCATCTTAATTTCTTCCAGGAGAAGGTGAATCGATGTTGAACAAATATGATAAATTGTTAATTTTTAATTTCAGATTCTGTCTTTGTTGCAATCAAATTTCTCTCCTGATTCAGAATGTTTTGCTTCATTCAGAAGAGTCACTGCATTTTCAGACAATTTATTAATAAACACAAATTTAAACAAAGCCAGAAGCTTAATTAGCCTAAAAACACTAACTCTCACTGGAGACTTTCCTTCGTATTACAAAATGACATATATTGCATCGTTTAATTTATTCTTAAATTCAAGCCATTTTAGTAACTTTCTTTTTAAATGATCTGTAGGCAAATTAAACTCCTAAGAAAAATGTATTGGATTTTTTTTTGAAAGAAGTAACCTGTAACAATTTGAAAATAAATTAGGAAAATGCAAAGAAATACAGAAAGATTGTAGTATATAATACTAATATCAGTTCGATTTATTCTCTGTTTAGTTTTTAATTTTTATATGACTCTAGAGATCAAGGTATTTACTGATTTCTTAGTATTAAAACACACCTGTGCTTTCATTTTATTTTTATTTATATGTTAAAGATTTTTCCTTTATCATTAAGACATAGTTCAAAATAGTCTATATATAATTCAGCATAGGTATCTCTGTTACATAGACACTTAATTTGCCAAGATTCCTCTAATTACCTTGCCATTGTCAAACCCATGAATAAATCCTTTATTTTCTTTAAAGTGAGATGGACAAAGGTTATTTCCAATTTCAGATATCTGGCTAGGGAGAGGAATATCATTTCCTTTCTTTTGCAAATAATGTGTCAAATTAAAAACAAACAAGCAAACAAACAGAAAGAACGATAGGAATTACCGACCCTGGGTGAGTTACAATGACTGCTCCATTGAGGTCTATGTCTTCAGGAGACATCATTTTTATTTATGTCTAGGCATTGTTTTGAAGCAGGAATTTAATTTATGGATTTTCTAGTATGCAGAGTATTAAAATGTATTCACAATATATGTGTATAATTACCCATTTAAATAAAAAAATAAATGGGTGATAAAGAAATGTAGCAGGAGAAAAATAAGGTATTTTAGAGTCAGTGAGAAATGTAGTAGTGAGATAATGATAATTTTCATTTTACTGTATTAATTCATTCTGCTTATATCAGCAATATGATTTTAACGAACCGGTACAAAATCCAAAGTTTGTGTACTATAGTACTGTAAGTATGCTAAAAAACATTTACTTTTGAAGAGTCTCAGTTGTGCTCTTTTGGACTGTCATATTTTTTTATTCCATACTCTATTACATATTTGAATATGAAACTTTATCGACAAAACTATGTAAAAGAGCGTGTGTAATAGTGGTAGAGAAAAGAAAATACTTAAATGTCAGATGAAAGTATGTTGTCTATTTTAAGCCTGTGGGATCCCAGGGGAAATATTTTGTATTGTAAATATTTTAAAAGTAACATACCATCCAAATACACTGCATTATAATATGCTAATTATTTTCTGGGTTAGCACATTATTTCTGAGTATCCTTGACAACTCTCTTTTTCCTAAAGATTGTATGGGAAATATGCTATGTTTTAAACATAAAATACCATGTTACCAGTTGATATGCCCTTAAAATTTTATGTTTCTGCCTTCCATTAATTTCATTTTACTCTTTGTATATGTTTATAGTTCTTAGAATTATGAAAAATCAGAAATATTTATAGGTACTACTCAGTTTTTTCCAGGATAATTTATCATTGATGATTTTGCTCCCCTCAGAATCTTTCTAGAGAATTTGCTAACAACCAAAAAGCAGCAGATAAAATTGCCTCCCTCAACTAAATAAAGCAAAACAAAAAGAAAAATGTCCTAAGAATCTACTAACAGCCACAAACAAATTTGGGCATTCTGTTCAGGTTATTATTATCACCATCTTCAATTCCTTGTTCAGTTATTACTTAGCCATTTACCATTTCTATAACCATATTCAAAGAGACTAGATTTTTTAATAATATACATAACTGTGAATTATTACAAAATTAGGGAATATAAGAACAAGAATTTTGACCAACAGTGTATTGTTAATTCAGTCACTATAATGAATGTACTATTCCATAATACATGCATGTTTTAATAATCATTTTTTTTGATAATATACTTTATGGCATAATGACAAAATTCCCCACCTCACTACTCATGCAGAGATCTAAAATGCCAAGCAAGTTATGCCAATGTACAGCAATGCCAATGTTAATGTCTGTAATTAGTGGAAATATTATTTTGCTGGTATGTAAATCATTAAGTGGAACGTTTGCATTAAAAAATGGAAATCTTCAGGAACCACAGTTATATAATGAATTTCTTGCATCAGCAATGCCTGATACTTTATTTCTTAAGATGATCAGTGATTGAGGTGTGTTTAGTTCCATATTAAGCATCCTAGTTCTTGTTGAACTCAATGTTAGTACAGGTTGCATCTTGAAAGCACTCAGAATTCTTTTAACAACCTCCACTGAACGGGTATGTCTTCTCCACATGGGATCTTCATGTGCTTCCTGTCTTGCACTTACCTCTGAACATTCTGCCTCCCTCCATCACATAGAGGCTACAGTGTCTCTAGCCTTGACTAAGACACAAAAGTGACAACACTGACCAAGCCAGAGTGCTCTGGAGGCAGCCCTCTGCAGGTGTTTCACACCCCCCTTCCTTTTAACAGTTACCATCCCCATCTTTCCTCTTCCTTTGCTTCCTTCTTTCACCAGATAATCACTTTGTTACTTGGTGTTTTTTCTAACACCCTTTTAGAGCATATTTCTCTGTTGGAGTTTCCCAAACATACTTTTAACATAATGACGTCCCAAATATTTTACCTTAATATGAATAGAAAGAACTTACAATAGAGAAGACATTAAAATCCAATGTAACTTTTTAAAATTTGTTTATTTTAAAAGAAGTGGTAAAAGAAATACATGGGAGTAAGACAAATGCAGAGTTAGATAACAGAAAATAAAATAGGAGATGATAATTTTATATCATTTTAACTGAAAAAGTTCTAAATTACTGTGGATTATAATATAACCTCCACAGAATAATGCAAGTTTTTAGGATTTAGAGTAATTTTTCAACAATGAGAGTGAGTTAGTAGACATTTGAACACTATCTCAAGGAATTTTCTTTAAGTGACTAGATTTTAAGAGATTATTTTACCCCATCTAAGGACAGATTATATGCTTATAACTGCCTTGAAATCCTATGATCTGTGTACAAAATTTGGATTTGTTAATTCCCATTTCAGAAAATGAACTTTATGAGAATGTTAATATTACATACACATTTTCATGTGTGTGTCCTTTTACACATAAACACACACATAGGATAAACTGTTCATCAATGTTAATATTATTTATACATTTTCATATTTAAGTGACTTCTAGGCTTAACATAATTTGTAATGCAATGCACATCATTTAAATGAATTAGTAAGTCTTCCACTGTTGGTAATAAAAAAGAATCCTTCTTCAAAACTCACTCTAAAATAATTAGCTACTAGATAATTAAAACATCATTTTATGTATAAACACACACACATAAGTACACACAGGTCTATAAGTCATGGTCCAAAGAAGGATTGGGGATGCATGAACTGGAACAACTTCTATTCAAAATAAACGTAGAAAACACTGATACTCAGGCGTAACTGGGCTGGGCACACAGAGAGACAAAGTGGCTATCATTGAACCGGGACTCGGTGAAGATTAGATGGATGGAATAGCTTCTGAATTGGGTTTGAGACTATGTAAGGTTTTGTAATGTAATGTGTTATTTGTGAGTGAAATTAATTGCACTCTCAAATCACATAGTAATTAGATGATATAATGGATTAATAATATTATTTTTCTGACAAAAACTCTGAAAGCTGTTTGAGCTTCATAGGTTCTGTTGAATATCACCACACAGTGCTTAACAATGTGAATGGCTCTGTGCCTGGTGCTATTAAGTGAAGTTGCTTTTAGAAAAATATTAGATATTTTGATTAGGGCAAAAGGGAGCGTATTTTAAAGAAGGCACCCTTATAGATGGCTTAAAATAACATCAGTGACCAAATATATCTGACCTTTGAATATCACAAAATGTCATTCTAATCTTGAAGCATAGAGTGAAAATAAAGTTTCATTTACTATGGTTAGAAAATGGTGCATTTAGTTCCTTGCTTCTATATTACCATCAACAGAACACCTAGTAAAAGCCTATTTTTATGTTAAATAAAAAGAGCTACAGGGTGCCTGGGTGGCGCAGTCCTTAAGCGTCTGCCTTCGGCTCAGGGCGTGATCCCGGCATTATGGGATCGAGCCCCACATCAGGCTCCTCGGCTATGAGCCTGCTTCTTCCTCTCCCACTCCCCCTGCTTGTGTTCCCTCTCTTGCTGGCTGTCTCTATCTCTGTCAAATAAATAAATAAAATTTAAAAAAAAAAGAGCCACAATTGCTCTTCTTTCAGTACAAAAAAATGTTTCTTAAATATTTTCATTGTATTTGGAATTATCAAATATTAGATCCAAGGAGCATATACTGTCATGGCTATTGCCTCATAGAGGTATATATCCCATAACAAAATAGAAATCACTAAATTTTTATATATGTATTATCACGTATTTTGTGTTGAACAATATTTTATTTGGTGAGAATAAGAATAAAGAACTGGAAAACAAGGTTTGGAACTTAAAATGCAGTTGATAAAGAGAACAAAGCAAGACAAAACATACATTGCATTATGTTATAGGAAGTGTGAAGATCTTAGACTGTCAGAGAGTAGATAATTATATACAGAGAGGAATCACTAGTTGGAAACACTACAAATGGTTAGATATAAACAGGTAGAACCAACAAGCATGTTGTATATTGGAGACAAACAAGTACAAGTGTATAGGAAAAAGTTCAATGCAAAGATATTTTATGAAAAATGGTACATAACATGATTTAATAAAAGGGGTGATGGGAAAACAAACTGAACTTACTACTATACCTATAGTACTTAATATATCCCTGGTAATGTATTACTGTGGGGATTGTTCAATATTATCACTAAACTTTACATGCATTTTCCAAGCCCACCCACCTAACAGGTAGTCTGCACTATTAGAATTCAGGTTCATTACTAGCTTGTGAATCTATGAATCGCTACTCTATCTTACAAGTTGCTCTAAGTTATGTTTATATTCAAAATGGGATGGCTGTGATTATGAAGAGATTTATGTCATCTGACAAAACCTTTGCTTTGTTTTCAGGATTTGTGTTTACTCAATGTCTTTTTTTGTTTGTGTTTTTGTTCTACATAACTTTACACAGTTTAACAATTTATGTATTCTTAAGTACTCACCAACTGGGTATCTGTAAAAACAGGTAAGAAAGAAAATGAGCACCAAATGTATATAAATAGTTACTGGTGATAATTTATGTAAGAGAAGTTTAAACAGGCTTCTCATTGCAGTGTAGTCTGCAGGAAAACGCATCATTATATCTTGGTCATGAAGAATAATATGAGCAACTGTAGACAGAAATGGAACATAAGTTGTTACAGTAGTAGACTGAGAAAAGGCATAGAGATCTGAAAAAGCTATGCTTTCCAGGGATTTTCTAAGTATCCATTGCTGTGTAATGAATTACCTCACTACTTAGCAACTTATACCAGCAAATGCTTATTATATTAAAGTTTTCCTGGATAAGAAATTTGGTAATAGTTCAGTTACATAGTTCTGCCTTGGGGTCTTTCATGAGGTGCCCGTTAAGCCGCCAGGTCTTCAGTCATGTCCAAGCTCAACTGGCTAAAGAATTTGCTTTCTACTTCACTTCCATTGTTGGTAACCTCAGTTCCTCACTGAAGTTTGGCAGAGGTTTCTGATCCCCTTCATGTGAGCTCTCCATAGAGTTGTTTACAACATGGTAGCTTGAGCAAGTGATTTAAGAAAGAGAATCCAAAATGGTAGCTATGGTCTTTTTATAATCCAATACTGGTAGTGACATAATACCATCATGTCTGCCACATACCATTAGCATTTGTGACCATTAGTCACAAAGATGAACTGGTTAAGTGTGAGAGTGAACTAAACAAAGATGTTAATAGCAGGAAGCGAGAGTCATGGGGGCCCTTTGGAGACTGGCTGCTCACAGAGCAGAGAATTCTATACAATCATAAACATCACCTCTATTCCCTTTTCAGGAAACATTTGGCGACATAGGGAGACAAGTTTGGCTGTCAGAACTGGGAGTGTTGCCTCTGGTATCAATGAGGAAGGACCAGAGATGCTGATAGACAGCCTACAATGCACAGGACAGGCCCCCAAACTAATTTCCATCCCCACATGTTAATAATGCTAAGGTTATACAACACTGTTGAGCTAAGTTAGAAAGTAAACAGGAGGCTATTAATAAAAATAATTTGTGACATGGAGATTCTCTAAATATTGTTTGCATATGACATTCTAAGGAAGCCAGTGAAAGAGACACTCAAAACAAGGGAAACAAAAATAATACTAAAAATAAAGAAGTAAAATAAAATGGTCAGAGAGGAAAAAAGTGCTTGTTTCAGGTCATCTGATTTTATATATGTAAAATTAAATAAAACCTTCTGATAAATGAACTAAGAGAATATTTTTGAGAATTGAAGTAAGAATTATTTTTATATAAACCAGAATATACCAGTTGCAAATAAATGTATTTTCCTGTCAGTTTGGTTTTTCTTTCCTCTTTTAACCAAGAGTTAAGAATGTTCCCATCAAACCAGGAAGTGGGGCTCTGTTTTTCTAATTTTATTAATACTGCCTAGATTTTTCATGACCTAGCAGAGTTTGCCATCTGTGTGTTTCTAAATTATTTTAGAAAGGATTGCGTTTACCTTTGTTGTCTAAGACATGATCAGTTTTGCAATTTTATATGATATAAAAAGCATTTTGTGTGTGTGTTCCTATTCTCTTTAGCATTATTTAATATTCATTTTAAGACATCCATCAACTTTTGAAGCTGTCTTTTCAAATAATCAACTCTGGCTTTGTTATTTCCTTGTCTTTAATCTTTTGTGTTTTTTGTTTGTTTTGCTTCATTCATTTTTGTTCTTTTTTTATTTTCTTCTTCTTTCATTAGTTGAATCTGTTATTGTTACTCTAAATTCTTTAATTTATAAATTTGTCTCTGTATGGACTTCAAGTAGATGGCAGTGTTATATATATATATATATATATATATATATATATATAAATTTAATACACATTCTTCTCTACTTAAAAATAAACAGATATATGCATATTTGTATATATACGTAAATTATATATAATTATATGTATCATATATAATTCTTTTAATTTTTAAATGTAGTCTATTCTTTATGTTCATTGATACATATTTATTTACCAACCTATTTGGATTCTATTTATATTTTCTCTGGTATTTTTTTCTCATTTTTCACTATTTGAGTGGTTTTTTTTTTCTATTTTTGTTTTGTTTCCATCTGTTGTTGCAAGAGTAAAACACTATTAATGTTGCTCGAGAGGCTACTTTGCAAAAATTTCTGTGACTGTAGTTTGCAGCCTATAACTAATTATCCGCCTGGATTTTAAAGAACTCTGATGTGCTCCACCTCAGATTACCTCTTCCTAGTACAAGGTTTATATTAATATCCCATCATTTTTTCCACTATTTTCATTTCATATCAGGTTTGGAATTACTAGGATATAGTGAAAAATATTTTAATTATTCAATATTTATTTATATTATCCATGCTTTCTTTGCTTACTTTTCCTTTTTGCATCTCAGAAATTTCTCTGATACTTTTTCTTTTTCTTAAAATATGAACTCCAGAATCTCATATTTTTTAAGAGAATGTATCATTTCTTTGATAAAATACTTACTCTTACATTGATAATTACTTTTGTTGATTGTATAATTAGAAGTTTACATTTATTTTCTATCAAAAATTTTGTGATAGTTAATAATTTTTTGTCTTCCGTTGTTGTTAAGAAATTACCTAATATTTGTATATTCATTTTAGTTAATTTAATTAGATATGTCTAATTAGATAAATGGTTAGGGACTCTTGGCCTCCATATTTTTTTCTCTCTTATGTTCTCTGTATTTTTGTCTCCTATGTAACTTGCTCATTTCCTAGTACAAACTCAGGTGAGCGAAGTCCTGAAATTAAATATTTTTAGGATAGATACTGGTTTGTCATCCAAAGTGCAAAGGGTGAGCCAAATTTCCTTTGCCAGAGATTGGGTGTGCATTCTATGTAGATTATATCTACATGTCTGTCTCTATTTTGGTCTATCTATCTATCTATCTATCTATCCATCTATCTACCTATCTATCATATGTATATGTAGGTTGTAGACCTATGTGGCTTCAGCTTGGGAGAGGAAGAGATGAAGCTATCTGGAATGTGCTGTTAAGGCAAAGGGTTTCAGTGTATACCGAATACCCATTCTCTTTTTTTTACATAGAAATAAACCTTGATTTTTATTCATGACAGCAAAGAACCTAACTAAAACATTACATATCTCATCATTCTGTAATAGAGTTATCCGAAGAAATGTTTATTAAATGCTGTGGTAAGATCTTGGGAATAGCCCCTTTACACTTTGCATACCCTTTCTTTCTATTTGGAATGCAGCTAAAATACCAGGATTTCACCCAGTCACATTTAGACCTTCTGGATGGGTACTAAACCAAAAAACAAACAAACGCTGAGCATTATTTTGGCCTAAGGCTCAGTTGACTACTTACACTTGTATAATAGTTGGTTGATGTTGTTGTTTTCCACTAGAACTTTCCAGATATTGCTCCATTGTTTATCTGATTGGAAATTTTTTTTTTTTCTAAAAAGACATGCAGGGCAATTTTTATTCTTGTCATTCTCTAAGTAATATGTCTCTTTATCATTGGCTTTATAGAAATTTTATTATTTTATGTTTTGTACTTTTCTTTGTATTTATTCTTTGGTTTTGTTGAGCTTTGTGGATATATGAATTTATTATTTTCATCAAATTGAAAAGTATGTATTCTTGGGGTGCCTGGATGGCTCAGTCAGTAAAGCATCTGCCTTCAGCTCAGCTCATGATTCCAGGCTCTTGGGATCGAGCCCTGCATCAGGCTTCCTGCTCAGTGGGGAGTCTGCCTCTCCCCTAGCTCAGGGTCTCTGTCACTCAAATAAATAAATAAAATTTAAAAAAAAAGAAAAAGAAAATTATGTATTCCTTATTTCTTTAACAATTTTCTCCCTTCTGCTATGTACTCTTGCTCTTCTATTGTAATTACACGTTAGACCACTTGAAGTTTTTCCTCACATGACTAAAATTCTTTAGTTTCTTAGCTAACTTTTTTCTTTGTGTGGTTAGTTTTTTTGTCCTGTCTTCAATTTCACCAACTTTTTCTTCTTTAGTGTCTGATTTTCCTTTCAGCCTATCTAGTCAATATTTCATTTCAGATATTGAACTATTTTTTCATCTCTAGAAATTCAAAATTATTTTTATAATGTTCTCAATATTTTTATGTTTTCATTTTTATCTGTGAATATATATTCATAATAGCCCTATTAAAGTTCTTGTCTGTTGACTCCATAATATTTTACAAACTGATTATGGGTCATATAGTCTTGCTTCTTCACATGTCCAATAATTTTTGTCAATTTTAGGACCATGTGGTTTACTTTGTTGAATATTATATATAATATATATTTTCCAAATATGTGTGTGTATACATATTTATTAATTTAAATATATGTGTGTGTGTTTGTATTTTGTTTTTTACCACATATTTAATTAACTTGTAAATCAGCTTGACTCTTTCAAAGTTCTTTAGGGCTTACCTATGGTTACCTTCACTCTAAGGCTACTTTAGCCCTATTTTAAGGGTGTAGCTTCTCTGGGATTTCTACAAAATATCCCTTGTATTTAAAAATATCTCTATCCTCTAGATGATTCACTCTAGCGTTATGTGAGCTTTGGGTATTCTTCCACTTATGGCTTTTCTGTAGTTTTACATTGCCTGGTAGTTTTTCTTTGAGTTATGAATTCCTGCCCTTTCCTTAGTATTTATCTAAAGGCAAAGGGAACCCTTATACATGTTTTGAAAATTTGGTCTCTTCCCTTTTCTCTGGTACTCTGTCATTAAAATTTCAGCCTCCTCCACTTTCCTAAACTCTGATATGTGTATCCTTACATTGGTGAAATTACTGTGATCTTGTGTTTTCCATCCCACAGAAGGTACCGTGTTCTGTAGAACACAGTGTTCATGCAGAACACTGTGATGATATCAGAGCTTGCTTTATTCCCTTCTGTTAGAGATCACAATCCAGTGATGCCCTTTATCCTATGTCTAAAACAATTGTTTATCCCATTTTAGGTGTTCATGGATTTTTGATAAGTCTGGTACCATTTATGCTTTATGGCTGAAACCATGTTATGGTTTTGCAAGTTGTGTGTTATGATTTTGCTTTTAAAAATTTAATTCTCAGTTCTCAATTTATGGACATTTTCTAGTAATATGCTGAAAAACAGACTCATCTTTTAGATTTGTTATTATTTGTTTGTTGTGCAGCTGTTTGATAGGTCAGGAACAAGTATTGTTCTTTTAATGGTAGTTGTTTTCACATTTATAAGTCTGCTTATTCCTTTGTTAGATGATTGTTTTTTGAATCATTTGGCATGACAGAAGTTATACAGCACTATATATTACTCTGAAGATCATAAATCTGGTCACTGTAGCACAAACACTAAAGAAAGGATTCTCATTAAATTTTAGAAGGTACTTGCAAGCCATAATCCTAGACATCAGACCTAGACCATGAAAACCTGCTCTATCATCTGTTTGCATCTGTTTCAGATACGCAAGTGGCATTGTCCTTTCAATTTGGTTACAGATTGTTTAATAATGCCAGTTTTTCAAGAATTCATCTTACATCTGTTGTTAAAGATCAAGGTATTGGAAAGAACCAAATGTTAAGAGCCATCTATTAAAAATAGCAAACCCCAAATCAGCAAAGATGAAAATTGCCAGAAAAATAGAAAATGGAAGTGGAAAGAAGCACGGAAGCCTGTAGTAGTCCCTGGCTCCAGCATGGAGATACCTTGTTCCAATGGTCTTGGTTACAGATTAACTTCTATTTTAGTATAAGGATATATAAAATTATAGCTTTATGTTCCATATGTATTACTTATAAAACACTTTATGGGAAATGATTCACAAGCCTTTTTTGTCCTTATGAATATATTCATTATATTTTACCAACTTTATCCAAAATTTTAACCAATTTAATTGATTCTTCCCATCTTATTTTTGTAGGTATTATAATCTTACAAAAGTAGCTTATTTCTTATCATGCAGTCTATACTTATACCATACTTCCAACTTTCTGTTTTAATATCTTTTACTCTGGAACAGTTGAGCACTTCTTATTTTAGGACAAAATTATACTGTCTTTTTTACTTTACAAACAAAATCACATTGGTGACCCTTGCATACATATGCTTCCATGCTTTTATTCCTTCATAATGAGCACATATATTTACATAATAGAAAAAAAAACATTTACTCATCTTTTTACCTATTAATTTATGGCAACTTTATAATGTATAAGCAGGAATATTGCATTTATTTTTATCTGGAATTGAAGATTGTTGGTCAATTAACTCAATGTAGTATTAGTTTTTTATTTAAGGATGTTGAGATAACAATTTAAATTAACATACTGAATTTTAGTTTATAACACTTTAAGAGATTTACAAGACTAGACATTTGAAAGAAATCCATTGTGATAATTATGTTCAGTTTGACATAGTTGTATACATTTGTAAACTTAAACAATATATGTGAACAGGGTTGATTTACAATACAAGAGATCTAGAAAGTTTAAACATGAAAAAAAACTGTAGGCATAGATAAAGAGAATATTATTAGGCTATATTAGAATTAGGGAGAAAGAGAGTTGTTTGCAAACAGATATTATTAACTCACTTTAATTTTTTTAGAGATGTTACATGAAACTTTTTTCACTCAACTTATAAATATCTCTATTAATAATCAAGTATTTACAGACTTTTAAAATCTTGTTTAAAGGTTCCAAGTATTCCAATCTCCTTCTTATCTGATAATCTTATAATAAAGGTCATTAGCTTAAATCACAGTTAAGACATTCTTTGCAGGGTTAATGTTTCAATGCAAAAGTTTACCTTAGAATAACTAAAACAGTTAAAATTTAATAATTATTTTCTGGAAGAATTTCTTATGAAAAATCTTTCTTATTTTAAAATTTTGCCCAAATGGTAAGTGAAATTTATAATTGTGCTTGAAGTTATACCATTTAGAAAAATAAATACAAGAATGAGAATATATTATCTAGTCAAGAGGAAGTGTAAGTTTTATCAGCCAGTGAATCCATAAGGAATTGACTGATAGTCAAAAATGAAATATCACTTGAGAATGCTTTGGTGCAGGAATCAGCATCCTCCTGGAAAGTAGAATGTGTGGAGAGAAGCTCTTTTTCCAAGCAAATTTGTCCTATAATAAAGAGCAGAAATGTTTTTATAAGGTTTCAAAAAGATTCCTCAGGCAGTTTATGCAAATGATACCAGTCTGAGGGAAACTTCTTAAATTGGTATTCCTTGAGATGAACTCAGAAAATATATTGGCTCTTTGCCTGTCTCCTGATTTATGAGTGTGGTCTAATAGATACGTAACAATGTTTCCAGTAGACAGACAGATAGAATGGTTAGTAGCAAAGCAGTGTTCCTGCAGACATTCAGCAAAGAAAATAAGTATAATTATGATCATCCAACTAAAAAGCTATGGGGACCTTTATTTCTAGGATAAAGTAAATAAACTCAACTCTGAAGGTCTTAATGTCATATTCAAAGCTTTGATTCAGCATAGAGCTTGTGATAGATAAGTTGGCCTTGGCTATGCTGAGGCTTATCAACGTAAGTCTACAGCATAGAGATGAGTCTACAGCATAGAGATTCATGGCCAAATCTTGTAGAAGCTCCAATTCTTTAGAAGCTTCCCAACCACTTGCCAAAAAGTTAGATTTGCTTAGTGAAGCAACAGAGAGTCAAGAAGCACCAAAGGAATTGGTGAGTGTTTCATGAGAAAGGCATTTGGAGAAAAGTACTTAAAGAACTTGATGAACTTGAGTCTGTCTTGTCAGGGTGGATCAGTTTGCAGCCCAGAGAATAGCTTGAACAGTAAGTGGAAGGCGTGATACTGTAAGGAATTGCTGGTAGAGCAGTTTTCCTGTAGTATTCTAGAAATATGGGACTGAATGTTCTACTTAAATGAGTTTGAGTTTAAACATTTGTCTTAAATTTCAGGTTATCTTTTTTGTAAGTCATAGTATAGTTTTGCAAGATATGTTTTTTTCTATATCAATTCTTATGTTGTATTTTATCCAACATTCCTATGCATTATGTAGTACAAGTTTCTTTGTTTTTTAGGATATCTCATGTCAAATATTGCTGAAAAAGGAAATGTCACATAATTTTGAAAATGACAAAAGAAAAAAATTAAATATATGAAAAGTTTGCATTTGTATTTACTCTCATGAAGGGCTCTGGTGACTGATTTTAGGCATATTGTCTTTCCTTACATCAAGGCATACTTGGATAAGTAGAATTCTTAGTATCAATCAAAGGTAGATCATATTTAAATAAATATAGTAACATTGAACAACCAAATCCCTGATGCCTGAAGCTAGAAAGGTTATTCAGTATTACACAGTGTCAGTGATTTTGCATATTTTTGAAAAATGTTTTGCTGCGCATTCAACCTAAAAATTGTTCTATTCTTGCCTAAGTTCAGTCCCAAATAATATGTATTTTCTGCTTCAAAAAAACATAGAGAAGTCATTTTCAGGCATGGGTAGCAAATGAAATTCCAGGAAACATTTTCAAGAAAAATAAAATTCACTGCATGAAACTATGCGATGTTTAGTAGTTGTACACATTTGGAAATATACATAAAATCTGAAATTTTATATTTTAGGCAAAGGTAATAACTTTCTGTTCTTGGAATATCAGTCCTATTATAAACTTGAATCAGGGGTGCCTGAGTGGCTCAGTTGGTAAATGTCCAACTCTTGGTTTCAGCTCAGGTCATGATCTCACAGTCGTGGGATTGACCCCCGTGTTGGGCTCCACACTCAGTGTGGAGTCTGCTTGAGATTCTCTCTCTCTCTCTTTCTGTCCTTCCCCCGTTCTCTCTCACAAACAAACAAACAAACAAAAACTTGAGTCATTTGAACCAGAAATTACATTTCTTGAAGTGATCCAAATGACAGTACTAATAGAAAGTTAAGAGGAAGGGACTTAGTGAATTTACATCTGTGTGTGTGTGTGTGTGTGTGTGTGTCCAGTGTTTGCACATTATATAAGACTGGAAAGGATGTTCCCTTTGCTAAACCATCTGATCATTTGTGATGTAAATGCTTTTCTCAAGCTCCCTTAGTCTGTCTATAAACAACATGGGTAATGCTAAGTAGATAGTTTTAATATACACCTGTAGTAATAAATGGAAGATAAAACCAAACTTAACTAATGTCCTAATGCAATTTACTATATATGTTAATAATAATTTGAAATCTACATATATTAAAAATTCAGAAATGTATTTATAAGTGCATTTCCCTAAGAAACATCTACAATTTCTTCATTAGAACATTTGAGAGAATTGAGGAACAATTGAAAGTAGAGTCATTTGTTGTTTTTAGGATTTATGGTTTTATGTTTATTTCTTGAAAATTATTTTATTACCTATAACAAAAAAAGTGCTAGAGGAAGCCTGGAATACAAATAGAAAATATTAGAGTCAATAATAATGATCTACCCAATAATTAATACTGCATTTTAAACATTAACACATGATGAACTTAAATATGTTTGTGACAAATTTGTGTTTTATTTTATTAAAATTAGTTGCACCAAAGAAGTAAAAAAATGAAATCGAAGCTGCCTGCCAAAGAAGAGAGAAAGCTCATAATGAGAACCTGTATGGGGAGAGATAAGCTCAAGTAGGGAGGGAAAAACAATTTGGATTCCTTTGAACACTTGTTTCCTTTCAGTTTCTAATGAAACTCTGAGGTACATTTCACCAAACTGACTAACGCACTATAGTACAGAAAGTAGAGTGCCAAAGAAATTTTTCTTTCCTGATTATGTCAAGATTAAAAATAGCAGTTTTAAAAACTGGCCTGTGTGTATGCCAGTTTCAAAATGTCAGCTTCAATACGGCACGATGGATAAAAAAGAGGGGAGAATGACCTGAAGCAGTGGCTTGACAAATGGGGAAAATAACTTGAAATAAATGTAAATGTATTTTTTTATATAAAAATGCCACTGCTCATATTTAAAATACATACCATCATCCATCCAATATTGTTATTACCATTTTAATTTTTAGTGTTTTTATTAAATGTCTCAATTTAACATGTGAAATATATATTCTTAAAAACAGGTATAGTAATTATATTTAATACCTCCATGGTTGTTTAAAACATAACTCAAACTGTTTGCAGTAAGGTTTAGTGAGCATTTAGTTTGCATTCATTAAATGATGTAGAGGCTGATGAGAGAGACTGATTTTAGCTTTGTGATTTTTATATTTCCAAATTAGAGAAGTTAAATCAGTACCTAAGATGATTTATCATATAACAATGATTTCACAGATGGATTTTGTGGAAAGTATATGTTATTATTAACTCACTTTGTGTTTTTATTATACATGTTCGAGTTATAAAGTTATATTGAAGACGTTTTAAACCTTTGTGGATGCAAAAATTCTGCTGAATAGTGATTTTACATATTTTCCAAAGTGAAGGTTTTGGGAGGTGCACAAGGGAAGTGTATTAGTTACTTAGAACAGCTTCTTAGAGGGAAAGAGAGAGAGGGAGTGAGTGGGAGAGAAATGAATATTATATTATGATTCCCCATTCTTTTCAATATTTTATATTTACACAGCAATGCATGTAAAACTTGTTTCAATGAATGAATAAGATAAATGAAGAGGTAAGAAGGGATGTCAAAAAGCACAATATCAGATTGGTGCATATTTATAGATATTCTGATATCCATTCTAACTAATGTTTAGAAATTAAAAAAAAATATTTAAGTAGTACCTCAAAGTTTACGGAAGTGTTGACTGGAAAGGTGAGAGTCTCTCTATGTTAGCTAATTATGTACTTTTAGATTTTTCTTCATCTTTGCTACATGGCATCCTCTTTGAACTTGCTTCTATAAAAATCTTCCTCTCTGTTTTATGTGACTCCAGTACATAGACTGTCTATCTCATCACCAGATCATTTATTTATTTTCTCATTCAACAAACATGCATTTGGTGTTTCAAACATGCTTGACCTCATGCCAAGAAGTAGAGTTGAATAAGGTAGACACAGATATTGATTTAAAAAATTCACACCTTCACCTACTAGCTACAAAGTCCACTAAGCTAAAGACCACTAGAGTTACTTCCTTT
The DNA here is from genome assembly GCF_017311325.1 of Ursus maritimus. Lineage (NCBI taxonomy): Eukaryota > Metazoa > Chordata > Mammalia > Carnivora > Ursidae > Ursus > Ursus maritimus. The sequence continues at coordinate 61,086,453 of NW_024424452.1, forward strand.
TCCAGGAAAGAACATGACAATAATTCCACGTTTATTATGTGATAGGTATTAAGCAGGGAGATTTACAAATAAATTATCTCATTTAATCTCCAAAACATCCTTTTGAGCTGGTTGTTCATAGCCATACTCTTACCTGAGGAAAACAAAGCACAGAGACATAAAAACAATTTGCCCAATGTCTTCAGGTTGGCCAATAGTGGACTCAGTACAAATTTTGTTTCAAACCCATGCCAAACACAACTTCATTAGGGCAAGAATCAATATAAGGTGGTGGTCTAGTATTTTTTATTAGGCAGATAATTTCAGACATATTACAACTTCTCTGAGAATATTTCCTTTTTAAAAATAATTCTCCCTCCCAGGCTATTGTGAAAAAATATATAAATAAGTTATCTAAACATTATACACCAAACAAATTAAACGTGCCATTTACATATAATTATATCAGCTTATTATGCTATGAATATAAATGTTTTCATCTCTCCTCAGTCAAAAATTTCCTAGAGTTGAGGCTAAACGCCAACAACCTCATGGTGAGAAGTGTATGAATTAAACCAGACCCCCAAGGATCCTTCAGATTTGAAGATCTGTGAGAAAGATTAGACTCAACGGAGTTTGCTTAGACTTTATTACTGAGCCAACAAGCAAGCCGTGAAAAGGAGAGGATTGACAATAGATGCAGTGGGAGTAAATGAAACCTTACAGTGCTCTCCATTACATCATTAAAATCTGTGATATCAGCAGATATAAAGTGAAGACTATGCCAGGTCAGAGGAGCCCAGAACCACCAGCCCACTGACTTTTATCCTGCTTTAAATTGAAGTGGGTTGTTTTAACCCTCCAGGTCTATTGTGTTGCCATAAATGGATTTTCACTTTGTTTGTGCTTACCTGCTCTCGCTTTACTTGATGCTGCACCATTGAGCTTGCTCAAGATTTCGATGCAGCTAGCAGGATGTAGTCTGTCCCAGTACAGATCAGTGATACAGCTGTTGGAATGCAGCAGAGAGGAGCCAAGTAGATAAGGAACATGAGTGACTTCAGAGTGAAGTAAGGAAGTTGCGGTGGGTTGCCCCAAGAACAGACAGATCCTGAACAGAGAGGCAGATGGTTAGCGGGGAGGAGGGAAGGAAGAAGTAGGGAAGAGGCAGCAGACACTCATCTATCTAAGGGTAAGTCAAAGACAAAAATCAGAGTGTACTCAACTCAGGATGGATGACCTTCCGAGGTACTGGGTTTGGGTAGCAGAGCTAAGCGGGCATGGGATTGACTGAAGGATGGGAAAGATTCCCAGAAGCCAAGTGGTTAAAATGATTCAATCAAGAGTTTGCCAAGTTAATACCAAGATTAAAACCAGGAGTTGGAAAATGAGGTTGAATAGGTGAAGTTAAGCAGGACGGACAGAAGCCACGCCATGTACGCACAATTGCCAAAATAAAATCCTGCTGGAGAACTTGGTGTTTTCCTGTTACATATTCTTTTATTTTGGATTAATACACATGTGTATTGTGAATGGGAAAGCATTAAATAATGTGTTAATGATCAATATATTAGTCCTTACAATCTAATACTTTTCATCTCAATGTGTCTTTTAATTTTTCAGAGATAGACTCTAGGAAGGGCATTAATCATTCGTATTAAATAAAAAAGTTTTTAGTCCCAAAGATGGAAATATATGCTCAGAAAATTGCTATATTTTTTTTTTTTAGAAAGTAGGAGTAGGAAGTCAGAGTAATTTCAGAAGGAACAGTTTGGTTATATCTATGAAAGCATATTTTGAGTTCATATTTGCCTCGACACACTTTCAGTATATAACAAGGCAGCCAAAAAAAAAAAAATGAAGGTTCAATGTTAACTCCTCAAACAATTGTCAGCAGTTTGATGCAAACCCCATTCAGAAAAGTGAAGATATATCATGGTCAGTATATCATGTTCCCCACTTGCTAGAATTCCACCAAAAGGAGATTAGAATGAATAATTTATATAACACAGTTGTTCACAATATATTTAGAGAGCTAGAAAGATACATTAAGGGGATAGTTAATGCTTACGTAAGTGTTTACTTTTGCTAGGCACCTTTCTGAGCATTTAACACACACAAATACACACACAAATACATACATGCACACATGCATTCATACATATATATTTTTTCCACATGTAATGTTCATGCAACTTTGTGACATACATGCTCTTATGATCTTTATTTAAAGATGAGAAAACTGAGGTGCACAGAAATCACGTTACCTGCCCAGAGGCAAACAGCTAATTAGTTGAATTGTTACTTGAGCATTGTTTGTCTGGTTTCATAAACTTGTTCTAAAACAACACCTTATGCTGCTTTTTCTTAGATAGGGATAAATCTGTAGATGCAGATAAAACATAATGATAAAACTGAAAATATAAAACATAAATGTACTTACAGAAACAGAAATATGGTGCCAGCTTCCCCCCCACCCCACCCCACATTATGTAGGACAGTCAAGAAAAGATGTCTCAGAGGGAATTCTGAGAATGTATAACTCAAAAAGGAAACTCAAAAAGAATGTATAAAGGTGTGAGGGCTGAAATAGGGGGAAGAAATAGATACTTCAAAAAATCAACCATTGGATTTATGTGTGTGTATGTAATAGATTTTAATAAAATTTATGATTTTAGGGAACTTACCAAGTAAAATATCAATTTCTTTCTGTTATATATTCTATTGAATAGACAATTATCAAAGCTATGTGTTCTATATCTTGGACGTATGTCAAAATTTTGTAAGATAGAAAAAGTGATTAATCCAGTTTTCAATTACATTCAAGACAACTGCTCCTAATAGGTATGTGTAATTTCTTCAAACTATGAAATCACTTGGAATTTTACATTTTTCCTACAGGTTTATGAAATAGCAATTGTTTACATTTTATGGTTGTTTTGTTTTGTTTTGTTTTTGGTTCAGGAGAGTTTTCCCATTATTTTACAGAAATGTCATTTAAAATGTATAACATTAACATAAGGGCTTTCCAATTTCTTTGGAGTTTGGAAAATGTACATATTCTTTTATACATATTTTACTGCACAATTACTATTTTATATGCACCAGGAGAGTGGGCAGCAAACTTATTTTATTCACCACTGTATGTTCACTAGCACTGATCCTGGCAATAGATATTGAATTAAGTAAGTTAATCAAGTTTATTTTAATGGGGAAAAAACATAGGAATAAACAGTGTACCTGATTTTTATTGTGAAGGGAGTAGATGCCCTAATCATGAGAGCTGTTAGGGCATCTACTCCCTTCGTACTTAGGCTGATTCTTACTCATACTTATTAACAGTCATGTAACAGTAGATGCCCTAATCATGAGAGCTGTTAGGGCATCTACTCCCTTCCTACTTAGGCTGATTCTTACTCATACTTATTAACAGTCATGTAGCATGACACATCAGAGAAACTAATCACACATTTACTTACCAATTTATTTATTCTTTAAATGCAAAAATAGAACATGAAATTTTGAAGTATTTGATAAATTAAGATTCTATGTAGCATATCTTGTGGAGAATACAAAAAAGGGAGCTATAACTAATGAAATGTACATTTTAATTTATGATCTACATATAAAAGGAAATATAAATGAACTAAAATGAAAACTGAAGGAAGTTTAAGCAACATGCCATTGCATTTTTAATTTAAATGTAATGAAATATAAATATAATGGTATTACTGGATATTTTAATCATTCCCATTAGAGTTTCTAATTTTACGCTAGGTTTAAGATAATGATGATAAAGGGAAAAAAAAACCTTAAGAGTGGCAAATAAAGGCACATATATTACACAGTTAAAAATAGCAGGTGAAATTCAAGTGGATTGTTAAAATATTTCAAAGTCCTCTTTTATATTTTATTATTAATAACTCAACCTACTTAAATGAATACCTCTATATACATGATATATGAGCAGTTTGATCACATACTTTCTCCCGATGAGAGCTAAAGCTTACAAAGATAGCTCTTACTTTAGAACTTCTAGAACTTTGCTTTTTGTGAATTTTCGCTCTGCTTAACAAGCTTATTCCAGCTCCACAGCCTGCTCCCTGCCATCGCCCCATTAGCCTCACATATGGCATGCTTTCCCCCTTTGTGCTGCCTTGGTTCCTTTGATTGCTTCATTTGGGCATAAAATCAGGCCAGTGCTGCTGACATTGTCCAGGAAGTTCCTGTCTCATCCCACACCAGGGCTGATCAGGTAAAATCAGTGCAAAGGAAAGGCCACTGCCTTTCCTGGAGCTGTAGGAGAGGGTAAAATGTGTCTTTGCTCTTCCTTCATGTTTTATTGGAGAAAATCTGCACCCCCCATCTATAATACATATAATGTTTTCTATCTGATCTAAATGTTTTATATCTGATAGATCAAAGGGAAATCTTCTTTGGATGAGGTTTCCACAGAGATTTCTGCAAGATTAATCTCCAAAGCATCTCAAAAACAGAATTACTTAGTCTTTACAGTCACCTTAAGACTCCTCCTTCCCTATTCCTATGATGTGAATATCTCCACCATCCATTTAATGAATCAAGTAAAAAATATCTTCCCAGTTTCTTCCTTGCCTGCCCTCCAAGAAAAGTATTCTCTTTGTTAAAATGATATAATTATATTTGTTATAATTAATTAAAATTAAAATTAAATCTTAGAATTTCTTTTTTTTAATTTTTTTTATGTTTTGTTAGTCACATACAGTACATCATTAGTTTTTGATGTAGTGTTCCATGATTCATTATTTGCGTATAACACCCAGTGCTCCATGCAATACATGCCCTCCTTAATACCAGTCACCGGGCTAACCCATCCCCTTACCCCCTCCCCTCTAAAACCCTCAGTTTGTTTAAATCTTAGAATTTCCACACTAGTCTGTACATTTTTCATGAAAAATCAGTATAATGCCTCTAGAGACTATTAAGCTTCACTGTTTTGCACCTTGTATACTTACCATCTCTGCTCTTATTTTTTCACCGTAAAACAACTCTTTTATTTAAAACAGTTGCACAGTAATGAATGGAAAATAAGCCATTTGTAATAAGTGAAACTTAGCCATAAGCATAATGTCCTTACTCTTAACAGCGGAACACTCTGTATCCTTTTGAAGGTTAGTAAATGTTTGTGCCATGTTAAATACTTTTTCCTCATTGATAAAACCAGAAATACTGAAAAAAAATCTGAGAAGTGAATGGGTTTCGGTCAATGAAGTTAAATGTTTTGCGGTTTCTCTGCATTTGTAACAATTTGAATTCTTGCTTATCCTCAGGAGAATATTATCCCTCACTCTGTGCTTCCTACAGACGGGAAGACACCTGTTTTGCATTGTTTAAGGCTTATAGCCGTAAAGCATTGAATTAGACTGCTAGTTTTATTGACTTGATTACAGTGCTTACATGTCCTAGGGTAGAGCTTACATATATACAAAGTCTGAAGGTAGGCATTAGGAGTCTGGGGAGGTGCCTCTTGTTCATGAAGGGATTCATATATACTCTATCTTTCTGTTTTGATGTGAACACTTTAATTTTTAAGGCCACATCGTGATTCATAGCAGCTTCTGGAATCCATTCACATCATTTCTCTCATGGAAAGCAGAAATGAGACTGGAAAGACAGTCCCCCACCCTCAATGCAGCTTCCTTTCCATATCTTTCTTTGAACTTCCAATCAAGGTGTTTGTTTATGTCTCATTGACTAAAGAGTAGTCATATGTCACTCCTAGCTGCAAGAGTGAATGGGAAGTATCCTTTGGGCTAAGTGCATTGTAGCCTCCAAATAATATAATTGTTAAGAGATCAAGAAGCAGAGGATATTAGGTGCGACTAATGTTATTTTAACCCTGTAAAAACCTCTAGCAGGTTCTAACCATATTTTAGAAAATAAATCCACTAATGTATAACTAAATAACACATTATGTTTAAGGTGGACATTTACCCTGTGAATTAGAATGCAAATTAGAAAATCAGTTTACTTTATCATATTTAAGCATTAACTTATCTATCCATATATATGATTGATTATTTCCATAGTTGCAAAAATTGATAAAAATTGAATCTATTTATGATCCAAATTCTTAGCAAAGTACTAATAAAATTAAGCTTTCCTAATCTTGTAAGGAATATGTAAAAGATGCTGTCCAAACATTAGACTTAATGGTGATTATTCAAAAATATGCATCCCCTTGAGATGAGGAAAAAAGCAATTATGTCCAGTCTTGTCAATTCAGTTCAAAATTGTGTTGGATTATCTAGCCAAAGTAGTTAAACAAAGTAGCCAGCCAAATGTTATAGCGTTTGAAAAGAAATAAAAGAAGAAAATATCCACAGATACTTTATTATAGTTAATAAGAACTTGATCGAGACTCGTGGTACAAAATCAACATACATAAATCAGTATGATGCCAGCAAATTGTTAGTAAATGAAAATTTATTTTTAAAATACATTTTAGAAAATCACCCAAAGTGTGAAGGATTTAGGAATAAATTTAACAAAATATGTTTATAGTTTTTAAAGAGAAAATTATATTATTGAGAGAAAATTAAGAAGTCTAAAATAAATCAGATAATACAACCTACCTACTGATTAAAATATAGTGTTGTAAAGATATCTATTTCCCCCAGATTTCATACACATCCAATATGGATTTTGTGTATATGAGAGAATATGTGTGCACAGATATGTGTGTATAGATTACAAGCAGACGTTATAATATATATGTAGTGGAAAGGGTCAAGAACGGCCAAGATGCTTTTGAAGGAAAACATGGTAGGAAGCCTTGCTTTATTAGATGCTCTCTTCAAACTCACCATGTCAGATTTCTACTCTTAGTTATGTAATATGGAAAACTCTTCACATGTGCATCATGAATCATGTGCAAGATTATCTATTGAAGAATTTTTCTTAAGGGCAAAGCTTTATAAAAAATATGAAAGGCAGTCAATAATACAGGGCACATATATTATGGTATATCCATACAAAGTTATACTCAAAGCAGAGGATTAAATAATCTGCAAGGATATATTTTACACACATAATATTAAGTGAAAGAAGCAAATCAGAAGGAAATTCAATAATTCTATGGACAGGAAGTCTCAAGACAGTTGATATGTATAACACGTTGCTTAAGTATGCATATATGGAAATTAAACCTACAAATAAAAGTAGACTAGTTTTTTAAAGGGACAAGGGATGCTTTTGCAATGAGATGAAGAGATTTCTAAAATAAATTGTCAATTGTTTTACCTGATTTGTGGTTACCTAAGTACTCACTGTATGATTTTCCTTAAGGTGCACATATATATTTCCTATATTTCTGGATATATAATACATTTTACAATAAATAAAAAATAAATAGAGGAATAATACCTTCACTGGTTTTCATTCTTTCGGCTTTCATGGTAATCCATTTTACAATTGTCTTAATCAATGAGATTATTTTCATAAATTTCATTTATACATAAGACACTGAATCTTAAACAGAAGAAAAGAGCAAAATCATGTAAATTTAACTTTGTTTTTTTTTAATTTTTTATTATTATGACCATTAGTTTTTGATGTAGTGTTCAATGATTCATTAGTTCCGTATAACGCCCAGTGCTCATTACCACACATGCCCTCCTTAATACCCATCACCGGGTTACCCCATCCCCCCACTCCCCTCCTTTCTGTAACCTGCAGTTTGTTTCCCAGAGTCTAGAGTCTCTCTTGGTTTGTCTCCTTCTCTGATTTCTTCCCATTTAGTTTTCCCTCCCTTCAAATTGTATTTTATTTATTTAGTGAATTCATTTATTTTGTTTGGTTGGTTGGTTTTTGTTTGACATACATAAAGCCGCATACAAGTAATTTGTGTAACTTATGATGAGCTTGGATGTAAGTATAAACCTGTGAAACCATCACCACAGTCTATGTCATAAACCTATCAAAAATTTCCTCCTGCTTTCTTTCTTTATTATTACTTTCTTGTGATCTGAGCACTTAACATAAGATCTCCTCTCGTAAGAAATCTTCAAATATACAATACAGTACTGCTAACTGCAGGCACTATGCTATGCAGTAGACCTCTAGGATCTATTCCTCTTGTAGAACCAAAACCTTGTAACTGCTGACTAATGTCTCTTCATCTACCCTATATTAAACTTTAAAAGCACTTTGTCAAGGTCTATGAAAGGTTTGAGATCTTGCCATACTTGCACACTCACAAGTCTGTTTCATGCTGACACAAGTCTCCCATGTTAAGAAAAAAAACTTTATTACAGCATAACCAACAGGCTAAATGTCATGTTGGTATACATCTCTCTACACCCCACAATCCATGCAGGAGGGGGACACAGGTGGGTGATGTGTACCTGGTGGGTTCTTATCACTGCAGAGGAACCCGGAGCTTAGAAATCCTCAATCATTTATAGGGGCTTCTAGCAAACTCCCCAACCTTTGTCCTCAAGTATTTACTATTCTGGACAGTGAAAATCTGTTCTATGCTTTAGAGTGAGACACGATCTCTGTCTTCCAAGATTGCTTGCTATACAAACATGATGACCCAGAACAAAAGACAGGGTGCATAGAAACTGAGAGACCTATGAAAAATTATTTTCTAAGTTACATTAAATACTGAATACTTACCTTGAAAAGTTATAAAAGGGATTTGAAGATGTCTATTTAAATGATGGGAATTTCAAAGTTTAATATTTGCAGTCGCCCTTATTATATTTAAATTAAGTTAAAAATTTCCCATAATATCAGAATTTTAAAAATAAAGTTTCATTATTATTTTTCACTAAAAAATAAAGTCTATTTACATATTTTGGTCTATATTTACTGAATAAATTGACCATTTGAATGTATCTGTTGAATCAAATAATCTATTAGATTAAGGATGGCTATTAGATGTAAACTCGCATTATCTATCTCACCAACTGGTACTTGAATTCCCTGAAATGCTGGGTTGAGAAGAATTTTGAGGTTCCAGTTATATTCATTATGAAAAAAATGTAATCACTGATTAAAAGTGTATACCCACGGCAACATTTTTCATGACACATCTCCAAAGGCAAGAGAAACAAAAGATAGAATGAACTCGTGGGACTTCATCAAGATAAAAAGTTTCTGCACAGCCAAGGAAACAGTCAAAAAAACTAAGAGGAAGTCCATGGAATGGGAGAATATATTTGCAAATGATACTACAGATAAAAGACTGGTATCCAAGATCTATAAAGAACTTCTCAAACTCAATGCACGAGAAACAAACAAATCATAAAATGGGCAGGAGATATGAACAGACACTTTTCCAATGAAGACATACAAATGGCTCACAGACACATGAAAAAATGTTCAAAATCATTAGCCATCAGGGAAATTCACATCAAAACCACACTAAGATACCACCTTACGCCAGTTAGAATGGCAAAAATAGACAAGGCAAGAAACAACAATTGTTGGAGAGGATGTGGAGAAAGGGGATCCCTCCTACATTGTTGGTGGGAATGCGAGTTGGTACAGCCACTCTGGAAAACAGTGTGGAGGTCCCTTAAAAAGTGAAAAATTGAGCTACCCTATGATCCAGCCATTGCACTACTGGGTATTTACCCCAAAGATAGAGACGTAGTGAAGAGAAGGGCCATATGTACCCCAAGTTCATAGCAGCATTGTCCACAATAGCTAAACCGTGGAAGGAACCGAGATGCCCTTCAACAGATGACTGGATTAAGAAGTTGTGGTCCATATATACAATGGAATATTACTCAGCTATCAGAAAGAACGAGTTCTCAACATTTGCTACAACATGGACAGCACTGGAGGAGATAATGCTAAGTGAAATAAGTCAAGCAGAGAAAGACAACTATCATATGATTTCTCTCATCTATGGAACATAAGAACTAGGATGATCGGTAGGGGAAGAAAGGGATAAAGAAAGGGGGGTAATCAGAAGGGGGAATGAAACATGAGAGACTATGGACTATGAGAAACAAACTGAGGACTTCAGAGGGGAGGAGGGTGGGGGAATGGGATAGACCGGTGATGGGTAGTAAGGAGGGCACGTATTGCATGGTGCACTGGGTGTTATACACAACTAATGAATCATCGAGCCTTACATCGGAAACCGGGGATGTACTGTATGGTGACTAACATAATATAATAAAAAATCATTAAAAAAAAAAAAAAAAAAA
>NW_024424452.1:61096643-61115961 GCF_017311325.1 Ursus maritimus
AAAAAGTTTCTGCACAGCCAAGGAAACAGTCAAAAAAACTAAGAGGAAGTCCATGGAATGGGAGAATATATTTGCAAATGATACTACAGATAAAAGACTGGTATCCAAGATCTATAAAGAACTTCTCAAACTCAATGCACGAGAAACAAACAAATCATAAAATGGGCAGGAGATATGAACAGACACTTTTCCAATGAAGACATACAAATGGCTCACAGACACATGAAAAAATGTTCAAAATCATTAGCCATCAGGGAAATTCACATCAAAACCACACTAAGATACCACCTTACGCCAGTTAGAATGGCAAAAATAGACAAGGCAAGAAACAACAATTGTTGGAGAGGATGTGGAGAAAGGGGATCCCTCCTACATTGTTGGTGGGAATGCGAGTTGGTACAGCCACTCTGGAAAACAGTGTGGAGGTCCCTTAAAAAGTGAAAAATTGAGCTACCCTATGATCCAGCCATTGCACTACTGGGTATTTACCCCAAAGATAGAGACGTAGTGAAGAGAAGGGCCATATGTACCCCAAGTTCATAGCAGCATTGTCCACAATAGCTAAACCGTGGAAGGAACCGAGATGCCCTTCAACAGATGACTGGATTAAGAAGTTGTGGTCCGAGGGGCGCCTGGGTGGCACAGCGGTTAAGCGTCTGCCTTCAGCTCAGGGCGTGATCCCGGCGTTCTGGGATCGAGCCCCACATCAGGCTCCTCCGCTATGAGCCTGCTTCTTCCTCTCCCACTCCCCCTGCTTGTGTTCCCTCTCTCGCTGGCTATCTCTATCTCTGTCAAATAAATAAATAAAATCTTTAAAAAAAAAAGTTGTGGTCCGTATATACAATGGAATATTACTCAGCTGTCAGAAAGAACGAGTTCTCAACATTTGCTGCAACATGGACGGCACTGGAGGAGATAATACTAAGTGAAATAAGTCAAGCAGAGAAAGATAATTATCATATGGTTTCTCTCATCTATGGAACATGAGAACTAGGAAGATCGGTAGGAGAAGAGAGGGATAAAGAAGGGGGGTAATTGAAGGGGGAATGAAGCATGAGAGACTATGGACTCTGAGAAACAAACTGTGGGCTTCAGAGGGGAGTGGGTGGGGGAATGGGATAGGCTGGTGATGGGTAGTAAGGAGGGCACATATTGCATGGTGCACTGGGTGTTATATGCAACTAATGAATCATCGAACTTTACATCAAAAACCAGGGATGTACTGTATGGTGACTAACAAAATAAAATAAAAAAATATTTTTAAAAAGTGTTTACCATAAAAACCAAAAAGAGGGGAAATATGGAACTTCTGTTTTATACTATCTTAAAAACAAAGCAAACAAAAACACCATTCAGTGAAATGATATGTCAAGATTCACACAGCTATGATTTTTATGGAACACTTTACTTAATGTAATATACAAAGTACACATATTATTTATAACCTTTTTTTCCCTATGTTTTTAATTACTCCCAGCAAGAGCTCTAAGCTAAGACAAAGATTGGTCTGTTTCATTGGCATACAAATCAAGAGTCTTTTGATGAAAATAGGTAGCATTGGAAATAAGATATACAAAAAAGTATCTATCTCTGAGAAAACAGAATATGGAGTGAAAGTTTCAGTTCATGGAAGAAAGAAAAGCACATGACTCAGCTAGAAGGAGCCAGATAGAGAAGATTTGATTCTTACTGATGTAGAACTAAGTGAGTAATCATAGAGTCTTGCTTGATGGCTCCTTGAATTGCATTGGATTAAGGTCTCATCTCCACAAAAGCCCTGGGGAATTTGTTCTCTTATTTGACTAATAGTGCTTTCTTACTATACCCACCCATACCCCACCCAACTCTTACAGTGGCTATGGAAGAGTATATGTTTAGCAGTAGCACATATTTAAGATAACCTCCATGCCTTTAGGATGGTCACTTGGGAAATACAATTTATCTCAAAAAGAGAATCTGAAATGGATATGGCATTACTACTGTAAGGTGGAAAATAAGATTTCTATACTCAACATGGGATGGAAAATGAATTACTTACAGCAAGCGTTAGCAAAGCAACTAAAAAAACCCTATATATTCTCTTATTACTCAGGAGTGTGCTGAGATAAAAAAGTGCCACACTATAGCTGCTCACCCTAGAAAGCAGGGTGAAGTAAGTCAAGATTGGCCTCAGAGTGCTCTTCCCAGGAAAGCTTACCAATTAGAAATGCAGCATGGTAGATCTGAGCTGCCATCGGGCTGGACTTCTGACAATCATATTTTTGACCTAAAGACTCACATGCAAAAACAAAAGGAGCCTATCAATAGAATGACCCATAAGGTTTATAAGATTCTCTAGTCTTATCACATACTCCACTGTGTACAAGTGTTTGGTTTTAAAGTACCAAGCAGTGTTATAGGCAACTAAGGAATCATTGAACCTACATCAAAAGCTAAGGATGTACTATATGTTAGCTAATTGAATTTAAATATAAATAAATAAATAAATAAATAAATAAAGTAGCAGGCAGGATCACCACAGTAAGTGGCTACAATGCAGCGTGGCAGTATTTCTGCATTTTTGACCTTTACCAACAGCAGGGGCACTGCCAGTGTTCTGTTTGTACTCACTGATTTACATAGGTTATGTTGGTATTGATTAAATGTAATTTTCGTCTCTAATCTGAAGAATGCTAAACACTAATATCTAGACTGAGCTGGGAATAAAACTAGAAGAGAAATAGGAAACGGGACGTTTTGAATTCTGCGACTAGTAGAAGAAAAATAAATTTGGCCATAGGATACACATCTGGATGAATGATTTTGAAATGGCATTGGATTAGTCTCTGGATAGAGATTAAATGACTGGGCCTATTGTCTTTGTGATCACTAGATAATATTAGTAGGAAATATTAGAAAACTCATGTTTTGGATGAAGAATGTGTGTGTGTGTTTCCAACCAACAAGGTGTATAATGTATAATATTAAAGAAAACTGCCACAACTATGGTTTATTCCAGAGATAATTTGTAACTATTGTCTCTATTGTTTAAATATGGCTAAGTAGTTCTTTTCTTTGGGATTTTTGTATATGTGTGTCTATGTGTATCTTGTAACCCTGCTTCCAAAGGACAGGAAGGATAGGGCTACATATAGATTCTTTATGCAAAGTAAGAATCCATTCATTGGCCAGCAAATTAGGACATGACCTAGTGTGAAAACACACAAACCAAAAATTTTGAAAAATAAGGGCTCAAATTATCTGTAAACAAGAACAGGGTCAATTATCCACATGAATCAGGTTTCTTGTTTTTGGAATTTCAACAGAGAATACAATGAAACCCTTAAGCTTGTAGCAAGAACAGGAATGAAAAATCAGCAAAAAGCAAATGTATGGAAAGTTCTTTAGCTAGGTTAAAAATGAAACACTTGAAGAGTGTTTCTCGACCCTGTGTTTAGAATCACCTATTCACCTAGAGAGCTTTTAAAAACTACCAAAGCCAAGGCCCCTGTCCAGATCCCTCTGGTCTTTTATGGGACTAGACCTGAGATTTTTTTTTTTTTTTTTTTTTTTAGATTTTCCAGGTGCAACATGCAGACCACATTGAGAATAAGTACGCTAACCCCAAATTCCTGCAGCAAAAATCCCTGGATCAGTAGGCTTACATTTAGTTTCAGTTCAGAAGGCCTGCTGTATTAGTGTGGGTTTCAGCTGTCTGTAACAGAAAACTCCCCAAATCTGAACGTCCAAAGCTAGTGAAGTGACTCTGTTGTTATCAGGGACTTGCTCTTCTTGTTGAGATCCTTTTATGAAAGGAGAAGAGAACAGATAGATGCTAAGGAGGCAGCCAACACTCACAAGAGACTAAGAAGTGCTATTTTCTGCTCTCTGATTCCATGAGAGCCCCTCTCAAATGCATTTGAGAAATCTTGTGTAAAACAAAGCTAAACACTTTTCTTTATTACAAAACTTTTCAGTCTTTAACATGTAGAAAACCGTCTGAATTTCCAAGAGAAATAGATTATTTGGTGTTTTCCAAATTTACTTGACAAGCCTTTAAAAATAAAATCTAGTACTCTCTCATTCCCTCTCTTTCTCTCTCTCTCTCTCTCACACACACACAGAGTTAAAATAAACAAAAAAAATCACTTTGGGAAACACTGCAATACGCATTTTCATCATAGTTATGAATACAGGTTTCCTCCACTATCCAAAAGTAGAGCATTCCGATGAAATCTTTCATAAGCCTAAATGACGTAAAGCACAGAAGCAATTATCATTAATTTATATGGAAAAATTGGGAGAATTCCCACACCCCCAACATAACCTCTTTGTTTTTTAGGACACATCTTACTAAGGGACACATAGAATAAATCTAGTTAAACCACAGATGCTCACAGAGTTCAAAGTTCTGGCTGCTTGATGCTGAGAAACTGAGTGTGTTTCCTGGGGAGGGGGCTTGCTGGGGCCATTCTCGCTGCTCCTGGTATGTGCTGCTTCCATAAGGCTAGCTGCAAAACAAATGCTGAATGCTATTTTTACTTTTTGTCATTTTTCATAAAAACAAAAATGCTCTTTGGATTTCTTTTGTTTTAGCGAAAATAGGTACCAACTGCAGGTCTTAAAAGTGAAGTGGCATAAAGTGGGGAATATGTGTATATACATAGTATTATTCCTTTTTCTTTTATTTCTATCTACTAATAATTTTTTAAAGATTTTATTTATTTATTTATTTATTTATTTATGAGAGAGAAAGAGCATGAGGGGGGAAGGGGCAGAGGGAGAGAATATCCAATCAGACTCCTGAGCACAGAGCCTAACTTGGGGCTTGATCTCAACACCCATGAAATCAGGACCCATGAAATGAGGACCTGAGCCAAAACCAAGAGTCAGACACTTAACTAACTGAGCCACCCAGGTACCCATATCTACTAATAATTTTAAGTAAAGGAGAGATTCTTGCCTTAGATATATCTTGATATCAAAATCAAATTTTAAAATATATAATTATGTAAGTTACTTTATATTTAGATATAATTTTATAGGAATCTGTTATTCCTGCTCAATTTTCAAATAACCCCAGGGAAAATATATACAATTTTGTTTGTCAGCTATACTTTAATAATGCTGGGGGGAAAAAAGGAAAGAAAAAGAAAATAATGGGAGAAAAGTTTATTTGCCAAATTTGCTCATTAATATAGATGTAAGAACCTATAGAAATATTAATAATGTAGAATCCCCAGTCAGACTGGGTTCAGTGAGCTTACCTCCAGGGGCTCCTGGACTGTAGCTAAGAGGGGCTAGAGCCACGTCATTGGCCATTTTAAGTTCACCGTTGGCGCCAAAGTTTGCAGGCCTATCACTGGAGGTACAGGTGGGCATGACTCTTCCTGGATCCCAGGACTGCAGAAGTGAATGGGCCATCTAGCACAGGCCTGCCTTGGCGATTTTGGACTTCACAGGGGGTATCACAATTTCCTACCTGGCTCCCTAAGCACCCACAAAGGCACTTTGTCTGTGGATGGCTCCCTAATTACTGTTGCTGAAGGGGTATATGAGTAGGGAAGTTCTTGTTCTTCCATCTTGCTGACATCACTCCTCTTTGACTTTTAGTATCTTTGCCGGATTTTGTTATTAAGGTAATGCTGAGAGGTGATTAGTTAGAAAATACTCTGTGGACCGCATGTCTTGTGAGTGAGGCTCTGACAGCCTTTTATTCTAGACAATTCTGCAAGTTCTTTGCATAGTGAAAGCTTTGGAAACCAGACATACTGTCTGCCTTGGGTAGGTTACTCTCTACTATAAAGAGATAATATCTCTCTAAAGCAAAGATTAGGTAGACTTCCAAAAGATTTGAGTTCCCTAAGCCTGCTGTCCCTGTCCTGTATTATAACTCACTGTGTGTACTGGAGTCAATGGGCTCTCTCTACATTACACTAGAATAATGGCTTATGAGTTTAATACATGTAAAATTAAAATATTTATATATTAAAATTAAAATGTATATAAGATTTAAATGAAATTATAGTGTTCTACATGCCTTACATCTTACAGGAAGTTTTAAAATCATTAATTTTTCTTATATAAAAGCATATGTAATTTTCTTACATAGTAATTGAATTTCATAACTCATATAACTACAAAAAGCATATCAAGTTGTTATACAATTAACAAGCTAATAGAAAGGAAAATGGAATAGTGAAATATTTCACTAGCTCAAAAATATTGAAAAAAACACAAAATAGATGGCAGA
Source organism: Ursus maritimus (assembly GCF_017311325.1). NCBI lineage: Eukaryota > Metazoa > Chordata > Mammalia > Carnivora > Ursidae > Ursus > Ursus maritimus. The sequence goes on from NW_024424452.1 coordinate 61,102,876, forward strand.
ATTATTGAACATGTAGTAAATTGGTAGATTTAGCTAAAACAAAATAATTATATTAAATATATATGTACAAATGCAACCATTTAAAAATCTGTTAACCTAGATCAGGGTAGACAAACATTTTCTGTAAAGAACCAGATAGTAAATGTTTTGGATTTGGTTGGCCATATGGTTTCTATCAGAACTGCTCAAATTTAGGGTTGAAGCATGAAAGTAGCCATTTGTAACAATGAACAGGGTTGTGCTTAGAAAATTGAATTTATAATATAAGTGGTAGGCAAGATTTAGCCAGTTGGAAGCAGTCTGCTGACCCCTGGTCTACAGCGTAATAAGAATATATAGTAAAATATCTTTAATTATCAATAAGAAATACCTTATTTTATTTTTATTTCTTTAAAGATTTTTATTTATTTGAGAGAGAGCACAAGTGGGGGGGAAGGGGGAGAAGCAGACTCCCCTGCTGAGAAGAAGCCCAACACGGGACTTGATCTCAGGACCCTGGCATCATGACCTGAGCCGGAGGCAGATGCTTAACCAACTGAGCCACCCAGGCATCCCAGAAATACCTTAAATATATGTGTGAGAAAGCTTGAAAATAGTAGGATAAAAAAGGCAAGTATTGGGAACACATATTGTTTAGCTATACTAATAGCAGGTAAAACACACTTACAGATAAAATATATTAATAGAAACAAAGAAAGCCCACCCAAATATTAATGTCAAATAACAGAAAAAATAAAATGCTAAATTTCTATAAACCTAAACATATAATTTGAAAGTATACTAAAACAACAGGACAAAAAAAGGAGAAAGAGAAAAATTGAGAAAGTGGGAGAAGATTGATCATTATTCTCTTAATAACTGACAAAAAAAAGACCAAATTTATTTAAAAAATGGAATTGTAATACACAAAAATTATAAAATATATTAAAATAAAAATTGTCTTAATTGATATTCACAGAACATTGTATACAGCTGTTACTATGAATATTTTCTACATATTTTTAATTAATTAAGATGCTATTATTGCTTATATTTACCAATTTATATTTAGATTTGTTCACATATTTATTCTTCCATTGCTTTTTATTTTTTCCTAATTATTTATTTGTGCTTCCTTATGCCTCAAGAATGCCTTTTGTTACCTTCTTCAGCATAGTTCCTTTGGCGACAAGCTTTCTAATTGGTTTATCAGAATATTTCTGCATTGTTTACCTCACTTTAGAATTCTAAGTCAGTTGTTGTTTTGTTTTGATACTTTAAGGACTTAATTCCATTTGTTTTATGGCTCTCAATTTTTCTCTTGAGAAGCTAGATGTAAATCTTACCTCTCTTTGCTCTAAAGAAATATGTTGTCCTTCCACTATCTGACTGCTCTTTTTCTTTGGTTTTCAGTTATTTGTGATTTGTCTATATGTAATTTGCTTTGTATTCATCATGAATTTGTTGCACTGAACTTCTTAATACTATGACTTTATGTCTCTTTGCAAGCATTGTTTTTGTTATTTTTGGAATCAATAATAATATGTTAGATCTTTTCACTATGTTTCAAAATATTTTGTTATTTTTCTTTCATTTTCTAATCATCTTTCTTTATATGTTTAAATATGGATATTTTCTGCTGTGCTATTTTTCAGTTGACTTATTCCTTCTTCAACTATATCTCATTTACTGTTAAATCTGTCCACTGAGTTCTTACTTTCAGTTGTTATTTTGGATTCTTAAATTTCCATTTGAGAACACCGTGTATATTCCAATTATTTCATTATATTCACGATTATTGAGTTAATTAATCACAGATATTAGGTCTGCTCGAAAATAAATTTCAGTTTTTGTAAAAGCTGTTTTTTTTTTTTATAGTTTCCTTTTAAGCCTGTGTTATAGCCTTTAGGAGTTTAAGCTGAAAACTGAAGTTATTTATCAGTGACTCTCCTTTTTGCTGGTCTTTGAACTGCCCATCCTTTGTGAATGACTAAAGTGCTGTTTAGCAACTCAAGGGAGAGAATAAGCCTAAATCTTTGCTTCCCTTTCTCTTCAAATTCTGGGCATCTTAGTTCCTTGCTACCTTGCTGAAATTTTGACACTTTCGTGTAGATTTTAGTTTCCAATTGTGTCTGTTTTTCCTAGGTGTTCTCAGTGGGAGTGTATTCACATTAAGCTAATCTATGATCACTAAAAGCAGAAATACTTCTTGCTCACATTTTTAGTGGTAAACTTTACAGAGATGGAAAAGCTAGAAAAGGAAATTGTTTGGTGTTTATAATGAATTCCACCTTTAAAAAGATGGATTTGAGGTACTAATGGGATACACTAATAAAATTTTCAGATGGCAGTTGGATATACAAGTTTATCATTTGGATGGTTTTAGTTATAGACTCAAGTTGATGATTAAATCCAATGAGATGTGTAAGTTCTTGTAGGAAAAGAGCTTTAGAGACCAGACATAAAAGAGGGTTTAGGTATAAGTTCTGTGGAATTGCAAAATTCAGATTTTCAAAGAAAATATTAAGAAGCAAGCAAAGAGGAAGGAAGGAAGGAAGTCAAGATAATATGTTCATCTGAAAACTAACAGAAGAAAAATAATTTCAAGAAAGAATAGGCAATTGTGACAAATAATTTGTACATTTCATTAAGATGAATCCAAAATGTATCAATTGGAAATGGATTTTATAATGAAGTTTTTTTATCAGAATCGTGGAGTGAAAAACAGAAAGAGTGGGATAAAAATGAATGGAATACTATAATTTCCAGCAATTTTATGAACTAGAAACCTTTTTTTAAAAAAAGATTTTATATATTTATTCGACAGAGATAGAGACAGTCAGCGAGAGAGGGAACACAAGCAGGGGGAGTGGGAGAGGAAGAAGCAGGCTCATAGCAGAGGAGCCTGATGTGGGGCTCGATCCCATAACGCCGGGATCACGCCCTGAGCCGAAGGCAGACGCTTAACCGCTGTGCCACCCAGGCACCCCATGAACTAGAAACCTTTTAAAAAACCTTCTACTCTTAAATACTACATAATATTGTGCACATGTAAGAAATATTATTTTACAGGCAAAAATGAGTTTACAGAAACATGAGATCCCTAGAGGCTAGAAACTAAAAAGAGCTAGAAATAAGGCTATGAGTTGAAACAAAAATTTCTGCTGCCCATCTCTGTAACAAAAGACCTGCATTTGAAGCATGTCATAATGTTACAAAATGTAATACAATTCTTGAAAATAAATAATAAAATTACAAAAATGTGTTAGGTGGAGTTAAAACAGAAATTAGAGTAATATGTTTAAAACTGCATATATTTAAACAGAAACACTTAGAAATAATGGGGTAACTCAGATGTAGGAAATAATAAGAAGAAAAACAGAAAATACGAAGGAAGTAGAAACAGAAAAATAGAAAGCACAGAAACAAATTAATATATGAAAAATAAATCGAGAGGTCAATATTGCTAACGGTTATTTCAAAAGATGAATACAAAATTCTCTCTGAAATTTGGCCAACACACACACACACACACACTCACACACACACACGAAGGAGAGAGAGAGAGCAGGAAAAAATATTTTAATTTTTTTTTAAAAAATAAAGAATATGAACTACTTTTAACTAATAGATTTGGCATATCGATGGTTAAATAAATTTGGCAATTTGAATGATTTTATGAAAAACTGGTAGTTACTAGAATTTATAAAAAGAAATAGAAAACCTGAATAAACATGTAATGATTAGAAAAGTGGATTCAGTAGTAAAATTATCTACAAAAATAAAATGAGTACACAGTATAAAATCAGACCATAATTTTATAGCATGTTTTAATAAACATTCTAAGAACATATTATCCTAAACCTGTACAAATTCTTTAAGATGATGAACACTAATTTTATTATGATTGTATAACCTTGATTGCAAAAAGCAGTTTTTAGAAGTTTATGAAACTGTAAATTACAGCCATCATTAGTAATTAGAGATATATCAATATCAAAATAGAACAAAAGCAGCCTAAATCCTTCAAAGTATTAAAAAAAACTAGTCTATAATGATCAAATTAGGTTGTTTCAAGGAATAAAAGACTGCTTTGACACTTAAAAATCTGTTGATGTGATTTACCATATTAACAGAATAAAGAAAAAGATGAAAAATGATTCTTCTCATTAGATGTAGAAAAGGACTTCAGTAAAATTAAAGTCATACAAAATCTAAAATATTTGATCAAGCAAGGACATTCCTAATTTTAAAAAGAGGTATTGATCCAAAGTCTATAGAAACTCCATACATAATGATCAAACATTAAAGCCTTCCCTTTGAAAACATAAATAATTTAAGGTGCTTAGATCATCACTTCTTTTCAGTATTGTCCTCCAAGCCTTTCAAGTACAACAAGACAAAAAGAGCATAAAGATTAATAAGGATGAAGCAAGAAAACCATTATTTTCAGGTTATCTGTATTTTCATATGAAAAATAAGAGAATATACACAAATTTTGGGGATTAGCAGTGCTAGTGAATATAAGATTTTATAAAATAAATTTCATTCTTATATCCTAGCACCAAATAATGATGGAAACAGAATTACCTAAACTATAATATCAGCAGAAATAAATTTGATGAGGATTAAATCTATCAGAATATAGTTTTATAGACATACTTATAAAGAATGGAGGGTCTCAGGACAGTGTAATAGATGTATCAAAACTTGAAAAACAACAAAGTTAGCATTTCAGATTATGAAGGACCATTCAATAAATAGTTTGGGACAACTAAATGTGTTCTTAATCAAATATCCAATATATTAAAAATTAATCTAAGAATTAAATCTTAAATATAAAAGTAGAATCTTTAATATTTAAAAATATATTCATCCAAATATCTTAATAATTTCCCTAAAAAAGATATTTTTCAACAGCACAAAAAACAACAAAGAAGTTATTAATACATTTTATTACATTTATATTGAAAGGATAAAAGGGATGGGAAGGATGTGAGGGATGTGAAAATGCAAATTTACACACAGATGTAAAGAAATGAAAACACTGTCTTTAAAATATAATAGACAAATCTGACAGGTATCTTCAAAATAAAATCAGATTGTTTAAAAAATAGGTCTCCTTTGCATAATCTGCATAATCAGAAGATAAGTATAGCGAATAGTTGTAAATCTTTAGACTATAAAAAAAACTGTTCCAAATACTAAATACTAAATTTACTTATGTGCATGTGTTGTGTTCATATATCAATTTTTAACAAAACTGAAAAAATATTCTTGCACATGGAAGGACCCATGAAGTGCCCTATTTGAGTACCTCTCTAAACCAAACCTCAAAAGTATTTTTTTACAGCTTTCCAAAGAGAATGAAAACTCTCAGAATGTCAAAAGTTTTAGTGGAGATCTAAAAACTGGTGGTCCCTATTGTATATATTAGTCTAATGAATCAAAAAAGTAATTACTTTTTCAAAAGCTTATAAAACCAGCATAAGCCAGGTTAACAGCAAAGTATATAATACAAAAAATAAAAACATGCATGTGTTCATTCATACACAACCCTCCAAATGGTAGCAAATTAAATACAGTGAATTCAGTAACATTACTATATTAATAACATATAAAAACCTGAGCTTGCCAAATGCAATTTTAACATATGAATTCAAAATTGTATTCAACACCCTTATGTCAAAATATAAATAAAAACAATACCATGATAAGAAAAAAAATGTCATAAAATCATGCCTTCTGAGTAAAAATACCTTTAAAACTAGAAATAAAATTATCCTTTTTAAATAGTGAAGGAAATAATATCTACTTTAAAACATTTTACATGTGGTGAAAACTGAAGGGACATGAGGTAGGCCCCATTGTTTTATACAATTTGACTATTTGATTATTTTAAATGTTACTGTACAAGTGTTTTAATGCCTTCTTTTTTTTAATTTTCTTTTTGTTTTTTTTCTTTTTTTCTCTTATTTTCCACTCCCACACTCTTCATTGGTATCGCTTTGCCCTTCACCCTCCACCTGGGCTACCCATGCCCATAATAACCTGATGTGTGTCCTTTCAAATAATGTCGAGCAGCTTTTGTCTCTAGCTCTCAGTCTCTATGTTTATCTCTGTAGCTAAACTAAATACTTATTTAGTTAATTATCTGAAAACATACTTACCTGTGTGTTTCATTTTGAGTCCAGACAGGAGACAGAAACCATATATTTTAACACAGAGAGTTAAATATGAATAACTGCCAAAAAGATGTAAAATCATGATATTAACCCAAAAATGCAATAAAAAGAATATTAACATATCAGACTGGTAGTAACTACAGAAAGCGCATTCCTAAAGCTGGGGAAATGGGGAAATTGTTGAAATTAGTAAGGAATAAACTCTTTGGCAGAGGAACACCATGGAGGGCAGTGTTGGCTGAGCTTGAAGGAAGGGTCTTCTGAGGCTGGGACCAGGTCTGTGAAGAGATTGCCAGCTGGATGCTGTCGTAGGCCCTGAGGTGGGTGAGCCTATTTTCGTGAGCTTTAGAAACTTGCAAACTGTGTTCAACTGCTGAAACAGAAAGGGACTAAGGATGCCAGGGGAAGAAATGTAGGATGTTCAGAAATCAACAAACAGAAAATACACAGGGAACAAACAGGAAGGGTTCAGTTGTTTATTGGCCATCCCAACACAGGACACCTGGCACGCTAGAAATGCAGTTTGCAGAGTCCCAGCTCTGAATTCATAAAGTAAACTACAGAAGTTTAGCTTTGGAGCTGAGAGGCAACAACTTCCTAAGTGGCAGTGTCCCTCCTCCGGGTCTCACAGCATCTATATGCGCATTTCCATTAAAAACAAACAGAGAAGCAGTTCTTTCCTTGCTTCTGGCCACTTCTTTGTCAAAAAACAAAACAAAACAAAACAAAACCTGAGAAAGCATACATACAACTCTAAGTTCTGCACTGCAAAATTTTCTTACACCTCTCTTCTCCAAGGGCCACCCATGACTGAAGTTATAATGTGGCAGCTGTCTACTTCTGGGTGGTGCTCATGTGTCCGAGTGGGATGCATCTGAGAATTTCCATATAATAATTTAGAAAAAGTATAAATGAATAAATAATGTTTACTAAAAAGTAAGTCACAGCTAAAAATTATACAAGATTCACAGATAAACACTAGTGTTGTTTGTGCAGATTTGAGATAAGGTTCTGGAAAACTGTAAAGTTGAGTAATGATAGAGTATAGACAATCCCCCAAATTCTCTTTTTTCCCTCTACAATTTAAATTAGCATAGATAGTTTGCATGCATAGTGGCCAATGTCTAGTAGAGAAGAATCCCACTCTGTCTGTTTAGCATGGCAGAGAGCAGGGTGTACCTGTAATCATCCAACAATTGGAGCAAATAGCCTTGCTAAAGAGAGGGAGACTGGAGACTAGTTGCAGAATTGAGATAACTCACCCATGCTGAACCAGTTCTTATTAAATTACCTAGAGGAGGAGGGGAAGAGCCTACAGGACCATCCAGATTTGCTTGTCCTTACTCAACTGTGCCAAATGCATTAAAAAGTTAAATGAAAGCAAAAACAACAAAACATGAAGGAACTGAAAAAAAAAAGAAAAAAAAGATAAATGACTATGTACATGACTTTGAGTGGGAAAGAACTCTGTGAGTGTAACACACCTAGAGAAGTAGTCATGTGAAAACATGATTCTAAATCAGGAGATACCTTCTTTATTAGATGAAATATTTTTAGGATATACTGAAATCTGTCATAGCATTATGTCTTTGTCGTCCTTTTCTCTAATTTTCCCAATTTTCTACTACTAGGATATATTTCTCTTGTTATCATGGAAAAATAAAATAAGCATTGTTACCTGTATGTTTTTAATTGCAATGTTAAAATTATTTGTCAGGTGAATATTCTTTTTCAAGCTTGAAGAGAATAAATAATTCTTTGTTGCATACACTAAGCATAATTTTAAACTTAAAAATGATCAGGATATTCCAAAAATGGCAATTTCAAAGGAAGGAAAAGTTAAAAGCAATATAAATTGGCATAGTTAGCCTATTATTTTAGAATCTGCCCAGCACAAATTGGACTGGTATTCACTCCTTGGAAGATTGTCCCTGTTTCTTCCCACTCCAGCCATATGGAGAGAGCCATATGGTTGTAATTGCCTTCAAGTCTTTTCTTAAATGTCGTCTTATCAAGGAAGTCTTCCCTGACCATCTTATACTAAACATAACATCTCTCTTTTGTTCTTCATGCCCTTTACAGTTTTATTTTTTGTGATAACATATGACAACCTGACACATTATTTTATTTGCCTCTTCTCTTTGTGCCTGCTAGCTTAGAATTAGAGCAGGGATTGAACTTTATTAATCTATTTTACCCCAAATGTGTAGAAGACTGCAGCGGATGTGATAAGCCTCAACTAACATTTTTGGAGATTTAATGAATGTGAAAATTGTACATTCACTGATCACATTTTAGTTTTGGAGAGATCACATAAATCTTTCAGAGTGCTTTCCAAGGCTTTACTCACTTTACTAAGGAAAGAAGGGCTGTCTTGTCTTGTGATGACAACAGAGTGAGATATTGAGCGACTGACACCCCACAGCTATGTTTCCGATATTATGGGAAAGGATAGTCTAAAATAATGAGACTGACCTATGGAAAAACCAAAGATGATCGATTAAAGAGAAAGCCCAAGTGAGAATTGAGTTTCTTATTCCAATAATACTTAAATCTGTGCCTTATATATCACTGCCATGATTTATTTATATGAGCAACATATTTTTCTTGTGCATACACATAAAACATTTGAGTTTCTGTCACTTTCAACAAATAGGTTGCTGACTGTATTAAGGTTACATAATATAATATACTACAAGAATATAAAGTTGTAGGGCTCTAAATAATTCTTAGTAAATTTAAAAATTAAAATTAAAACTAAGTGAAATCTATAGATATAAAGGAAGAATACTGAATTTTAAGAGAGAGAATTATTCTCTGAAGTTTGATTTATTATCAACTTTTATCTCCTCATTGTTAGGGAAAGAGTCTAATTCCAGAGCAGCTTTGGTTAAGGTGCTAGTAAAAGTTCTAATCCTTTCTGAACTAGTTCATGTAAAGTCCACAAGAAGAGCTAAGCAAATGTTATTTGTCATTACAGTTTCTTCATTGTCTAAGGATTTCTTCAAATATGGCATGTACTTGTTGAATCTTTACAAATTTTTGATTAAAAATTGCTGTTTTTCAATTTGCTTTGTAAAACATCAGCTATTAGAGTTAGAGGAAATCTCTGTGAAATGGTGTTTCTCTCTCTCTTGCTCTCTCTCTCCTTTAATTTGCAATCTGAATATATAGGAAAACTGAGGATATGTGCTCTCTCTACCAGGTACAGAAAAGAAGAGTAGTTTAAGCCCTTTATGGCAAATGTTCTTTTCCTTATAAAATCAGAGGTGAAAATAGCTTCTTCATTGATAAACACCAAGATATTTTGTAGAACATTAAAAATCCCAATTCTCAGCAATAAATGCAGAGATTTCCTGATTACACATTTAATGCTAACTGCAATTTACTCATCAAGACACCTTTCATAATTTAATAATCCTTGTAATCATAGGATATTTGATTTACCTTTGTAATTGAGAACTTTACATAGAGTATGGCACACAGTAGGCATTCAGGAAATGTTTCTTATGACTTTTTGGGCTGAGTTGACCATTAACAGAATAGACATTTTTTATGAACTTTTAATTTTAGAACAACTTTTGAATTACAGAAAAATTCAATTTAATCGTATAATGTAATAGCATAAGTTATTCTCATATACCCACACCGTGTTTCCCTATTATTAATATCTTAGTATGGCACACTTACTACAATTAATAAGCTGCTATTAATACATTATTATTTGGTGAAGTTCATACTTTTTTCAATAGATTTCCTTAATCCTATTACTACATTTCATTTACTGTCAGGTCTCTTTAGGTTCCTCTAGGCTTTGACAGTTTCTCTAACTTTCCCTGTTTTCGATGACCTTGATAGTTTTGAGGAGTATTGGTTAGATGTTTTGTAAAATGTCCTTTTATTGGAATTTTTTTTCATGATTGGACTGAGTTTTGGATTTGGGAGAAAACCACAGAGATAGAGTGTCTTTTTCATCATATGAAGAGTACATACTATCATCATGACATCACTATAGATACTCACCTTGATAAATTGTTTGATGTACTTGTTTCCCAGGTCTATCTATCCATCGATAAAGTTGTTTCATTGATAGACAAGTTTTGGTACATTCTGCTTTTGCTTTTGCTGAGTTCAAAATATTTTCTAACTTGCCTTTAGTTTCTTGTTTGAATCATGGATTCTTTGGCAGTATGTTGTGTAATTTTCGATTACTTGTATATATTCCAGACCTAATTTTGTTGTTGGATTTGAATTTAATATTTTGTGGTCAGATAGCCTTGTCTGTATAATTTTGTCATTTAAAATTTGATGAAATGTATTTTTGCTCAGAGAATAGTCTATCTTGATAAATGTTCCATATACCGTTGATAATAATGTTTATTTTCTGGTTTTGAGGTATAGTTTTTATATATATATATGATTTTCTATACCCATGATTTAGTGTATATTTTCGTGTAAATATACATGAAGAAATATCATGTTCCTTAATGGGAGAGGTGTCAAGTCTTCTATTTTCTTAATTATTTTTTGTCTGCCTCATATTATCAATTATTGAGAGGAGAGTGTAGAAACTTCTAACCATGAATGCCATCTGCATGTACTTCATTTACCTTGTAGCTTTTTTAAAATGTTATGAAAATCACCATATTCCTGATTGATTAGGGCCTGGATTTGCATAAGGTCAATAACACTGTGTAGCACCCCGATATATTTGTTAATGGAGAAAAACATACACACACCATAATAAATTGAAACCCACAGACATTATGGATGTAACCATTGAACAAGTTACCATAGATCCTCCAAATCATTAAATATATTAACTTAAATTTTTTCTCAATGTGAAGCTATATAAAGTAAATTATGCTATCAATAATTATTTATATATGAATGACAAATAAATGAAATATTTTATGTGAGCCCCTGAAGATCTAATTATATTTTATTTACTTTTGTAGCTAATGGGATGGGGACTGGCAATATAATTGCTGAATATAAGAATAAATATTAAATCTCCAATTTAAAGTGTGGAAAGTACATAAACCCTTACCCTACTGCCTATATTTTATTCAAATTCCAGCAGCTGAATTCCTACTTGTAAATATACCTGGATGTCTGAACTGCCAGACCTCAGTTACCACTGGTTTCATACTATATAATTCTATCAAATATACTTTCTATTTTCATGTTACCTTATCCTCACTATAAAACTTTTAATGATTCTTTCTTGCCTGCCAGAGCAAGAATGAGATCCTTTTCTAGACTTTCTGAGTTCCTCAGTCTTGACCCAATCTTATTATCCCACCTCACTTTTTTTTCTACTTCAATTTCCTCAATTGTAAATTGGGATTTACAAAATTTCTTTGGTCACCCTAGATCTAATTGGAAGAAACACCATGTCACAGAATATATCTCCTAGTCTTCATTCTGGTTTCTTTCTCTCCCTATCACTTTATCACTATATAAAATACTTGACATTTATATGTTTAACAACCAAAATAAGCTAGGATATGCCACAATATTTAAAATCAAACTGAAAAATCCCAGGGCTTAAAGTAACAAAAGTTTATTTTTCAATCGTGTCATGTATATATTATGGTCTTGGTTTTCATTACCCTCACTCCAGACCCTGGGTGAATAAGCATCACTGTCTAGAGCTTTCCTGGTCTCAGTTCTGAAACAAGAGTGATTGTGACATGTGTGATGGCACTTAACTTTCTGTCCAGAAATGACAAATCACTTGCACTTGTATTTTATTGCCCAAAGTACATTACATAATTTTGAACAGGTCAAAAGATTATTATATATTTTGGATATTGTCCCTCTTTCTCACAAGCAAACATACTCAAGGTAGGAAGCTTTTCTGTTTCATTCACTCTGGTATGACCTGCTCCTACAAGAGTGCCTTACATATGGTAACTTCTAAACAAATAGTTGCTGAATGAATATATTTCAATAGGTTGTTCATAAAATAAAATTAATAAATAATTCAAAGCATTTAGAACACTATCTGGCACATAGAAAACATAGAATAATATAACCTACTCTTATTCAATGAAACAGAAACTTATATTAACAACTACTGTTTATTCATTCAACCATAACTACTTTGTATCTCATGTTTGGTAGGTAATGTGGTGTGTGTGTGTGTGTGTGTGTGTGTGTGTGTGTGTGTGTGTGTCTCCTGGCTTTATTGAGATATGATTGACAAAAGATTGTACGTATTTAAGGTATACAATGTGCTGTTTTGTTATGAGTATACTTTGCATAATTGTGATAAGATTTTTTTCATATTGATCTTTCATTTCCTGCAACCAAAAGGTAGAATCTGTTTCCCAGTCGCTTCAGTTCAGGCTGGGTTTGTGACTTAATAAAATGTTCATAAATGACATTGTTGCAGTTCTACCCCAGGTCTAAAACACCTTGCAAGCTTCTCTCCTTGCTGGCATCTTGCCTCTGCAATGTGAACAAACCCAGGCTAGCATGCTAAAGGTTGAGGGGCAAGTGGAGAAGAGGTGCACATGCCAGCCAGAAAGCTTCTGACCTCCAGATAGATGATAATCTGCCCTATATTGAATCATGTAGACCACTGACAGCACACTACAGATGCATGGGATAAGCCCAAATGTGACCTAAATGCCCTATATACCCTGAGTGAAATAAATGGTCGTGTCGTTAAGCAGCTGAGTTTTGACATAGCTATTACAAAACAGGTAGCTGCTCCTGGGTGGCTCCGTGGGTTAAGTGTCTGCTTTCCTCTCAGGTCACGATCCTGGGGTCCTGGGATGGGCCCTGCACCTGTGTCGGGTTCCCTGCTCAGTGGGGAGTCTCCTTCTCCCTCTCCCCCTGCTCGCGTGCTCTCTCTCTCACTTGCTCACTCTCTCTCTCTCAAATTTATAAAATCTTATATATATATTATATA
>NW_024424452.1:61119717-61148388 GCF_017311325.1 Ursus maritimus
TATATATATATATATAATAGCTATATGATATCCTGAGACATCACACAGGAACCTGGCAGTACAAGGTATCAGAACAGAAAATGGGGCCCCTGTTCCCTTGGCTCTGAGATTTTAAGACTCATGACTAGAAGAAGTTTTAGCCTCTCTTTTGTTGGGGTAAGCAATTAGGTCCAACGGAATTATGACATAACCAAATCTTGTCTTGTAGCCAAGTCCCACAACCTCTACATTCATTGTTGGGAATATACTACCCCCATCATTTGCGATCCGTACCTTGAAGCCAATGCATCTGCATAATGTCTTTGAATAGGAGTTTGGGATCTGATCCAATATCAGTGTTATTACTAATATTGAAATCATTGGACTGATTTGGGGGTATTTTGTACATTATTTTATTAATGAATTTTTTCCTACTTAAAATGTATTGGAAATCTAGGGGAATTTTTAGTGTGGAAAGAGTAGTAATTATATTTTAAGATTCCAGAAGTGTTGAAATAGATAAGAATGAAGACATTCAAGAGGCCTCAAAATGAAAAATTTCAGCAAAACCTTTGATCATTAAAGTTTGCAACTTCAACTCAATATTTTTCAGCTAAATATATGATTTTTGAGTAGATTCTTGCTAGGAATATTAAAAATTTTGTGTTAAGAGGGTTAAACAATGGATATTTATGAAAGAATATGGAAAGATTCCTTTACTTATAAAAATTAATAAGCAATTATAACACAGTATGACCGAAATTGGCTCCATGATTTAACGGACTTAATTTTTTAAACCCTAGAAGGATATTGTATATAATTAATAATTTTTTAAAAATAGAAGAACCAACCACAGAAAGGAAATCATAAGACCGAAGCAGAGCATTTCTCTGCACAGAGAAATGAGAAAGGGACCACGGAGACAGAGTGAGAGCGATATTATATTATGAAACCAACAATGACTATTTCTGAGTGGAACTTACATAATATCGGTGATTGGATTGGGGGGAGTTGGCAGATATTTTATAGTGATATTAGGTAAAAATTCAATACACAATGGAATTAAAGCTGCTGGATAAGAAGGTAACAGCATATCTTAGGTCATTAATAGGAGGGTTTTTAAGAGTCTATATAAATTTTTTAATGCTCTTATTGTTAAAACAGTTAAACTTTTAAAGATCTATTATCTTCCTTTTAACCTTATTCAGTTTTTGAAGTTAAATTTTAGAGGGAGAAATGGTATTTTGAAAATCACTTTATGATTTTACTTAATGGTGTATTTTTTTTTTTACTTTTTTTTTTTTTTAAGATTTTATTTATTTATTTGACAGAGATAGAGACAGCCAGAGAAAGAGGGAACACAAGCAGGGGGAGTGGGAGAGGAAGAAACAGGCTTCCAGCGGAGGAGCCTGATGTGGGGCTCGAACCCAGAATGCCGGGATCACGCCCTGAGCCAAAGGCAGACTCTTAACAACTGAGCCACTCAGGCGCCCCTTAATGGTGTATTTTTAAAAGAACTTCTAGATTCCTCATCCAATTGCTTTGTAATAATACAATTGTTCTGTATTATAAATGATGCACTATTTCACGAAATACATTATTTTCTAAAGAAACTGTTTTATGCCAGTAAGAGAAGCCGGGTTTATTGCAAAGCAAAATACATATTTCTCTGAAAATTGTTTTTACACACAGAATAGAAAAGTATCTTAGTAAAAGATCATGATTCACTGGATATAGTAATTACATGACTTCAAATGACATGTTAGTATTAAAAATACTCTCTACTACCTGAAAATGAATAATTTTCATTTTATCTCAAGGTCATGTCTAGACAATTTTTTTGTAAATTAAAGGAAGTCATGTAATAACTGCTGAATTTGCAGATGTTAAGAAAATGTGTAAATTCATAGTAAGCATTTTCATCAAGTTGAATAAATGTGTTATACATTTGCTGTGTAATATAGAACAGGTTTGCCCCCATTACTGGTTCATTACTGTGCTGAACATTTTATTTCATTAACATCATGTAGTGGCGTTTTTGTGTCTTACCATAAATTTCTAGGTTGAATAAAATATAAGCGATTAAAAATAAAGACCAAGTTTAAATCAGTGCCTAGCACATTGCCTAGCATCGTAGATATTCAATAAATTTTGAATATTTAATTAATCACCAGAATTACACTCCATTCTTAGTCACGTAGAAACAGTATATCTCTATCTTTATGTTTGCAGTCCAGAAAATGTTGCCTTAATTAGAAATGTTATGCTTCAGCTTTGTTTATTGAATCTTCCCAAAATATATTGTATGAAAGCAAAGATAAATAAGCAAAAATAAATTTGCTTTTTGCATATGTTACACCTACAATGTAATCACATGCTATTTTATATTTCTCATTCTGAGAGGCAGTTTTTTATCCTTTATTTTATAGTAAAGGATTAAACAAGTTAAATGATTTGTTCAAAAAGATTCACCCAGTTATTTTAAGATTGAACCACTATTTCATATCTCTAATACTTCTTACTTTTTATAAAATAAGTTGTTTATATAAGAATTGGAAGAGGAGTATACCCAATTCCTTTAAATTATATATGAAGAAATATATTTAAGAAAGATATAGCTTAAAAAATCGAGGAACTCTAGGAAATGCTGAGTATAATAAACTCTCAAATGGATTTTTAAATAATTATGAATTTTTATAATATCTGCTATTACATTTATTCTTATAAACACATTTGTTGCTCAGGCTATTTTTGAAAATGCTAAATTTCTCAGATAACCTCCCTCTGCTTCTCTCTGTAAAAGAATTTCTAGGCTTAGGAAAGGAGAATCGAGTGAATTATATTTTGTAGCAGCTTTAGGGGAAAAAGATGCTCCTAATCTCACGCCAGGTTTTGGGGGTGAACTTAGCTGGAGTGCATTAATCTCTGGTGTGCATTTTGTGCATTAATCCATTAATTGTTAAACATGTAGCTTATCTCTAAAGCTGTTATGTCAGTCGAGGCCACCAGCTCACACCCCACTATTGGGAAAAATTAACCATTCTCATTTCCTTTATCTCTCACTGACTTAAACCAACATGGTCTTTGCTACACACTCCATCCACCAATGGATGGGCCATCATGGTCTATGTCCTCTGCAATGGAGTCAGAATTTATCATGGTGAGCACACTGGCAAGAACATTGGTACTTTTTAGAAGACAATCAGAAATCAATTATCTCAAAAAGGAGAAGGAAACACTGTTCTCCTCTCCATATTGTACCAGTACCTAGCAGAGTTGGAAACTACAAATATTTGCTGAAGAAATGAATTGGATGTGGATCTGAGCTTAACATCTAAGAGGATATAGCACTAAAGAAAATAAAATATTAAAAAAGTGTAAGATTCTGTCTAGTCCAATTTGGCAAAGAAAGAAAAGAGACAGGGATTCTAGGGGCAAAGACTAAAATGCTGTTCTTTGGGATGCAGAAGTGAGAAAGAACTGTAATATCAATATGGGAAAGAAATACTAGAATTTAAAATGAGTGTGAAATATACAAAAACATTCTACTATACCATTGTCCTAAATCAATACCTAATGATCTCTTATTTTCTACTTTTACTTTCTATTTTCTATTGTATTTGTGTGTGTGTCCATGTGTGTGTATATCTGTGTCTGTGTATCTGTGTGTCATAAATCCATGCTATAAAAAATGTTATAATTTACCTTTGGAGCCTCCTTGTAAAATAGTTTTATATGATACATTCTTCAAAGATGTGTAAAATAAATTTGTTAATTCCATAGATTTTAACATGAAAATATATACTGTGAACATTGGTAAAGGATATCTTAAGAATTTGGAAGTACCTGGGTGACTCAGTCAGCTTAGCATTTGCCTTTGTCTCAAGCCCTGCTCCCAGGGTCCTGGGATTGAGCTCCACATCGTCTCCTGCTCAGCGGGGAGGCTTTCTGCCCCTCCCCCTTTCTCCTGCTCTCTCTATCTCTCTCTTTCAAAGAAATAAATAAAATCTTTTAAAAAAAGAATTCATAGATTGTTCTCATATTTTACCTTATTTATTTGGCAAAATTGGTATACCCTTAGCACACATAAAGATATTTTTAACAATTAATGTATGTTGAACACCTTTATAAAAATGGCAGCATCTCAAAGTGGCAATGTTATTATAATTATTATTAGTACATAAGAAAAATAAAATCACGTTTTATTACTAAGTCTGTTTCAACATGTCCAAAATAAAGTTGGAATTCATACTTTCTTTCTGAGTATCAACCACAATCTATTTACAATTTTATTATTCCACATCTACTGTAATCTGTTTTGGAATATATGTATACATATTCTATATAATAAAATATTCTATATTCTGTATATTCTACTTGTAATGTGTATATATATTATACTATATATAATATTCATATATATTCTATGTAAGTACTATGTATATATAGTCTATATATTCTGTATATATATAATAACAGAATATTCTGTTATTAGAATACAGAATATTATACATACAGAATATTCTATTATATGGAATATACACATATATTATAAATAATATATTAATATATTACGAATATAAATATATACATATTCCAAATTTTATTATATTCACACAATGAAATTCTGTACAGCAATGAAAATGAACTTCAAGTTTGTACAAAAATAAGGATTAATATGAGGAACATAGTGATGAGCAAAAGATGATGGAAACACAAAAAAATATACTACCATATGATTTCATTATATAAAGTTTAGAAAAAACAACTAAAACTAGTCTATGCTACCAGAAGTCAAGATAGAATTATCCTGGATGGGGGGTGGAGGGGGTGGTAAACAGGAAATGGAAGGGAACATGAAATAGGTTTCCAGAATGATTATATATTCTGTTACTTGATCTGGTGGCTGCTTACAGGGGTGTGTTCCATTTGTGAGATTTCATCAAGCTGAATACTTTGATATGTGCACTGTTCTGTATATAGAAGATTGAGAAGGGAGGAAGTGGAGAGAATCACCATCACTTTTAAGATATGATTTGGACATACATAGTCTTTGCTCCCATTCCTTGGGAGCAGTCTAACATCATGACTACAATTAGCTGGAAGGAAGACTGGGAATGTGGTCAGTTTTCTGGCAGCCAGGTATTCAGCTAAAACTGGTGTTGTCTTACTAAAGGGCAAAGGAGAAAAATGGAAATTGAGGGACAACTAGGAGTTCTGCTGCCATGAGTCAGGCCTTATTTCCCTAATGATGTTAAATTGAGAGTTCAGTAATAGTGCCTTTCCTGTGCATTAAAAATGTATTAGAAGTTGAAATGAAATTTAAGGGGCAATGAAGGAACAATTTTCTCAATAGAAAAAAATATCTTGGTAAGACATTAGAAAATTGTTGAGAGCCTATAAAAATGAATAATCACAAAAATCCCCACATCATTTTCCTATAGGCTTATTCTTTTGTTTAAATTGTATTAGGGGAGCCTGGATTCTTGGTTTCAGCTCAAGTTGTGATTTCGGGTGGTAAGATCCAGCCCTGCATGGGGCTCTGCTCAGCGTGGAGTCTGCTTAAAAGACTGCCTTCCTCTGCCCCTCCCCCACTCTGTCTCTCTCAAATAAACAACTCTTTGAAAAAATTGTATTAAAAAAGTGATTAATTTGAATTGTTTTTTGTTTACCTACAACTGATCTGGAAAATTATTTTGTGTAGAGCACTTAAAGTCACTGCCATCTGTACAGAGAGCTACAGTTCATTTGATTGAATGAGGCAAAAATGTGGACAATGCAGGAAGGACTTATGTTAAGGGCTAGGACTAGATCATCTTGATCATTGGACAGGGTAAAGCTATGTCAAAAATCATGTAAGTCGTTTGGCTTTTTCTTATTCGTAGTAGATAATATTAAGTCTGGAATATTTCCAGAACCATTTCTTATAAATTAATTTAGTCTATTAAGTATTTGGTCAAGCAAGGAGTACATAGGGAAGAAAGAGGACTTCTGTGATATGAAGGGAGTGGCAGGAAGAGTGACCAGAGTACCTGGCCCACATGGTGGGATCATCCTCCCTCTGGTCAGCTGTCAATATGTGAGGAAAGATGAGTCTGCAGCACCTACAACAACAACAAAAACAACCACCAACAAGAAAAATACCCTCAGATCCTTGTGAGATGTCCCCCCCCATTAAAAAAAAATAAAGCTAACAAATTTGTTCGTTTTTAAACAGCTAAACTATATCTATATGCCAGAACTTTCCTGTGGCTCATCAAATTGCAAACTTTGCATTACAGTTCAAAACGTATATTAATGTACTGAAAGTTAAGTATATCATGCCACCGAATGTGAAATACTGATTTTCATTATTATGTCTTAATATTGTTCATGTTGAGGCTTCATATTTGAAGAACAATTTTGGAGAATTTTTATCAGAAAACTAAAAAAAAAAGAAATTACAGAACTCATTTTATTTAGTAAATAAAAAGTGTGTAAATGGAAGCAAATTCATACACTGTTAAGTAGAAATAGTAAGGACGTAAAAGAATGTAGACATTACATTGATACATTTTCACAGGAGTTGATAGATTTGCGCAATTGGGCAGTGGGATATTAATAGGAACGATGTCATGTTTGAGTGTCCCGTTGTACCTAATTAGGCTTTGTAGGTTTAAGAACATTTAAAACCTCAGGCTTAAATGTAGATATGACAATTTTAAGTAAACAATTCAGTCATTAAAACTTTTCAGTAAGCCCTCGGGTAAATTTTTTTTCCTTAACCTTGTTTCCTCACCAAAGATACCTTACCCACCTACCTTACCTACGTAGAATAAATCCTTTCATATGCATAGACATATTTTTGCCTTTCCAAAATTCTACATATGCTAGCATATGTACTCTAGAAGCAATCTATGAGACAATCTCTCTTTCCTCTCATTATACTGTTAAAATTTTGAAATCTAAAGTCTTTTTATCCTTACTACTGAAGTTCATCTTTAGAGTTTTGACTCAATTTTAAGACGTGGCAACGTATTTTCAAATTATGATATTATCGTTGAACTTATCTAAAATATTACTTTTTAAAGATCACTGATTATGCTATTTTCATATTCATTTTTTCCCTTCACACATACGAAGGTAGAGTGTCTGTACATGTAAGAAGTAACAGATCATGCAGGTAGAAAGCCTAGAACTGGAAAAGTAGAGTAAGCAGCAATTGGGCTGGAAATGGGTTAGGAAGGAGAATAGGCAAATCCAAACCAATGGCTGTAGTAAGTAAAAGAACAACACCTAGAATTAAAAATAGTCAGAAAAGCAAATAGAAGAAAGCAGGTATTCGGGATATCTGATAAAAAGAGGCCCAAGAAGAATTCCAGGAGCAAATCAAGACAAATGTGATTAGAGCATCAGGACATGCAATATGTCCAGAGAGTTGATTTCTTCACGCAACTATTGAAGAATCTAGTAGTTATTAAAACTCAGCTCATAGGGGTCTATAAAGTAGAAAGGAAATCTGCACTCCATGGGCCAGGTCCTCAAGCACTGAGGTTCACCAACAGATTCAAGCTTACTAATGCTTACTAATTTACAGAAAAAGCAAAGACAAATAATAGCTAACTTTTAAAAAGTGCTTACCGTGTCATTTGACAGATGGACTTCCTATATAATCTCATTTAAAATGACACTTCTGAAAGGAAGACGTTATTATTCTTATTTGTGTTTGAAGAAACTCAGGCACAGAGAGTTTAGGAATCATGCCCATGTCACTAAGTTACTTAGCAGCAGACCTGAGAACTCAGGTTTAATAAGACAGCGAATTAATTTCCACTTTCTACTAGTTTTTTTACTAATTTCTACTATTTGCTGTTCTGTTGCTTCCAACAAGACAAACCTATTACCTTTCAGTTCTGGAGGTCAGAGTAGATACCCCTTGGCTAAAATTAGACTGTCAGTAGGGCTGCATTCATGGGGGAGGCCTCCAGGGGGTAATCCATTTCATCTGCTATGCTGGAGGCCTTTTTTCCAGTTTCTAGAGGATGCCTGTATGTCTTGACCTGTGACCCCGTTCCTCCATTTTCAGAGCCAGTAACTGTGGGCTAAGTCCTCACACTGCACCCTGCCTGGTTCTTCACAGTCACAGCTTCCTCTAGATCTTTTTAGGACCCTTGCGATCACATTGGGCCTACTTGGGTAATTGAGGCTCACCTTCCTTTTGTAGATTTGGCTGATTAGCAAACTGATTTCCACTTGCAAACTGACTTTAGCTTTGCTGTGTAATGGAAGATATCCATAGGTTCCCGGTATTAAGGCCGAGTGTCTTTGGGGTGGTGAGGGACATTGCTCTGCTGACCATAGACATCAAAGCCTTGATACTTAGGCCTAACCTTTAAGGCTTCACCCATTTATATGGGGAATAAAATTAAGAACACAATGCCAGTGTCCCCCTCACTTCCTTGCCTGACTAATTTTCTACCTTTAACTCTGAATCAGGACTAATCCGCAAAAGTATGTAATCCAGAAGTAAGAGCTAAAGATAAGTATGAGTTCTGGTTAAAAAAGAGAACTTTTGGGGCACCTGGGTGGCACAGCGGTTAAGCGTCTGCCTTCGGCTCAGGGCGTGATCCCGGCGTTGTGGGATCGAGCCCCACATCAGGCTCCTCCGCTATGAGCCTGCTTCTTCCTCTCCCACTCCCCCTGCTTGTGTTTCCTCTCTCGCTGGCTGTCTCTATCTCTGTCAAATAAATAAATAAAATCTTTAAAAAAAAAAAATAAAAAATAAAAAATAAATAAAAAAGAGAACTTTTATGTTCTGTTTTTGGTTTTTTTGTTTGTTTTTGTTTTAATGCTGATGAAGAAAAATGATGGACATGCCAGGAATCTGGTCAAAAAATAAAAATTCTGTTTTCATACGTGCATGTTCAGGTAATATATTTTTTAGGGAAAAAAGATAATGAGAAGAAATGTAGATGGATATTTTTAAAAATCAAGCTCCAGGTAGGTAAGAGGACATTGTGTTAGAAACATGTAATTGCCGATCTACTCAGATTTCTCCCTAGTGAATTCCAGCATAAATTATGTGAAAATGATGGTATGATAGACAAAGTAATTTAAGGTAATTATGAGAAAATAGAAATCTCTTTAAATATAAAGAAAAACATACAGAGAAAATGACATTAAATCCATATTCTTGTAAAATCCTAACATTAGAACTAGGAATCTAGAGGTTCTTTTTTTACTTCTTCTTTTTTTTTAATGTAAGTATACTTGACACACGATGTTACATTAGTTTCAGGTGTATAACATAGTGAGTCAACATTATACTATATTTACCGTGAGTGTAGTTACCATCTGACACAATACAGTGCTATTGTAATATCATTGACTGTGTTCTCTATAGTGTGCCTTTTATCCTGTGACTTATTCATTCCATCACTGGAAGCCTGTATCTTTCACTTCCCTTCACCCATTTTGCCCACCCCAACCCACTTTCCTCTGGCAGCGATCAGTTTATTCTTTGAATAGGTCCAATTCTGCTTTTTGTTTTTTATTCATTTTTTGTTTTTTTGTTTTTTAGATTCCACATATGAGTAAAATCATATGGTATTTGTCTTTCTTAGTCTTTTCTCACCTAGCCTAATATTCTCTCAGTCCATCCATGTTGTCACAAATGGCAAAAATCTCATCCTTTTTATAGCTATGTAGTATTCCATTGCACAAAAGAAAAAGAAAAAAGGACATTGCGGTTTAATAGAATCCAAAGACTCTTAAACCTTTTGTAAATGACAATTTTGAGTAAAATGAGAATTTCCTCTACCTTGTTCAAGAGCTGTGGTAAGCTGGAAGTATAAATTGATTAGCAGTAATTAATAGGTCATCTCTATACAATAAGTTCTTCTTTTACATTATTGACCAAATAAGCAATATAGGAAATAAACTTAGATTGTGACATGATGGGGAGAGAGGGATTGAGTGAGGTAGAATGGAACACTGTTTGGAGATGACATCCTAAAGGTCAGCAGTGATCAACCAAGCACAGAGACACTCAGATCAATTAGATTTTAAAAATCCAATGCAACTTATTGTATAAAAGGAACATACTTAACACATTCATCTCTTCATGGAGTTGCCGTGTGTGCATGTGTGTGTGTGTGTGTGAGAGAGAGAGAGAGAGAGAGAGAGCACCTGAAGACTATCCTCTTAGCAAATTTCCAGTATACAATGTAGTAATATTGACTATAGTCATGATGCTGTATATTAGATCTCTAGAACTTATTTATCCTATATAACTGCAACTTTGTACTCTTTGACTAACATCTCCCCCAGTTTCTCCACCTCCCTGACTCTGTTAATCACTATTCTACTTTCTGCTTCTGTTTATTCAATGTCTTTAGATTCTGCATAGAAGTGAGATCATGTAGTATTTTTCTTTCTGTGTCTGGCTTTTTCACTTAGCATAATGTCCTTCAGGTTCATCCATCTTATGGCAAATGATGGGGTCTCCCTCTTTTTAAGAGCTAAATAATATTCGTGTGTGTGTGTGTGTGTGTCACAATTCCTTTATCCCTTTATCCATGGCCAGACACTAGAGTTGCTTCCGTATCCTGGTCATTGTAAATAATGCTGCAGTGAACACAGGAGCACAGGTATCTCTTTGAGATACTGATTTTATTTTCTTTGGGTATATACATAGAAGGATTGCTGGATCATATGTTAGTTCTATTTTTAACATTTTCATTTCAGTATGTAAATGTATATCAAAACATCATTTATATTTTAAATATACATAAATTTTATTTAAAAATAAATGATAAACAAAACAACATAAAAACAAAAAAACATGCTTAAGGAAACAAAGAAAGGCAAATTAAAAAAAAAAACAAACAAACAAGGAAACATATGAGGCATATATGAACCTAAACAAATCCCAGGTATCAGTTTAGTAGCAGACAACTAAGGCTTGAACATGAAAAGCATTATAACAAAAAAGAGCAATTTTATGTATCAGCAAAACAAAATATATCATCAAATTTTTTGCAATTATATGTCACTTGACAAAAGTAGAACCACATAAAAACAAAAGGATAGTGAAATTACCATATATAGAAACTATAATACAATCTTTTAAATTGCCTGTGGTTGATAAATCTAGGGCGACCTGACGAGGTTATGTTAAATGGCAAAGGTGACAGAATACACCTGTCTTAGTTGTATTTCCTAACGTGTGACTCTGTTTAGCAGACTAGAGAGACTGAGTCTCCTGCTGGTCTTGAAGAAACAAACAGCCAGGTTGTGAACTCAGGAGAGGGTGATGCATCACTGCTGGCGGCCCCTGAGACTGCAATGTGGCCATCAGCCAACATCCAGCAAGAAAATGGCAACCTAATTCCTATAATCACTAGGAGATCGATTCTGCCAACAACCTGTGGGAGCTTGGCAGATGATTTATTCCTAGGCAAAACTCTGGTTTAGACCACAAATGCCAATACCTTGATTGCAGCCTTGTAAGACCTTGAGCAGAGAGCACAGCTAAGCTGTGTTCAGGCCTGTCCCAGACACTGGAATGTAATATAGGTGTTGTTTTAAACCACTATGTTTGTGATAATTTGTTTTGCAGCAATATATGTGTATATATACCTTGGTTTAAATAGTGAAGGATGAGATCTATACATAGCTTAAGAAGGAATTGTCATGATTTCTGGAGATATTTGAAAAACTTCATATACTGAAGATAACTTCAAGTTCAGGATTTTTTCTAAATTTAAATTCAATTAGCCAACATATATAGTATATATGTTTTGATCAGATTCTACTAGCATGACAAGTCTAAATGTGATGAATGGGACTGTGGTTATGACTGAGCATACTGCACCTTGTAAGCATTTGTGAATTTGAACACATATTCAGGCACATTAAAGGAAGCACCCTGGGAGTGGGAATTCTGAAAAAATTAAAAGGAAAATAATTCAACTAATTACTTATATTAATTTTTAAATTAATTTTTGTTACTAAACCCCTAAAAGATTGTTGTTGTTCTTATTGTTTTAAGATTATTTATTTATTTATTTGACAGAAAGAGAGGCAACAAGAGAGGGAACACAAGCAGGGGGAGTGGGAGAGGGAGAAGCAGGCTTCCCCTGAGCAGGGAGCCTGATGCAGGGCTCAATCCCAGAACACTGGGATCATGACCAGAGCCAAAAGACTGAGCCAGCCAGGCGCCCCCCCCGCCCCCCGCCCACAGAACGCTGGAATCATGACCTGAACCAAAGGCAGACACTTAAGGACCAAGCCACCCAGGCGCTCCCCCGCCCAACATATCATTAAATGAGGTTATAAGACAAAGTATTGCAGAGAATATAATTTAAAATTAATACAGCTAAATTTTAAGTACTGCTAAAAAACCTAAGGACAAAAATACAAATGTAATGAGATTTAAATAAAATGCTATAGCTTCTGACATGAAATAGTCAAAAAATGCACTTTAAGTACTTGAACAACATAAGTAATAAAATGGGCATGAACTGAGAGTAAAGAACTGAAACTGTCTGTACCTTCTCCTTTTTTTTTTTTTTGAATCTTTTTTTTTTATTAGTCTTTGTTTCTTAGGGCAGCTTTATGTTAACAGAAAAGTTGAGCAGAAAATACAGAGTTCCCATATACCCCCCACTCCACACAGTTTTCCTTATTTTTAACATTTTCTGTTAGTGTAGTACATATGTTACATTTGTTATTCATAAATGAATTAAACTGATACTGATACATTATTACTGACAAAAGTCCATCATGTACATTATGATATACTGTATGTATTTCACATTCTATGGGCTTTGACAAATATGTTTCCATCGCTAGATTATGCTAAATAGTTTCACTGTCCTAAAAATCTTCTCTACTCTATCTATTCATCCCATCCCTCTTTCTTCCCCAATCTCTGGACGCCACAGATCTTTTTACTGTCTCCGTTTTCCAGAATGTCATATAGGTGTAATCATACAGTATGTTGCTTTTTTAGCTTGGCTTATTTTGCTTAGTAATATGCTTTTGCTTTCCTTTATGACTTTTTATAGATTGATGACACATTCATTTTTATCATTAAATAATATTCCATGGAATGGATGTATCACAGTTTATCCACTCATCCGTTAAAGGGCATTTTGTTTATTTCCAAGTTTTGGCAATTGTGAACAAAGCTGTAAAAATAATTATGTAGAGGTTTCACTGTGAACATAAATTTTCAACTCATTTGGGTAAATACCTAAGTGTGTGATACCTGGATCATATAGTGAGATTATGTCTAGCTTTATAAGATACTGCCAAACTCTTCCAAAATGGCTAAACCATATTGCATTACCACCACCAACAAATGAGGTTTCCTGTTGCTCCACATGCTTGCCAGCATTTGGTATTATCAGTATTTTTTACTTTTAGCCATTTTAACAGGTGTAAAGTGTTTTCTCATTGTTGCTTTAAGTTGCAATTCCCTAATTACATATAAAGTTGAGCATCTTTTCATATGCTTATTTGCCATCCGCGTATCTTCTTTGTTAAGATGCCTGTTCAGGTCAGTTGCCTAATTTAAATTGTGTTGTTTTCTTATTGTTGTGTTACTTTACATGCAAGGATTTTATATGCAAGTCCTTTATCAGGTATGTGTTTAGCAAGTATTTTCTTCTAGTTGATGGCTTGCCTTTACAGTTTTATCATAGAGCAGAAGGTTTTCATTTTAACAAAGTCTAACATCATTATTTTCTTTCATGGAGCATGTTTTTGGTGTTGCATCTAAAAACTCAGTGTAAAACCTTAAGTCATCTAGATTTTCTATTTTATGTTGTAGGGCTTTTATGTTCTTATGTTTTACATTTAGGTCAATGATCTATTTTGTGTTAATTTTTGTGAAGGATATAAGTTATGTGTCTAGATTAATTATCTTGCATGAAGATGCCCTGTTGTTTGAGAAGCACTGTTAAAAAGGTTACCTTCTCTCCATTGAATTGCCTTTGCTCCTTTGTCAAAGATCACTTGACTATATTTGTGTGGGTCTTATTCTAGTTTCTCTATTGTAAACCTATTTTTCAAGTGTCCATGCAAAACTTGTAAACACTGACTATATATCAGGGAAATGAGTAAATTTCCCAAACAAAATAATATTATCATATTAAAAGCAATAAGCAATAAAAAAATTAAAAAACTACTAATCAATGCTTTTAGGTGAGTATTATACCAAGAAAATAAGTTTTAAAAAAACCTAATATCATACTTTTTAAAATTAATAGGTGTAATACTTAATTATTAAGAGAAACATTATCCACATTCTAATGATTCTAAAAGAATATTACTAATTCAACAAAAGCAGAAGGGAAGATAGAGCATAATTAAATTTGAAAAAAATATCCAGATGATTTGTATTTGGAACTAAATTACACCTATAGATTTGGAAAGAATTGACATTGACACCATTCAGTGTTATATATTTTCTGTTTGGGTACATTGTATTTTATTCCAATCTAGTCTATTAAATCAAAAGTTTTGAGAATTTTAATATATATAAGTTTATATTGAATTGACTATAACAATCTTGTATTTGTATTATTATTTTTTTATTGATCGGTTGGGGGCATTTCTTCATAGGCCACCAGATTTTCTGTGGAAATTTAGTTCTGCCCCATTAGTTTCAGGCCCTTGAAATTGCCTATCTATGAAAGCACAGAATCCTCCCTGAATAAAGGTAAAAAGAATTTAGTAACCTTTTGATTTACTGAGACTCCCCATCATAACGTGGATAATGAAGGTTGACATGTGACTAGGCAGCAGTCTACTAATCCTTAGTGGTTTCTGCTTCTAACTTGGATTTGTGGTGATTTACTATATATAAGGCACAGAATAAAACTATTAGAACAAACTATCTTAAATCATAGCTGGGAGTGTGAAATAAATTGGTTAAGAGTTAAAATAACAGTAAGATTGGCCATTACTGCATGAAGCTTTTTAATGTTTGAATAATTGTGTAAATGATTCAGTGGGAAGTCTTGTGTTTTGATAAATTAATCTCATGGAATGAAACATAAAGTGTACACAGAATACTAAGATATGTTTCAAATGGGACTTGTTGCATAGTTAATTTATTCTCACTAGATTTATGTATGGATTGTTTACCATGAAATTAAACAAGAATGATTAGAGAGATTATTATGAACTTCAAAGTGGTAGATTCCCTGAACTTGCTATTTTAAAAGCTCAACAAAATTATGCAAATCTACTACTAATAATAATAAATATAGTAGGTAAAGAAGCAACACTAATACCTTCTTCCTGCACTAGTAGCACAGAAAAAATAGGATAAATTGAAGATGCTACATAGATTACCCAATGATAGTGGTCATTTTCCTTTACACAGATTGACTGATTGCCAGTTAGCATAAAATCTTTTTAACATAAAGGAAAATTCATGTTTTTCTCTTTGAAATGAAACCATTAATAAATATGCATGAGTTCAAAGAAAATAATTCTAAATTATTTTTTAATGTTAAGCAAAAAAAGAAAAGAATACCATTTCCTGGGAACATTGTGAGAAAAGAATTAAAGAAGATATTTATAAGACTTTTAAAATGACTGTCTGTCTCTCTCATCCATCCATCTATCTATCTGGCCTAAGATTTTGTGTGTTTTTTTCTGAGGAATGTTTTGATTCATATTTTTTTATTCATATTCCATTCCATTTAGGGCATTCCTAAATATCAGTGTTCCATATCATTTACAATGAGTATTTTATACAAAGGATCACTAGATTTTAAATGTATGCCTCTTTTTTTCTCTTTCACTCTCCCAGACTCTCTCTTTCATCTCTCTTTCTCTCTCTGTCCCCCTTTCTGTCTCTCTCTCTCCAGGTAGTCTGGCAGAATATGTCCAAGTCAAAATAAAACCACAACAACTTAACAATAATCAGTGAGCTTTCAGTTATAAATGCTACAACTTTTACAAATACCCATTGTCCTTGTGATGTAAGAGCTTTGTTAATTGAATACACATATAAATACTATTTCTTTGGAGCTATATTAGGGATTACATGGTAGTAGTAAAAAAAAGTGTTATTTGTCCAATGTCAATGACAGAAAATAGAAAACAATAGCAAGAAGTAAGTAACAGAAACAATTAGGTGAGCTTATTTTATCCAATCGTGGAAAATCAGTCCCTCTACTGGCCTACCTAGCCACATATAAAACAGATACCTTTCTTTTCCTGATGAAAAGATAAATGTACATCCAAGAATTTAATAAATTGTATTCTTTAAGTAAGGACAATACTGCATTATTTTTTTTTCCACTTTCTATTTGGTAGCTGATGAAGCTAATTAGGAAAATATCTGTACACTTCACTCAAATGTCTTCAGATCCTTTAAATTTAAAAGTTTTATACTAAAGGATTTTGAGTGAAGTTACTAACCCAGCATTGATTTGTTTTGTTTTCCACACTGTAGTCAGCAATATCAATGTCTGGAAAGTAATTGAATTGATTAGTTGTAAACATGCTTGATGGCAAATTATAGAGATTTGGATGCCGGATATTATTAGCTGGTGGAGGCGAGCATATAAACCCCTTTTCTAGTCTTTTACCAGTTTATTTTAGATGCAAGGGATTTGGTTCCTAAAGAACAGTTTGACAACTCAGCAATGTAACTACCCTTCTAGAAAAAAATCCAACATATTTTGAGTGTCAGAGTTGACTGGAGATATTTTCTGGTAGATCAACCACTGAGATAATTGAAATTAAACTCTCTAAAGAAGGCAATTCTAGTTTACAAGCTTAGAAAATAAAATGCACAATCAATAAATAGTAAATAATGTAATGTTGCTAGTAGCACGTGGCACTAAAAAAACAAAGAAGTTGGCAGTTGGCCATAAAGCAATGTCTATTAACTGGCATTTCAATTAGCATAATATCTAATATCGTTTGTGTATATTATAAAATTAATATCTCTAACATAAGAGTGTTTCTAATTACTATAGAAGTCTACAAACTATTACCAAAAAAATATATATTTACACACAAGCACAAACTTAGTTACAAATTAAATGGAAATATAATTTACCATAAATACCATTCTTTGTGTATAATGTTCACAGTTTAAAATGCATGTTGAGTGCTGTGTTTGTACAGGCTTATAAATCATGAACAATTATAATGTTTGTTTTTTGATAATAAGCATTTAGAATAACTCATGGAGATATATGTTTCTATCATACTATCACTACTATTCATAATGGTATAAGTATAAAATTTAAATATTGACACAAAATAATATTTTATTATATATTATAATATATTATATATATATATATATTCCCCACATTTTCTTTATCCATTTGTCCATCAGTGGGCACTTAGGTTGTTTCCATGTCTTGGCTATTGTAAATATATATTCAAGGGTTACAAAGGCAGAAACAGGTGGCTCTTGAGCCAAGAGTGGTCACTAGGTAGACATTTTGGGGCCAGCACTTTGCTTTAACATTAGGAATTAATATGCCTTTAATCTGGTATATACTTTCTGTTTGTCAAAGAATTTAATATATTCTCTTCTCATATTTGGCCAGACTTGCACTTTTATTTGGAAGTCTGATGCCTGTAGGCATTTGATTTCCCTAAAATGTATGTTTTTTAATGGTCTCTGAATATCTTTGATTGGTATTTCTACCTCATGTTTGGTAAAAGGGGAAGGTGTATGATATCATGGGCTAAATAGCATTAGAGATTAATTCTTGGTTGATAATTCAGCCCCTCACATAAAGACATGTTTGTTTTTAAGAGGGCAACATCAGCACAATTAATGGGGGGACATTATGGAAGTTTACACCGACTTAATTTTAAGGTCCTCAAATAAACTCACTTGATAGAATTGTCTGTTTGACCTTCTTAATCTCATTCTTTCCTTTTCTGGCCCTAGAAGCTAAAGGTTCTTCTACTTTACTGGAACAGGATTAATACTGATCTTTTTATCTCTCCCAGCCCAATCATGACATTCTCAGGAGACTATCATACCCATAAAATCTACCAAGATAGTTCCTCCTCCAAAAGGTGATTATTTTCCTCTGAAAAATATCATTCAACTCTATGTTGTAATAACTATAATTTCCATTCCCATGTATACTCCTTTTGGAGTTCTACAACTTGGATTTAATTTTCTCAATAATATTTATGTATAAATCAAAGACAAATTTCAGTAGAATTTCACCCAAATAATGGTAGAAAGGAATGGCACAAAAGAATGTGACAAGTTATAAAAATTTTGTATGGCTGTAATTATATATGATAATTTGATGGAAATAGGAAATATATATATAGCCAGATCTATAAATATATTCATGCCTTTGAACCAGTAATTTCAGGATTCCTGGAGATTTGTTTTGAACAACTAATTTTAAAAAGAGCTGTAAATCAAAGTGCACACAGTAACATTATCAATAATAATATTAAAATAGAACAGTTTAGAAAATGGTTAGATGTAATTAATAGTTTTTAATCATTAGTATACTAACCATGAAGATAGAAATATCAAAATGTCAATTATTTTCAAAGAATATATAAAAATCAGGAATGTTAAAAATTTATGTAATAGTAGTAATAATATAACTTATAGTGAATATATAGTAAATAGTACAACTGCCAAGTAGTATTATAATAAGGACATTAAAATGTTTATTACTATAATTATTAATAAACCCACTGAGAAGAAGAAACATACAGATACAGTTGTGAAATCACTAGCACTTCTAAAATAAGAATTCTTATAAAGAATTTCCCACAACATGGGGGTCTGTATTTGACCATTATTTTTCATATTGACATTCAGAATCAGGGAAAGGTTTTCTTTAAATACCCTTTAAAATTGCTTAGCATTTGAAGGAAAATATATTGAGGAATTATATATCCTCAATAGAATAAGGAACTACTTAAAAATACAATATTTTTTAATAATATCTAGATAAAATATGGGGAAAAGTAAGAACTATGTGTTTTAAGAGCTATGTGTTTGTTCATGCTGCAATGAACAACTATAACATGCAGAATTCAAAGCCACCATTGGCTTCATTTACCATATAAAATAGGATATTGAATTTTCTTTTACATTTCCTTTCACTTTCCCTCCATTTGAAAGAGTTGTTATTTTTAAGTGCAAGGCATGTGGTTCTCATTAATTTGGTCAGTAGGAAATTTTGAAGAGCAAGATGTTGGTGTTAATGCTTTAAATTACTTTTTATTGCCGCTAAGAACAAAAAGATAAACTTGTGTTATCAAGGAATAAGGATTGCATTGTCTACATTTTAAAACTTTTTTGAATTTAATGTAAGACATTATGAGTTATTTAATTCTGGTCACCTTACAGACAAAATCTGGAAAAACATAGGTGAATTTTAATTTAATGAAGACATTAAAATCTATTCACAGCCATATAGAGAGTGTTTTTATACACTGATAAAATTTATTGCTGCCCTGTGTATTATTTTAGTCAGATTTACTGAGTTAAAATTTATATACAGGAGGATTCATCATTTACAACTAGTTCACTGGATTTTGACAGAAGTTGTATAATGGCCACTGCAATCAAGATACATAATATCTTGAATACCAGAAAATTCCTCATGCTCCTTTGTAGTTTATGTCCTTTCCTTACTTCCTGTACTGGAAAAAACTGGTATGTTTCTTGCCCCAGTACTTTCACTTATCCAAGCATGTCTTATAAATGGAATCTTATGGTATCTAGTCACTTAAGCCTGGTTTCTTTCACTTAATGCATTTGAGATTCATTTCTGTTGTTGAATGTATCAGTAATCCACCCATTCTTTTACTTTATTTTATTTTAATTTGTTTTTTATTAGAGAGAGAGCACATGTGTGAACAGGAGGAGGGGGCAGGCAAAGGGAGAGGGAGAGAATCTTAAGCAGGCTCCACGCCCAGTGTGAAACCCAACATGGGGCTCAATCTTACAATGCTGAGATCATGACCTGAGTTGAAATCAAGAGTCAAACCGAATGAGCCACCCAGAGGCCCCTGCACCTATTCACTCTTTTTACTGATTAATATCATTTCCATTCTATGTCTATACCATGGTTTGCTCAACTATTAAAGTCAAAGACATTTGGATTATTTTCATTTTGTGTCTAAACCACTGTAAACAGTTGCATACATGTTTTTATGTGGACACATATACTTATTTTTCTTGGGGAAATAGCCATTCAGAATGCAGGTTTGTATGGAAAGAATAAGTTAGTTTATGAGGAACACTCCCAATTAATGTATCATTTTACAGTCACATCCATACTTCCTCTGTATCTTTGCCACCATTTAATGCTCCAGGATAAATTTGGAGTCCTTTGTTGTATTTTCATCTTTCATGTTTTTAATGGTGTTTTGTTAAACATTTTTTTTAAGATTTTTAATTTTTTATTAGAGAGAGAGCACAAGTGGGGAGAGAGGCAGAGGGAGACAGAGTGGGAGAAGCAGACTCCCCACTGAGCACAGAGCCTGACACGGGGCTCAATCCCAGGACCCTGAGATCATGACCTGAGCCAAACTCAGATGCTTAACCAACTGATCCATCCAGCACCACTTGATAAGTAAATTCTTTAAAAAAATTAATGATGTCCAATATATTGACACTTGCTAATGCTAGACACCAGGATATTTTGTTTTACTTTATTTTTTAATTTTAAGTACAATCTACCCTGCAATGTGGGGCTTGAACTTAATGACCCCAAGATCAAGAGTCACATGTTTTATGGACTGAGCCAGGCAGGCACCCCATGCCAGGATATTTTAAAAATGAAAATAATACTGTCCTAATTTATATATCTGGCTAATCATACTGTATAGCTGTATCTGCTTTTATCTATATTTATTTATCCACACAAATCTAATTAATATCTTCAAT
Source organism: Ursus maritimus (assembly GCF_017311325.1). Lineage (NCBI taxonomy): Eukaryota > Metazoa > Chordata > Mammalia > Carnivora > Ursidae > Ursus > Ursus maritimus. The sequence continues at coordinate 61,140,602 of NW_024424452.1, forward strand.
GGTTGCCTCATAGACATCACAGTTTTTGCAATACTTGGTCCCATCAACCAACCTCTTAATTCCTTTCACTTCCAGACTCAGTAAATGATATTTTAATCCATGTTATTGCTCAATTAAAACTACCTGGGTTCCCTTCTTTACATATCATTTTTTCCTCTTTTTACATAGCACATCTCACTCATGATCAAATCCTGTGAATTAGAACTACAAAATGTCTTGATTCCATTTCCTTCTTTATTCAATGTCACTTCCATGATCCAACTCCCACTGTTTCCTCCACAATCATTGAAATTTTTTTTTACTATTTATACTGCATTTTTGTTTCTAATCAACTTACCTTACAGAATCATAACTGATATTTCTTAAATGTTAATTGGACATATGTTCCACTTAGAATCAACTAAAACTCTATATCTCTACCAGCCAGCCCAAGCTCCAATTGTATAGAATTCTTTTCATTCACTCAGCTATGGTTTCACTAGATTGTCAGTTCTTTAAAAAGCCCAGTTTTTCCCCCATCTATGGTCTTAACACATGTTGTTATATCTCATTAGAGGCTTTTCCTTCCATTTTTATCTTATCTTGCAAACTCTTCCTTCAAGTAGTAGGTCAATTATCTCTTCTTCACCCACAACTTCCCTTACCACAGCTTTATCAACATTGTGTGTCAGTAAAATACTTGCAGAGTAACCTAAAAGATATGAGAGATGTTATTAGAAGATTACTCATTAACTCCAAGAAATATTTTAAATACGTTCATACTCTTTGAAAAAATTTGAGTTCATTCATATTCTTTTTTACACCTTTAACAGCAAGCTTAATTTCCCACAAATAAAAAAATGCCAAATATAATTTAAATGCCATATACATATACATATATATAAATACTTGGTTGCTTCCTCCCTGGATCCACCAGTTTTTATCAATCACATAATCAGAAACACATTTTATCAATCACACATATAAAGTAAGATGATTTTATACCCATACTGTGCACAGGTGATTTAATAACAGCCAAATGGATAAATATTTTAATTAACTTGTGAGCACTCTGTTGGATTTACTACACCATAGTAGTAAAATTTTATGTTTAATCCACAAACAGTGGTGACCTTTCCACAATTTCCTCTTGGAAGAAAATGTTGGACAGTTAAAAGAAGTCAAAGAACTATTACCACATGTTCATAATTTTAAAGCAGATTACTACTCTCTGAATGTAACCTCGTTTATTCATCTGTGGGTTGTAACTCTTAACTCACACAGACAAAAAATTTGAATACGTTTTACTTGTGAAATCTATTTGGGTTTTATGGCAGTAGTAATAGATTTTTATTAAAAATGCATTACATAGAAGTTCCCAAATTTATTATTCCCTGTAGATGTTTTCAAGAAACTGAAAATGAGAATAAATAGAATTTTATCATTTCTATATATACTTAAATTTATGATGTTCAAGTTAGCAACACTTGTTTAACAACCTGTAATAAATGCTCATGGAATGTTTGAGTGGGCTTTTATTTCACTAAACCAAAGAACACACATACACATGCATTCATTCTAGTTTAATATCTCTAATTTCTCTATACTTGTCTGTTTTGCACTAAGACTTCAAAGATAATGAATCCTCACAAAAGGACAAAGTGTTCCCACTTGCCTGTCTTGGTCCTCCTTTTTTTGGTTTTAGCTTTTTTACCTCCCTGTTTCATTGATTCTGAGGCTATAAATATCTGCTCTTAGGACCTTCCAATTTTTTTAATTATCTTTTCGGACACTTACTCTCATCTTACCCTACTTTCAATCTGTACTTCTTCTTGGATATCATTTGGTAAATGGCTCGCCATCTAGTTAGGCTATACGGGACAAACACCAGGTAGCTCAATCTTTCTGAAAGGGACCGAATGAGATACCAAATATCTGAACACAAAAGAGATTGAACTAATGCACAGTATTTTATCATCATGCCTCTTACTTCTGTCAAGAAAGAATGTGTAAGAAGGATCTGTGTTCAGTTTTGAACAGTTCCATGGCTAACTCAGGGTAAGTACAGGCAAGGTGAGATGATACTAGTTTCCTGTTTTGCCAGAGAGATGTAATTGATCTTAAATATATAGTAAATGGAAAAGAAAGTTAGAATTCTTCTTCCAGGAACATCTTTACTTCCCATTTATTTTTACTCAAAAGCAATTTAAAGCCTGACGTATCTTTTCTTCCTGGCAACCCAGTGCTTCACAATATATTGCAAATTCAAGCTACAGAACAATTCCTCAGTATCTGAGAAATGGTTAAATTATTTTCATATACAAAATGATACAAGTAATCCAAAAAAAAAAGAAAAACACACCTGTATATATTTAAATAGCAATCTCTGTAATAGAACAAGACTAGCCAATTGCAGGTTAAAAATGAAAATTAAAATGTGGAAATTATTTTACAGTTAAAAAAAAAAAGAGTGAACCAGAGGAAAATGACATTGAGAAAAGAAGTAGCAGGCAAAGTTACACAGAATTTTAATGCCAAAAGTTAACTACAGTTCTGTCTATTCCAGTGCTTTTAGAAATGAGCCTACCTAGATCATTACAAAATATACCAGAATAAATTTAGTTGGCAGAGTCAAGATATCCCTGATAAAATAAAAGCAATTACAAGGAACGACATAAAAATGAATGAACAAGATTTTGTTTTTTGACATTAAGAGACATCTGCATTATAAGAATTCTGTTTTACAATGAAGACAAGTAACGGTCCATTGGGTCTTACTAAAGACAAAATATTAGCTTTTCTTTCTGAAAGGGTATGAAGTGAAATAATGGTAACTTAAAATAGTCAATACTAAACTCTCAATTTTGCAGTTTTGAAAGCAGCAACTAGAAAGTATGTGGAGAGAAATTCAAAACTATAGCACTTAAGAAGAGCATGCCCAATAGATGTCAGGAAAAGTGCTCTCCCTACCCAATGCCATTCAGTTGACTCCAGGGCCACCACCACATAAGGCAACTCTCCAAAGCAAACCTCAAACACCTCAAGCCCTCAAATATTCCTCAAAATTGTTGGCAAAATTGTTGTTTACCAGAATATTTCTGGAATTATGTGTTCATTTTTTTTTCTGAATACATTCTTCATCAATGATCACCGTCCAATTCTTGGACTCTATTTAATTTGAGCTGTTTGAGATTTTTTGTCAAGGCTTTTGTTTGCTTGTTAATTTTTTGCAGATTTAGTTAACTATCCACTTCATTTTTCTCTTCAGCCTCCTTTCATGTACTTGAATTCAGACACACATTTCATTATTTTGGGGTGACAACTCATTGGGATTAAAGTCTTGCTTCCAGTTTCTGAACTGTGTCTTTGCTGGCCACATCTTTGCATCCTTTCCCATTCAGAAGTCTGGATTTGGATATCTAGAAGGAAGAACTTTGAGATCACCGGATTTTTCAGAAGGCCACAATTGAGTGTTTAGTATTGACTATTTGGAGTTACCTTCTGGCATAAAGTTTTATGATTCACATTAAAATTTAAAGATGATAATAAAATAACTCACATAAAAACTTAATACTAAATAATAATAAATATCTATCTTAAGTCATCCAAGTTTCCCAGTATGCTTTCATCTATTACACAAAGAGATAGTACATGCCTCTTAACCATGTAATCAGAGCTAAATAGAATTAAAATTATTATTTTTTAAAAAGATTTTATTTATTTATTTGACAGAGGGTGACAGGGAGAGAGGGAACAAAAGCAGGGGAAAGCTAGAGAGGGAGAAGCATGCTCCCTGCTGAGCAGAGAGCTCCAGGCAGCTGGATCCCAGGATGCTGGGATCATGACCTGAGCCAAAGGCAGACACTTAATGACTGAGCTACCCAGGCACCCAAATTAAAATTATTCTTAAATAAAATTATTTCAATTAATTTTAATATGGATTTGTAATACCAATTTTTAAAATACCCACATAAAACAAAGACTCATAATGTCCCTGTATCATAGATTTAAATTGCAAAATGGAGATACTTTCATAAATCTCTCATGTGGGTACATGTACGTGCTTGTACATTTTACATATGTATTCATTTGTTATTGTTTATTACAGTGAGAGAAGAATGCTGAAAATTTTAAATTTTAAGTAGACAAAAAGGGCCAGGGAATAAAATTTTTAAAAATTGTGCATATATTTAAGAATGTAGTTTATTTAAGCTGGGTCTTAGAAAACCTGTAATAAAAAAAAAATAAAAAAGCTGTCCCATTTAATTATTTCACCAGTAATCAGATTTCTAAGCTTCTAGTCCCCTGGAATACATGTCCTATATGATCTCCTACCTTTTAGTGTGGATAAGACTTGTGAATATGATGTCATTATATTACCTTACATTATGGCAGAAGGGATTTTAAAGGTGCGATTATGACCTCTAATCAGTTGACTTCTAGTTGATCAAAAGAGCGATTATCCTGGGTGGACCTGACCTAATCAGTTGAGCCTTTTAAAGATGTCAGAGCTATTCAAATTGGAGTTAAAGAGTCTCTCTTGCTGCCCTTGCAGGAGAATCCTATGATGTGGAGAGGGTCAGATAGCAGAGAATGACAGGCATTCTGTAGGGGCTGAAACAGATCTGATTTATAACCAGGAAGAAAGAAGAGACCTCAGTTCTACACCCACAAGTGACTGAGTTCTGCCAACAATTGGTCAATTTGGAAGAGAACTAGGAGCATTAGATGAGCTCTCAGACCCAGTTTACTGTTTGATTCCACCCTTATGAGATCTTGCCTGGAGAAGCTAGCCATACCATGCCCAAACTCCTGACCTTATGCAACTGTGAGATAATAAATGAATGTTGCATTAAGCTGCTACATCTGTGACAATTTATTATTTAGTAAGAGAAAACTCATGCAGTTGAACTAGACAAAATTCTAAGATGATAGAAATTTGTACTCTCTGATATACACACCATGAAAAATCCCCTCCCCTTGTAAATGGGGAATGTAAATGAATGTACTGGGACCTGTGAATGCATGGAGGTAGAGGTCACCCCTGTGACTAGGAGGGAAGGGTGAAGGGACCTTTCAGATGAGATTAAGATCCTAAATTAGTTGTTTCCGAACTACTCAAATGGAGGATTATATTGGGTGGTTCTGACCTATTACTGGAAGCCCTCAGAGAGGGATTTGTCCTTTCTGGAGAGATTTTCCTGCTTGCTGAAGAATGAAGCAGCCACGTTGTCAAAGAGCCTGATGGGAGTCATGTGGCCAGACCTGCAGGCAACCCTAGTTTCTGAGAGCAGCCCTCAGCTTAGGGGCAGCAAGAAAGATTGTCCACAGCTCAGCAAATGCAAAGGCATGAATTCTGCCAGCATGAGCTTGCAGGAAGAGGCTGAGCTCCACAAAAGAATGGAGGCTGGCAAAACCCGTGATGGCAGCCTGTGAGACCCTGAGCAGGAGACTCAGTGGACCTGTGCCAAAGCTGCTAAATTTATGGCCATTTGTTATGCAGAGATAGAACTAGAATGTGTATGTTGAGATTAAATTGAAGCTATGTGAGCAAAATTTAGCAAAAATCTTATGATTTCGATTAAAGTATTCAGAATTGTGATCTACACTGCTTAAATTCCCAAGTGGTAATATCCCGATAGTTTTAACTTTATTTATATAGGCAAACAAAGATTTGTAATTGTGGAACGTAGAAAAATAATTTTTCTTTCGAACAACTTGATGTGAATATGATTAGTCTTTCCTGCATCTAGTAGTCCAAAAGAATATGTTCCTGAGTAATTTTTTTTCTTCATTTCAAATATCTTTTTGGATGAAGATGTTAACCATAACCTGAATAATTCTGGCATTTAGTATTTAATGCTGACTGTTTTGTTTTTTCCTTATCCACTGCTAATTTTTTTTCTTAATACTTTGTGAGTATAAACTTGCCAGCTACAAGAAAATTGTATTTTATACATTTTGAGATTTGAGGAAATATCTGTATAACCATGTTTAAGTCATTCAGCGGTGAAATTAATGCTCTATTCACAATATCAACAGTTTCAAGACTGCCTTTCTGATTGGCAGGACTCAGATATGGCTAAAGCTTGAAAGCTTCAAATCTGGCAGAATTTTGATTCATTCTGAAGAAGATAATTCAAAGTAAATAATAATGCATGTTTAAGCATCTCAGATCAAATACAATTATCTTATGCATTTTGCATATACAGAGAAGAAATAGTTGACAACTGGTAGAGCTAAATTTCTTAGTTTTAATTGTATTTATTTATTTATTTTTATTTTAATGTTTTTTTATTATACTATGTTAGTCACCATACACTACATCCCTGGTTTTTGATGTAAAGTTTGATGATTCATTAGTTGCTTATAACACCCAGTGCACCATGCAATACGTGCCCTCCGTCTATCCCATTGCCCCACCCCCCTCCTCTCTGAAACCCTCAGTTTGTTTCTCAGAGTCCATAGTCTCTCATGCTTCATTCCCCCTTCTGATTACCCCCCCTTTCTTTATTCCTTTCTTCCCCTACTGATCTTCCTAGTTCTTATGTTCCATAGATGAGAGAAATCATATGATAATTATCTTTCTCTGCTTGACTTATTTCACTTAGCATTATCTCCTCCAGTGCTGTCCATGTTGCAGCAAATGTTGAGAACTCGTTCTTTCTGATAGCTGAGTAATATTCCATTGTATATATGGACCACAACTTCTTAATCCAGTCATCTGTTGAAGGGCATCTCAGCTCCTTCCACGATTTAGCTATTGTGGACAATGCTGCTATGAGCATTGGGGTACATATGGCCCTTCTGTTCACTACATCTGTATCTTTGGGGTAAATACCCAGTAGTGCAATGGCTGGGTCATAGGGTAGCTCAATTTTTAACTTTTTAAGGAACCTCCACATTGTTTTCCAGAGTGGCTATACCAACTTGCATTCCCACCAACAATGTAGGAGGGATCCCTTTCTCCACATCCTCTCCAGCAATTGTTGTTTCTTGCCTTGTCAATTTTTGCCATTCTAACTGGCATAAGGTGGTATGTCAGTGTGGTTTTGATTTGAATTTCCCCGATGGCTAATGATTTTGAACATTTTTCATGTGTCTGTTAGCCATTTGTATGTCTTCATTGGAAAAATGTCTGTTCATATCTCCTGCCCATTATATGATTTGCTTATTTGTTTCTCATGTATTGAGTTTGAGAAGTTCTTTGTAGATCTTGGATACCAGTCTTTTATCTGTAGCATCATTTGCAAATATATTCTCCCATTCCGTGGACTTCCTCTTAGTTTTTTTGACTGTTTCCTTGGTTGTGCAGAAGCTTTTTACCTTGATGAAGTCCCACGAGTTCATTCTATCTTTTGTTTCTCTTGCTTTTGGAGATGTGTCATGAAAAAGGTTGCTTTGGCCGATGTCGTAGAGGTTGCTGCCTATGTTCTCCTCTAGGATTTTGATGGATTCCTGTCTCACATCGAGGTCTTTCATCCATTTGGAGTTTATCTTTGTGTATGGTGTGAGATAGTGGTCAAGTTTCATTCTTTTGCATGTAGCTGTCCAATTTTCCCAGCACCATTTATTGAAGAGACTGTCTTTTTTCCACCGGATGTTTTTTCCTACTTTATCAAAGATTAGTTGCCCAAAGAACCGAGGGTCCATTTCTGGGTTCTCTATTCTGTTCCATTGGTCTATATGTTTGTTTTTGTGCCAGTACCATGCTGTCTTTGTGATCACAGCTTTGTAGTACAGCTCAAAATCCGGCATTGTGATGCCCCCAGCTTTGTTTTTCCTTTTCAACAGTTCCTTGGTGATTC
>NW_024424452.1:61148398-61222663 GCF_017311325.1 Ursus maritimus
CTACAAGAAAATTGTATTTTATACATTTTGAGATTTGAGGAAATATCTGTATAACCATGTTTAAGTCATTCAGCGGTGAAATTAATGCTCTATTCACAATATCAACAGTTTCAAGACTGCCTTTCTGATTGGCAGGACTCAGATATGGCTAAAGCTTGAAAGCTTCAAATCTGGCAGAATTTTGATTCATTCTGAAGAAGATAATTCAAAGTAAATAATAATGCATGTTTAAGCATCTCAGATCAAATACAATTATCTTATGCATTTTGCATATACAGAGAAGAAATAGTTGACAACTGGTAGAGCTAAATTTCTTAGTTTTAATTGTATTTATTTATTTATTTTTATTTTAATGTTTTTTTATTATACTATGTTAGTCACCATACACTACATCCCTGGTTTTTGATGTAAAGTTTGATGATTCATTAGTTGCTTATAACACCCAGTGCACCATGCAATACGTGCCCTCCGTCTATCCCATTGCCCCACCCCCCTCCTCTCTGAAACCCTCAGTTTGTTTCTCAGAGTCCATAGTCTCTCATGCTTCATTCCCCCTTCTGATTACCCCCCCTTTCTTTATTCCTTTCTTCCCCTACTGATCTTCCTAGTTCTTATGTTCCATAGATGAGAGAAATCATATGATAATTATCTTTCTCTGCTTGACTTATTTCACTTAGCATTATCTCCTCCAGTGCTGTCCATGTTGCAGCAAATGTTGAGAACTCGTTCTTTCTGATAGCTGAGTAATATTCCATTGTATATATGGACCACAACTTCTTAATCCAGTCATCTGTTGAAGGGCATCTCAGCTCCTTCCACGATTTAGCTATTGTGGACAATGCTGCTATGAGCATTGGGGTACATATGGCCCTTCTGTTCACTACATCTGTATCTTTGGGGTAAATACCCAGTAGTGCAATGGCTGGGTCATAGGGTAGCTCAATTTTTAACTTTTTAAGGAACCTCCACATTGTTTTCCAGAGTGGCTATACCAACTTGCATTCCCACCAACAATGTAGGAGGGATCCCTTTCTCCACATCCTCTCCAGCAATTGTTGTTTCTTGCCTTGTCAATTTTTGCCATTCTAACTGGCATAAGGTGGTATGTCAGTGTGGTTTTTGATTTGAATTTCCCCGATGGCTAATGATTTTGAACATTTTTCATGTGTCTGTTAGCCATTTGTATGTCTTCATTGGAAAAATGTCTGTTCATATCTCCTGCCCATTATATGATTTGCTTATTTGTTTTCCGTATGAGTTTGAGAAGTTCTTGGGATAGCATTGAAAGTGTAGATTGCTCTGGGTAGCATGGACATTTTAACTACGTTAATGCTTCCGATCCATGAGCATGAATATTTTTCCACCTTTTTGTGTCTTCCTCAATGTCTTTCAGGAGTGATTTTTAGTTTCTAGAATATAGATCCGTTACGTCTCTGGTTAAGTTAATTCCAAGGTAATGAACTGGAGTGGTGGTAGAAAGGTTTTCTCTGGGGAAGAATACGTTAGACACTATTTTCCAAAGTGTGTTTCTCAGAGTTTCAAACAAATCTGGCAAGTGTTTAGAAGGGGAAAAAAGAGGTTTTGTGGCCAAATAAAATTGGGTGGGAGTGGATTCTTTTGGTTTTCCATATAGAGCATCATGTCATCTGCGAAGAGAGACAGTTTGACTTCTTTGCCGATTAGGATACATTTGATCACTTTTGGTTGTCTGATTGCTGTTGCAAGGACTTCTAGTACTATGTTGAATAATAGTGGCAAAAGTTGGCATCCTTGTCGTGTTCCTGATCTTAAGGGAAAGGCTTCCAGCTTTTCCCCATTGAAAATGATATTTGCTGCAGACTTTTCATAGATGGTTTTTATGAGATTGAGGAATGTACCCTCTATCCCCACACTCTGAAGGGTTTGAATCAGGAAAGGATGCTGTATTTTGTCAAATGCTTATTCTGCATCTATTGAGAGAATCATATGATTTTTGAATTTTTCTTTCTGGAAAAAATCTAAAACACTGATAGATTTGCGAATGTTGAACCACCCTTGCATCCCAGGGATGAATCCCACTAGGTCATGATGGATTATCCTTTTAATGTACTGTTGGATTCTATTAGCCAGGATCTGGTTGAGGATTTTGGCATCCACATTCTTTAGGGAAATCGGTCTGTAATTCTCCTTTTTGATGGGGTCTTTGCCTGGTTTGGGGATCAAGGTAATATTGGCCTCATACAATGAGTATGGTAGCTTTCCTTCTGTTTCTATTTTTTGAAATACCTTTAGGAGAATAGGTATTATTTCTTCTTTGAATGTTTGGTAGAATTCCCCAGGAAAACTGTCCGGGCCTGGAATTTTGTTATTTGGAAGGTTGTTGATCACTGACTCAATCTCTTCATAATTAATTGGCCTGTTTAAAAAATCAGTTTCTTCCTCTTTCAGTCTTGGTAGTTTATAGGTTCCCAGGAAGGCCTCCATCTCTTCCAGATTGCTTAATTTATTGGCATAAAGCTGTTGATAAAAATTTCTAAAAATCCTTCCAATGTTATTGTTGTTGTTTGTGACCTCTCCTTTTTCATTCATAATTTTATTAATTTGGGTCCTTTCTCTATTCTTTTGGAAAAGTCTTGCCAGAGGTCTGTCAATTTTATTAATTCTCTCAAAGAACCAGCTTCTAGTTCTGTTGATCTGCTCTACTGTACTCCTGGTTTCTAATTCGTTGATTTCTGCTCTAATCTTAGTCAACTGCTTCCTTGTGCGTGGATTAGGCCTGTCCCTCTGTTGGTGTTCCAGTTTCTTGAGGCGAGAATATAAAAACTGCATTTTAGATTTTTCTATTCTTTTCAGTGAAGCTTGGATGGCTATGTATTTCCCTCTTAGGACTGCCTTTGCAGTATCCCATAGGTTTTGGACCGTTGTGTTTTCATTCTCGTTGGTCTCCATAAATTGTTTAAATTGATTTTTGATTTCCTGGTTTATCGAATCATTCCTGAGCAGGATGGCTCTTAGTCTCCAAGTGTTTGAGTTTCTTCCAAATTTTTCCTTGTTCTTGAGTTCCAATTTCAAAGTGTTGTGGTCTGAGAATATGCAGGGAAAAATTTCAGTCTTTTGGTATCGGTTGAGACCTGTTTTCTGACCCAGAACATGGTCTATTCTTGAGAATGTTCCATGGGCATTAGAATAGAATGAGTATTCTTTGGTTCTGGGGTGTAGTGTTCTATATATATCTATGAGGTCCAACTCGTCAGGTATGGCATTCAAAGCTCTTGTTTCTTTGCTGATTTCTTGCTTAGGTGATCTGTCTATTGCTGATAGTGGAGTGTGGAGGTCCCCTACTATTAGTATATTTTTATCTATATGTCTCTTTATTCTGGTTAAGAGTTGGCTTGTGCATCTTGCTGCTCCCCTGTTGGGGGCATATATATTTATAATTGTCATATCCACTTGTTGGATACATCCTTTAAGAATAATATAGTGCCCTTCTGTGTCTCTAACTATAGTCTTTAGTTAAAAATCCAATCTGTCTGATATGAGAATTGCTACCCCAGCTTTCTCTTGAGGTCCATTGGCATGAAAGATGGTATTCCATCCCTTTACTTTTAATCTGAATGTATCTTTAGGTTCAAAATGAGTCTCTTGTAGACAGCAAATGGATGGGTCATGTCTTTTTATCCAATCTGCAGCCCTGTGGTTTTTTGTGGGGGCATTTAGGCCATTTACATTGAGAGTGATTATTGAGAGATATGATTTTAATGATGCCATGTTGCCAGTAGAGTCTTTGTTTCTATAGATTTTTATTTTCTGTTCTCTATCACTCTTGGGGCCTTTTTACTTTTATAGAACCCCCTTAATATCTCCTGTAGGGCTGGTTTTATGGTTACAAAATTGGCCAATGACTGGCGATTCTGGAATGTCTTTATTTCTCCATCAATTCTGAATGACAGCCTTGCTGGATAAAGGATCCTTGGCTGCATGTTTTTCTCTGAAAGAGCTTTAAAAATGGCCCCCCAACCCTTTCTCTCATTCCTGGTCTGTGTAGACAGGTCTGACATAATTCTAATACCTTTGACTTGGTACGTGAGAAATTTCTTTGCCGTGGCCACTTTCAGTACTGTATCCTTGGATCTAATATTTGCGAATTGCACTATGACGTGACGTGGTGTAGGTTTGTCGTGGTTGAGCTTGGGAGGGGTCCTCTCTGCCTCTTGGACACAAATGTTTGTTTCCCTTGTTAGATTAGGGAAGTTTTCAGCTACAGTTTGTTCAAATATCTCTTCTAGACCTCTGTTTTTCTCCACCCCCCTCGGGGATGCCGATGATTCTGACATTGGAACGTTTCATTGAGTCAGTAATCTCCCGTAACCTACATTCCTGAACGTGGATTTTTTTTCAGTCCAGATTCTATTCTAGCTTTCTCTTCTACTAACCCATCCTCCAATTCACTGATACGTTCTTCTGCCTCATTTACCCTGGCCCTCAGAGCCTCTAGTTTTGACTGCATTTGATTCATAGAATTTTTAATTTCTGCCAGACTTGCTCTCATTTCTGCCCTTAGAGATTCTATATTCTTGTTAATATTTTCGTTAATATTTTTTTCAAGTCTACACATCATCTTGACCATTGTTACTCTGAATTCCTTTTCTGATAATTTGGTTATATCCATATCCATTAGTTCTGTGGCAGAGGCCGCAGACTCATTGTCTTTTCTTTGCTGGGGGGGATTTCTCCTTCTCGTCATTCTGATGAGGAGAGGTTGTGGGGTTGTCTGAAGCCCAAATTATTGCCCGGGAACCAGGCCGTGCACCCTTGTTGTATAGGGATCTTAGGGATGTGGGCTTCTTGATTTTTCAGCCTTCCTTTTGGGGGAGGGGCCTGCCTTTCCGATACTCAGGCAACCCTGTTTGGGTAGAGTCTCCGTGTCCCTTGCGAGGGGGGATAGGGATGGGCACACTGTGAGCTGGTATTTCTAGGCTTTTGTTCTCTGGTGGCTTTCCCTGGTGGTTTGCTGTGTCTCTTCTGAGAGTCAGAGCAGCAGTGGCCAAATCTCAGCCTTTGTCTCAGGACAGAGGGGTCGCAGACCGTTCTCCACTGATTTTCTGGCCACTTTAACTCTCTTTCTCTTGGTGTTGCTCAACCCTGCAGTGTCCAGGGATGTGTGCCCCACACCCGTTGTCCCAGCCCTCACTTCCAGCGCCGGTGCGTCTCTGTCCTTTGTGTTTCTAACACTGTTAGCCGCCAGCCACCAGCTGCCCCCGCACGCTCCCAGAGCTCCTGGTCTCAGTCTGGTTCCAGTGAGCACACCGGAGCTACAGTTTTCAGTCTGGTTGCACGCATTTGCAGGTCAGGGTCTCAGTCTGCTCTCTCACAGGTGCTGGTCCATGAGTCCGCCCTGCTCCCCTGTGCAGGTGGCTACCACTTCCCAGTGCCTGAACGTGGCGGCTCCCTCCCCCTTCTGTTTATCTTACGATCTGTGTTTGGTTTCATGGCTCCCCGCTTCGTACCTCAATACTCAGCACTGGAGATGTTCATTTGTAGAGATCCAGATGTATCTTCCTGTGTCTCAGGCTGATTCCGTGGATGTTCAGGCTGCTCTGGTACCTATCCAACTCGACTCAGGGGACTGGCTGAAAAAGGGGTCCCCTACTCCTCTGCCATCTTAACTCCCTCCTCCTTAATTGTATTTATATATAATGGACCAACTGGAATAGTCCGTCAATTCACTGACATATTTATGTATGTAAATAGTTGAGAATACACACAAAGCATATCTATCAATGAATACAAATACATATCTATTTATGTAATTATGTTCCTCATCACACTCTCTCATCAGTCTTAGCACCCATTATAATTTATAAATACATTATTCCTTCTTGATTTAATGGCTGTCATTTAGTTACTGTCCTGTTTATCTATTCCTTCATCTGTATCTATATTTAAACATCTTTATGTGTCAGTACAAAATCATGGATTCTTATTTCATTAAAAGAGATAACTAATATAATCCATTACTATCATACTCATCATATACAAAAACAGAGCCAGTGCTCCCACCAATGCCCTATGGAGCTGTTGTCATCCCAGTCATAGTCCCAGTCTAGCATCATGCATTTCATTCAATTGTCAAGTCTTTTCATTCTAAGATGCAGTAGTGTCTCACACCATTTATTTGTGTGCTGCTTAACCTGGACATTTTAGAAGAGTATAGGTCAATTATTTTGTAAAATGCCTCTCAGATTGGTATTGCACAGTGATTAGATTCAAGTTATGTAATTTTTAGGAGTATCAATGAACTGATTTGTCCAGCACAGTGCATCTTATTAGAAAGTATGTGATGTTGTTGACTTATCTGAGTAATAGTGATACTAGTTTTGATGACTTGTTAAGGTAGTGGCAATTTTCTACACTGAAAGTTATTGTTTTCCCATTTGTAATTAATAAATAATTAGTTGGGAGATACATTTGTGTCTATGTAATATTTTGTTACTCTTTAATTTTAACTCATTAGCTTTACTATCCATTACAATTTTGAATTACAGTATCATTTCCCTATGTAGTTGGCATATTGCTTCTACCTCATTTGTGTATGTATTTATTGTGTGTGTGTGTCTGTGTGTGTGTGTGTGTCTGTGTGTGTGTGTGTGTGTGTGTGTGCATAGAATGCAGAATGCTAGATGTTGATTTGTAACCTTGGGAGATTCCCCAGGGGAAATTTGAAACTGGCCCTGGTACATGGAAGGCAAGGAGAATGTGAAGAAAAAGACAGACCACTCCAGATTGTTAGGTGGCAAGCTTAATAAGCAAGGGAACTTACCTATGAGACTTGTCTTGGGTGGCTGCAAGCTCAGTAGATCTCTGCACCCACCTGCCAAGGTTCAGAATATTGAGTCCAGATGATGGTCTCAACAAAACCATACTCTCTCATGGCTACATCCTTGAAATGGCTGCTAGTATGGGAATAGTAGGTGGGATGTACATTCCAAAACAGGAAAGTTAGTGTGAAGCCCCCAGTTACTCAAGTCCAGCTAATGGGTCAACCAGTGATCCTGTCCTCTTGATGACCTCCTTGAACAATGGATTCTTCTTTTATTCAAAGACTTACAGTCCATGACTTACTATTCATTTTCATATTCAAAGTGTTACAGATGTACCAGTGAAGGCCCTTTCTGATGGACTTTCATGTCCTTTTGAGCTATCCCCATGATTCTTTGAGTGTTTCCTCATTTTCTGTTCAAACAGTGTTTTAGGTTCATCTTATAATTTCCCTATACCAGCCCTGAAATTAGTCAAATTACCAAGAAACCCTTGTTTTTGTAAGAAACGGATGGTATTTGGAAGTCTAGATTTGCAAACCACTTTTGTTCACTGACACCAGAATGTTACCTTCTCATCGGAGAAAGCTACAAATATACTATATATATATATATATATATACTATATATATATATATACACACTATATATATACTATATATATATATACACACACACACAAACACACGTATGTATATATATATGTATTTTTTACTATCAGTTGATAGATCTATCTTCTATCAAAAAAATATAAATTCTGGGGCGCCTGGATGGCTCAGTCGTTAAGCGTCTGCCTTCAACTCAGGTCACGATCCCAGGGTCCTGGACTCAAGCCCTGCATTTTGCTCCCTGATCAGCAGGAAGCCTGCTTCTTCCTCTCCCGCTGTCCCTGCTTGTGTTCCCTCTCTCGCTGTCTCTCTCTGTCAAATAAATAAATAAAAAATCTTAGAAAATAATATATATAAATTCTTACTAATTCCTCCAAATCCAGTGCATACGCTCTAGTGTTCCTTCTTTCCACATCTGTAATTCTATTTCCCAACAGGATTAACTTTGCTCCTGTTATGATGATTATATTTATTTATTTACTGAAGTCTACAATGCAAAGACATTAGTTTCAGAATTACATGATAGCCACCCCCAAAAGCAAACTACCACCTAGACTTCAATATTTATTTACTGTTCTTTTTCCTTTTGGAGCAAATTTTACACACATTGAAATACACACATAGTAAGTTTAGAATTCAGTGAATATAGAGATATGTTTATACCCATTTAACCCACACCTTTATTAAGATACAGAATGTTGCCGTATCCCAGAAAATTACCTTATGCCTCTTCCTAGTTAATATTCTGTTGGGAGGGAGCTCCTGGGGTTCCTCAGTGGTTAAGTGTCTGCCTTCATCTCAGGTCATGATCCCAGGGTCCTGGGATAGAGCCCTGAGTCAGGCTTCCTGCTCAGTGGGAACCCTGTTTCTCCCTCTCTCACTTCCCCTGCTTGTGTTCCCTCTCTTGCATCTGTCCCTCTCTATCAAATAAATAAATAAATAAAATATTCTGTTGGAAGACAATTATGCATATTGACACATTTCTGCACAGCCCAGTCTCTGTGTGCAAAAGAGCACTGGCATTTATTATCTCTTATTTTTTCATAATAGCCATCCTAAAAAGTATGAGGCAATATCTCACCACGGTTTTAATTTGCATTTCTCCAGTGATTAATGGTGTTGAATACTTTCTCATGTACTTGTTTGCCATTTCTGTGTCTTCTTTGGAAAAAATATCTATCCAGGTCCTTTGTTCATTTTTAAATTGGATTATTTGCTTTTTTGCTGTTTAGTTGTATGAGTTTCTTGTATAATTTTAGATATTGATCTCCTATCAGATATGTGGCTTGTAAATATTTCCTCTCATCTTGTATGTTGTCTTTTCATTTTAGTAATGTTTTCCTTTGCTGATCACAAGCTTTTTAGTTTGAGGTAGTCCCACTTATTTTGCTTTTGTGGCCTTTTCTTTTGGTGGTGTCAAATCCCAAAACTGTTGCCAAGACCACTGTCCAGGAACTTACCCTCCTATGTTTTCTTTTAGTTTTATGGTTTCAGGTGTTATGTTCAAGACTTTAATCCATTTTGAGTTAATGTTTGTGTATGTTTAATTCTTTTACTTTTGGCTATCCTGTTTTCCTGCCACCATTTATTAGAGAAACTATATTCCTCCATTGTATACTCTCGGCTCCTTTGTCATAAATTAATTGACCATATATGTGGGCTCTTTATTCTATTACATTGATCTATGTGTGTTTTTATGTTAATACCATGTTATTTTGATTACTATGACTTTGTAATATAGTTTAAAATCAGGTAGTGTGATGCCTCCAGCTTTGTTCTTCTGTCTCAAAATTGCTTTGGCTATTTAATGTCTTTTTTGTTTGTTTGTTTCGTATTTAAACCACTTTTATTCATACATTACATGATTATACAGTTAGAAAATCCCAAAGAAATTACAAAACAAATTCTACCAGAATTAATAGATGAACTTGGTAGCAATGCAGAATATAAGGTCAAGTAACATGAATCAGTTGTATTTCTTTATACTAGCAGCAAATAATTTAAAAATAAAATTTTAAGAATATTATCCTTATCATCAAAATCTTATATATAGTTGCACATTTATACATACAGACACATATATATACATATTTAGCTGAGAAAATGTTCTATATTTTGATTGTTTTGTTGGTTATACTTGTGTATGTACTTTCCAAAACTCAGAATTATACACCTAAAATTTGTGCATTTCTCTAGATTTTTACTTAATTAAAAATCATTATATATCATATATTCTACAATATGTATATAAATTGAACCAACCCACATCATTCAGGATGCTTTAGTTATTTTTATCTCATCATCATTCTTACAGAATTTGGGAATTTTATAAAAATTCCAATCTGTATTATATCCTGCATACTTAGTCCAGAAAACTCATAGTATTTTATGCATTTTAATTGTAAGGGAAAAATATCCATGTATCTTGGAATAATGCATGTATTAGAAAAAAGCTTAATTGCCTAAATTTATTATTTCTATACAATAATTTTTCAATGACACATTGCCTGACTCTCTTCAAACTTCCATATGTTTTTACAACTTAGAAAGAAAAAATAAGTCTCTATTTCTTCATTGCTTTCTGATAAGTCTGTATCTAAGAAAATGGAATATTATTAATTTTTCAATCAGGTTATTCTGTTGCATTATTTTTAGTAGGTATCTCTGGTATAGCAGACCTCTTCATATTCATAGAAACCATAGGCATGGTTTCTAAATTAAATTCCATTCTATTTGTTATGATTGAGATTTCCCCAAAAATAATTCTCCAAAATAAATGACATCCTCAAATTCTAAGTAATTTTTTCTCTCAGCTTTAAGTTATATTAGCCTGGATTCAGAATATATCCTAACCAGGGGCTCCTGGGTGGCTCAGTCATTAAGAGTCTGCCTTCAGCTTAGGGCATAATCCCAGAGTCCTGGGATCAAGCCCTACATCAGGCTCCTCCACTGGAAGCCTGCTTTTTCCTCTCCCAATCCTCCTGCTTGTGTTCCCTCTCTCGCTGGCTGTCTCTCTCTCTGTCAAATAAATAAATAAATAAAATCTTAAAAAAAAAGAATATATACTATCCAATCAAAGCCTTTCTGTTATTACAGGGGAGGATGATTCTCCCCTTTCTTGAGATTACACAGGAACTCCAGAGTCCATCAAATATTAAATTTGGGGGAAAGCCTATGGACTTCCATGTTGTCATTTCACACTTAAGATGATTATTGTTCAAGCCTATGGGTTCCATAGAAATAAAGACATATTTATCAAGATAGTAAATGCTAGAGGTCACTTCAAACACCTCCTGAAATCTGGGTGATTGTATTCACTGAAATTTTATTTCTTCATCACATAAATTCTGGTATGAGTCAGGCAGCCCCTCTTCAATTTATAATTGCATCATTAATTGCATCATACTTGGTGTCTGAGGTCTCAATGCAGGTAAGAAGAAAAAAGGATGTAGGAGAGACAACAGCTCTTCACTTTTTCAGAAGTGGCATGGATGATTTTCCCTCACAGTAACTGAACAGAGTAAGCAATCTAACAGCAAAGGAGGCTGAGAAATGTAGGAGAGCTCAAGAAATATTTGTGAGTACTAACTGTCTCTCAGAGCAAATAATGAACTTATTACCACATCCATCTCCATCATGCCCACTGGATAGCTGTTAAGGCCCTGCATACATTATAACAATGTTCAGGGTCTAGACAGGCACACATCCAATCACCTCTTGCATAAGTCCTTCAGTCCTGGGACATTCTGTCTACACAAGATATGTGTTTCAACATTCCACTTTTGTGGAAATTCAGGCCTTCTAAGTTAAAATCATTTTGCTGTTTTTGCTTTCTTGCTCTTTGCCACAAGACTTAGTATTTTCTATGGCTCACTCATGATCCCACATCATAGCACAGTCTCCAAGGATATAATACAACAGCGAATGATGTGAACTGAACTCTGCTGAGGGGCATTTAAATTATAATTGTGTGAAAAACTATTTTCTACAAAATTAAACATATACATTTTATTTCCTGTTTGAGTTTGAAAGTCCTGGCTTAGGCTGTAAAGGGAAAAAGAACACTTTTAAGCCCTTATCTGATGCATGAAAAGTAAGGAAAAGACAAGAATTTCGGATCATGATCCCATGTCCATGCTTGTGATACCATGGTTGTGCTCTTGAGAGTGTGAAAAAAAAAGTATTTCATTGATTTTGATGTCTACATGTATGAAAATAGAATATTGTTAATTTTTCTGACAGATTATCCTGTCACATTAATTTTGATAATACCTCTGGCACACTTCTAAAAATCTAGAGTTGACTCTATATTTAAAATTCACTTTATAGCACCCAGAAAGCACTGATGTCTAACTCATTTTCCTGAGACATAGGCATGTATTCAAATTTTTCAAAACTTTCAACTTTGCAGTTTACATACAGAGTTTAATGCTCAGCCTTAAATTTTTCTATGTAAAAATTGGCCCGTAATATTATCTTTCCATTGGTATATACCCTTTCTCCCTCTGTATATTCAGTGGTAATCTTTTCTTAAAAGAATTATTTTTAATTTATAAAACAATAAGTATTTAAGATAAAAACAATTCAAATAGAGCAGAAAAATATTTAATTTAAAACCTCACTAATTTTGCCAAGTTGCCCACACCCCACAGAGATACCTATCCACTTGGTAAGACATACTTGAAGTCCTTTCTTATGTTATCTTCTCTAAAATTTCCCACATTCTCCCCACCCCCACCTTTGCCCCCTCACACACACACTTTACAACCCAAAATAAATTATTATATAAGCTTGTTCTTAATTTGTATTTTTTAAAATTCATCAATATATGGGTCTTTATTCTACATCAATGCCTGTAGATATCTTTGCCTCAAGTTTTTAATTATTATAATGTTGCAATAGTCATATTTAAATAATTACAACAGTGATTGCTTCACTTCTCAGCTTCTGGTGAGTCAATTACAGGACAATAGTTATGACCCTTCTAAACTGCTTTCTGCTTCAAGCACACAATCAAAACTAGAAGAGCTGCAGTAGAGTAAGAGGAATATTTTATCATTACATTGGAGGTAGTGATATTTTACTACTGATTGGGAAAGGCATTTTTTCCTTTTCCCTTCCTGTATATAAGCCAAAGAATGTTTCATCCCATTGGATTTCCCCAGTGACTATCAACCTTATCTTCCAGTATTTTTTTTTAAGAGAGCCACAGCAGGTAGGGGGTGGGCAGAAGGAGGAGGGAGGGGATGCAGGGGCAGAGGAAGAGGGAGAGAGAAAATCTTAAGCAGGCTTCATGCCCTACACAAGGCTTGATATCACCACTCTGAGATCATGACCTGAGCCAAAATCAAGAGTAGGTTGCTTAACTGACTGAGCCACCCAGGTGCCCCTTCGTGTTCCTTTGTAAGAGTAAACTCCTACAAGGTTGTTTAAGTAATATTTGGTTGTTAGCTCTTAATGATTTTATTATTCTAAACATTTTGGCAATTAAAATTGTTGATTTTTCAAAAAATTATATGAACAATAATTATTCCATTTAGTGAGTATTATCGGTTTAAAGCTAAGGGAAATACTTGAAACCTTTGATAACTTGTTTTCAAGTCCATTAATTCTATTAAAAGGGAAAATTGAGTGGACCTAAGTTCCTATCAGATACACTTAAGAGGATCAATAGGTCAAGACAGAATATCAATTTCTCTGCCTTTCTCTCTCTGTCTGTCTTTGAAATGCTTAAAATAGTGAAATGGGGGAGCCTGGGTGGCTCAGTCATTAAAACGTCTGCCTTCGGCTCAGGGTGTGATCCTGGAGTTCTGGGATCGAGCCCCACATCAGGCTCTTCCTCTGGGAGCATGCTTCTTCCTCTCCCACTCCCCCTGCTTGTGTTCCCTCTCTCGCTGGCTCTCTCTCTCTCTGTCAAATAAATAAATAAAATCTTTAAAAAATAAAATAAAAATAAAAAAATAAAATAGTGAAATGAGATAAGAAATCTTAAACAGGGGATCCTCAAAAGAACATGAGTGAATTCGTGGCTTTTATGGATGTTCTGTTCCCTGTAGTTTAGGACATTCGTTTATTGATATTTAATTATTTTATTTAATTCAGTAGGCTTCTTAAGTATTTATTATGCCATGAGTATCATAACCTGCCTTAACACATACTCAGTTCGCCATTACTAGAGATGTTTTAAGCTTTGGATTTATAATCAGTATGTAGAAAGAAAAAAAACAAGAACGTGTAAAAAGAAATAGAATTATCTTACGTGATTAACTTAAGATCCCTTTGAACCTTAGAATTTTAAGAGACAGTGATGGTACTCAAGGGGAAAAATTATGAAGGTGTGCCATAATCCTTGACTTCCAGTATCCAACATTTAATGAGACCTGTTTATCTGCCCCTTATGCTTCCCCGCACAAATATGTATTCCTTTTTTTAAAAAAAATTACATTTCATTAAAAACATTGATTTGCTCCATAATGTCATTATTCTTAATGTTATATATAAATAAATAAAGCATTTACTGTATTGTTAGCTTAATGATGCATTTCAACTCAGTTTTCAGAAATGGTACAATGTTGCACATGATTATTAGAGGTTATCAGGTTATGTTAATGACTGTGGCCTAAAATGGTCCTTGGATTTCACATTGTCATAAATACCAGGAAATAATTTATCCATCTGGAACCACACAGACTACAATAAGAATAATAACAAAATGCTTATTAATAGTGATCTAATTTAGATACTGTATCAGTAGTGTCTCTCCATAGCTATATTTAAATAAACACAAACTATTAGGAAGTATTTTTTAAATGAATGAGATGTTGGCAGTTTTCGACCTGCCATCACATTTAAGATATTAAAGATAACACTTTTAATTTAAATCCTAGATTAGAGACAAATGACTATTGGAATATTTTTTTGGGTGGTGGTGGTGATAATTTGCGTTACTTAGTTTTGTGACTTAATGGAGAGAGGCAAGGAACTTAATATGTGAAAATGGGGCAAGCTTTATAGTTATTTCAAAGCAAAAGTGTTCTTTACATTGGAAAAAATTATTTGCACATAGAATCAGAATTTATCCAAAGAGGGTATGTATATATCCAGACTTTACTACTTCAGCCTGAGTAAATATAGATTATAGGTAAGTGGTTAGAAGATTATACTGAGAATGCAGATTTGCATGATTGCTATTCTGAAATCAGTCCCCAATTACGGTTGCACATTTGTGTTTATTGATGAAATTTTTAGTTAATATCATCTTAATTGAAAGTCGCATAATATTCTGATCTCCTTTTGATAAAAAATATGTTTGACAAATTAATGATCAGAATTCTTCATTATCATCTAGGAGTACTGATTGAGTTATTATAATTACACTCTAATTTGCTGTTAAATAGGCTTGTGTTCCTCAAAATAAGACATTTTTATATTAAATGAATGACTTGTTAATTTCGTGAAGGGTAAAATCGACTCAACTTTGCTGTAGTTGCTGTTAAAAATATAGGCAATTATTCAATCTGTGGTAAAAAAAGAAGGTTCATACTGAACCCTTGACTAAACCATTGTTTAGAATTAATGGCACAGCACTGCATGTCAAAATGTTTCAAATCTGTCTTAAAATATATTATGCATTTACTCTCCCCAATGTTTGTTTTGCATATTGAAAATGTGAAATGAGGAGAAGGCAAAATGTCATGTCCAATACACCAAGCGCTGAATAAAAAGTAGATAGCCTGATTCAAATTCTAAACATTTATTTACTAACCTACACTACCACTTTTTATGAGAACATTTTTGAGCTTAAAAATGAAAATATTTTTATATATCCTGACATTTAAATAGAAATATGAGGGTAAAACGTTTTGATGTTGAGTCTTTTTTCTTTGTTCAAGTAGTTTATTAGTAGATCATCTTTTGAAACATTATGGTAAAAATAAATACCTTCAGACAAATCAATATTTGAAAAAATATTAATTCTACTAACATCTCCTCTTTGTATTTTTATGTTTTAGAGAAATTGAAAACTCATAATAAGGACTATTTGATTTAGCTAAACATATTGAATTAGCAAACATAGAAGACAATTTCCAAGGTTATTCTTTCTCCTGCTACTTGTATCCTCTTATCTAAATGCATACAGCTTTCAGCCTGAACAAGCATTTGAATTCACTCTTTAAATTATGTAGGTACACTTGACTTAGTCCAATGTGGGAATGTAACATAAAGAGGAAAATCTGTACAGCAAACTAAAGCCATCAGAAAAGAAAAGAAAACTGGCGTCCTAGTATTCTAAAAAGGGGCATAGTAAAATTAAAAGTTAGCAATATATATTAAAAAGATTTTTAAAATATATTAAGAACATGTTTTTCTTCTAAAGAATTTTGCATGCCCACAAATGGGTGATATATTTTAAGGAACCCATGACTTTTAACAAGGTATAGTCTAAGAACTCATAATTAAATCAAAATAAAAGAACCCAAGAAGAGTCCTATTAAATAAAATTTTCTTCAAGAAAAGTTAGAGAAATAATTCAATTTTAAAACTTCTATACGTGAGTGCTATTTTAAGGTAGTTTCATATATACATAAAATTACTTAGTAATAACTTCAGAAAAAGTCACAAAGTGATGATTTAATTGGAAAGTGATGTTTCTAAAGGTCATGAAGATATTGTTGATTATATAATTTCTAAACTTTCTCTGACTGCTCATCTGTTAACTCAAATCTGTTAAGGGCACTTCTCCAGATCCATATTAGCAATACATCTGTTACACTTGATCAGGTTGAAATAGAACAGAAGTAAACAGCCTGTATTTGCCCAAAGAAGGTTGATTTTAAGTTGTTTTGGGGAGAGGCAGTCAGTTTGTAAAGTTTTATAGAAGACAATCATTTTATTTGCTTGGTGAAATGTTATCTCTATATAGTATCAAATTACTTCATAACAACAAGATGTTTAAAAAGTAAAAGGAATTGAAATAATTAAAAAATACCCTACCGTTAATAGTTAAGACTGTCTTGATGTAACAAAAAATATTACTAATACTATAAAACAAATTTTTATTATCAAAATAATCTCATTAAAAATAACTTATTTTGCCTAGCATTTATTTTAATAAAAAATACAATATCACAGTAGTGTAACAGTAACCAAAAGGGAATGAAAATTGTTGGGAAATAGGAATATAACTAATGATGTATATCTTCAGAGTCTTATTAAATACATCATAAAGTCTCCACATGCATTCAGATACAGAGAGTAAAGTAGAAGATGACAAGTTGTCTAGGAGCGTGCATTCAAAGCAAATTGACTGAATTGAACTACAAAAGAAACTTGCCTTACCTGTGTTTAAAACTCATAATAAAGCTTATAAGGCTCAAACTACTGTATGATAAAGTTGCTCCAAAATGTGCTATTTAGGGACTTGTGGTTGGCTCAGTTGGTAGAGAGTGTGGCTCTCAAGTTCATGAGTTCAAGCCCCACATTGGGCAAGGACCCTACTTTTACATAAACAAACAAACAAACAAACATACAGGCAAAAAAAAGTTGCTGTAGAACACATAAAGGAATCATACTCGTTAGAAAACCAGAAGTCAGTCCATTTTCAGGCACAGAATGTGAATGCCACTGCTTTTTTCCCCACTTGCTTTTTCCACTTGGCCCATTCCAAAACCTGTGTCCTGGATAGAAAAGGAATCCATGAAATTCTCACAATGATCCATTGTACTAAAATATATGAGTTTGTATTTAATTTTATTTTTTGTCTTAAAAAGAACAACAAATAACTTTCCTTGTATTTAATGTATGGATTGACAGTGGAATCCCTCCCCTCCATGAGTCATACATCCAGGCGGTCCTAAACTGCTTACTGGACATAGGGCATCCTGAAAGAAGATTGGAACTTCTTCAGCACTGGGAATATGGAGGTAGGGAGACTGGAAGAGAATGATGAGGTAGAAGAGTGGAATGAAGAAAAAGACATGTAATTCATAATCAGAATTATGACATGTCTGAGAGTGAAATGAAGCCCAATTGGGCAGGACATCAGCATAAGCCAGCACCATGTTGGCAAAATGACTGGTATCATAAGCATTCAATGCAGACTTATTGGGACATATGGAAATTTAATGAAGTTTTAATGCGGTTAAATTTATATCATACAGGTATTTAGTTATTTTTAAACAAATAAGTTATTGCAAAATGGACAAGAGTTATATAAATTAGTGTTTGTTGGTGTTCATGTCCACAGTTGCTTATCAGAAACCTCTCCAGGTGGATGTGTTACAGAAACCAGAATTTTCAAGTTTATGAAGCTAATGAGTACATATTATCCCAACAGGTTTGGGATATTTAAATTAACATATTTTCACATATGTTAACATATTTTCAACAAAACAGACATGTAATTGCACTGAAATGCGTAAAGATAATGAATAACTTCATGCTAATTCACACCAAGTTTTCCACTAATGGTTCACATGACTATGTTTGCTTCCAAAACTTTTGGTATTTAAGTTTTGGAAAAGGATTTATGGATATGTAATATATATAAGAGATCTTTCTTTGTAAAACTTTACATAGATTTTCAACATTTCTACAGTAAAGTAATCAACTTGCCCCTTAGTTTACTAATTAGACATTGATCTTTGCAGAACTTTTGTTTTGCCTGCTCTTTGCTTAAAATTGAAAATATATTTTTTCTATAATCCTGATGGTTCACATTGTAAATTTATGCATGACCATCATCCTTCTTTGAGCTCTTGCTATTAACCAAAGTGCAAATTTTCTAATAACTATTGTCAATCAGGAATAATATCTAATATTGCTTATATCTTTTGTACATCAGACAAAATGAGTAAGTCTATCAAATTTGAATTTCTCAATAAAACAAGATTAAAATTCTAATCCTATTCAAGTGCAAGTTATTGCCACATTGTTTAGTACGTTTTTCACACCTATCCAGAATGCTTTTCAAAACAGGTTTTCACCATTCATTGTCAATCATGATGCATAGTATAATTAAAGGCTCATAAATGACAATCACATACTCAGATGACTCAGTGGAATGATAGATTTTCCCCTTTTACTACATCATTTTTCAATTCTGAAATAACGCTATTGGATAGCTTCCCTAAATCATTATAATATTATATTGCATAATATTATATATAGTATATACAGTATATATAATACATGATAGTATAATATATGCATATTATATATATGATCTATCTATCCATCTATCAAATAGTTCCTAACCTACCTCTGAAGAATGACTTAGATTTTAAGTAAAACAGTGAGAGTTAAATAGTGCATGATAGTTTTCTATCCTCACAGATGATAGACAAATGGAATAATCTGAAACATGAAGAGATAAAACAGATACTTAGAATAATTTATTTAGAGACAGTTAAACTTGAGAATAAACATAAACATTCAAATCAATTGATGAATGAGTTATGAATTTCTTCTATAAAGCTTTTAAAAACTCCTGTGACTTTCTTTCTGACTCAGTTGACTCTAAATGTGCTTTAAAGCTTTGAACACCCTCCAACTGTATAATTTTGTTAATGAAATTTTTAATATCAAAAGGAGAAATAGCTTTCAGTACATTTTGGTAAAATACATGATTGCAGAACTGAAATATTTTATTTGTCAATACAGAAGATCTGATCAATTATGAGTCTTAAATTTGAAAGATAATGGGTTTAGGTTTACGTATATGAATAAGTAAAAGCCATATACTTATTTATAAATTGACTAAAAACACTTTGAAAATGAACAACAAATATAAGAATTTGGAGGCTAATCTGTTATTGGATTAATCCTCCATGACCAGTTGCAAATTCCTGTAGAAATACACAGAGAACAAAATTAACAGTGGGATTACATATAATAATCAGCCATTTGGTAGAGTATGCAAAGAATGTGAAATAAACACACTGAACAATAGATGGGAATAAAAAGACATCATGAGATAGTGTGTTCTTTAATCTTTGTGGGAGAACAGCAGGGCCCAATAAAATAAGAGTAAAAATTGGAAGAAATTCAGAATCCAGTCCCTGAGGTGAATTGAAGGAGGGTTTTTCTGAAAACATGAGATATTTTAAGATGCTTATAGCTTATGTCTAAGTTCCCATTACTAAAAACAAACATGGAAAAGGGAGAAGGAAGAGAAGATAAGCAATTGATCATGATCGAAATGAGAATAGAAGGAAATGGAGAAAGATTACAGATCAGTCTTAAATAATGGATTAACTTTTCTTCTGAACCTAGTGTAATAGAAGAAAGGAAGAATGCTGATAGTGTAAAGATCACTTCTCTTAGAATGTAAATTTAAGCACAACTTTGCCCTCTACTAGTAAAGACTAAGAGTACAGTATCAATTACTTTTTTCCACTCTTTCTTCTCTGGAGCATATGTATTACCAGGGAAAGGACGTATGAGAAGATTGAATCACAGTTGCTTCCTACAACTTTCTGTCACTGGTTCTTTTTTATCTCTGCTGCTCTAGACAGGCCACCATGATACCTGGTCACAATGATTCTGTGTCTGATGACAGCAGCTCCTTACAGCTATTTTCAACCATATCCCTTGATGTTTAGCCTCCACAGGATTATATGTGCTTTTGAAGCCCACCCACACATGAGGGACTCAAGTGTTCACCTATTACAAAACCCTGAATGCTAGGTAACTTTCACAGATACTGAGAAAACACTTAGAGATTGCAACTTTTTTTCATACCCTTGATACTTGACTATATTTTCTCCATATCTCAGATTACTTAAACTAGTAAATTCAAATGCTTACCAAATCTCTCTGCACAAGGAAAGGGCTTAACTCAAAGACTGTAATGACTGGCTAAACTTGTCTCAAAGGGATTTAATTCTTAAAATATATATATATATATATGTATGTATATATATATATTTCATATTTACTTATGAATCTATAACATCAATAGGTATACACACAGATGCCCTCCCCAAACTTCATGCCCACACATATATAAAAATGAGTTCAACAGTCAAGGAATATCTATTCAGATTATCTCCCATATTATTTTGTGATTAAAAATCTTACTTTGGAATATTTTAGTTTTATAACCAATGATATTTTCACCGACTCAGAAAAAACTTCACTTGTTATGTATAAGTTTAAGTTAGCCTTATGCTTATTGGAATTTACCCTGCATAACCTGAAATCATCCATAACCAAAATGATTATAACCATAAAACAATTACTATCAATTCAGTATCTCTTACTACAATTTGTGACATATATGTTTATAATTCCTGCCATGAACAGATTATTTAATTAAAACTGAAAGATTAGATAATATCCAATTTATTTAAAAAAAAAACACAGAAAGCTGAAACAATGGAGAATTTAGTAAACCCAATAGAATTCCAAAGCAATAGAAAAACACAAATATAATATAGGTTAGTCATCTTATTTTGTAGTTGATCAGAAGATGTAGAAAGACCTTTTATTTTTCATACTCAATAGTTAAGGTAAACAATAAACATATAAATAGCATTAGTAATATTTTCTGATTCATGGGGAAAAAGCCTGTTTTTTCATCACTACTTAGGAAATGAGAACTTACTTGATAAGTATTTTAAGTATTTTACTATTTTTCTATGTCTCTGTAATTCAGTGTTGTGGAAATTCCTCTGTGTCTTTTCAGTTGTATTACCTTTGTATAAGAAAATTCAATCCCAGGAAATTAACTTAAATTCAGTTATAGTCTCTATTTTCTATGAAGTTATCTGTGATAATAACACTGTCACCAAGATACCATTTATTCTGATATACGTGGAGGAAAATTCAATGTTCATTGCATGAAATCAAGAAGGTATTAAATATAACTTTGTTCTTACTCTTAAAAAGATGCCCAAAGGCAAAAGTGCCATTTTCTGTCAAGTACAACTCAATTGATAGTTCACTCTCCGTTCTGCACAAATGCCTCTTTAAAAATGATTCAATTCCTCTACTACCTCATCTTCTCTGGCCAGGCAGGAGTCATCAAGAGAGAAGATTGGCCTATTATCTTCCCACTCTGTCAGAGGCTGCAGCAGTAATGGTCATGATTCTCTCATATGCTACCAGTTCAATGCTCCATAAAACACATGAACTATGCTAGATAGACTTAATTGTGCCTAGAGTAAAATATAATGAAATGAGGTGAGTACTTAAATAATATGTTGGTATTATGTTATCTATGTGTATATTTTAATTTTTAAAATCTAAATTAGCATGTGACTTCAGTATCTTACTAGGCTTTCACATAATTAAAAATTTTGTTTTGCATTTCATCTAAAATTTGAGTTGGTTGGGCTATTTTTACAATAAACAATCTAAACAGCAGTTATAAAACATATTCAGTTCACTTTGTTAGCCCCCTTGTAAATGAAGAAAAGATTAAGTTATCAGGTGTTATTTGTCTCTTAGATCAATTAATTTTTGAACATATGGACAAAGCTTTAAGGATAATTGAAAGCAGCTCTCTGTCCCCTCCCCCACTTTATTTTTCCTTTTAACTTTTGAGAATGTGATTTTGTGTATGCATGCGAATGACTGTCTGCATGAGTTCAGAAGCCAGCTGAAGTAGAAAATATCCTGTGTGATAGTCTTCTTTTCATGGCATTTCTGATCTTGCCAGTTAGAAAGTGAAAAAAAATTATGTGAAAGTTTATTCCTGTCAGATTTCCAGACTGTTTCCAACTAAAATTCTCCAAGAAATATAGATGAACTACAGAGAATTGAAACAAAACAAAACAAAAATCACATACTAAAAATAAGTATATTTCATAATCTGGGGTCCTATCTAATCTCTCACTTTAGCATTTTAATGATTAGCCTCAGTAAAATATTAATCCCTTAAGCAAAATTTACCAGTAACTTCAGTGTGCACAATCCCAAAACCCCAGTTATGTAAATAGCTATGAATAGGAGGACTAAGGTATGCACGCAAGCACGCATGTGCGTGAGAAAAATTAGGCTAAACCTATAGAGAGATTGAGAGGTGGGGGCTTATCTCTCTGGGAAGGAAGAGAAATCTGACTAAGGATAAAATGGAAAATTTCCAGGAAAAAGAGCAGAGGCCCAGTACTGGATGAGGCAAACAAAGGTGATGTCCAATAAGAGCTCCTGGGTGCAAATTTGCCAGCTTGTCCATTCTATACCCTGTTGTATTTGGTGAATGCAGTCAAGAGATTAAAGCCCTTGGAAAGGAGCAGCAGTACATGGGGGCATGGTGATAGAGTTTCCATGGGGGCAGGATCAGCAAATTTGGGCATTTAACAGTTAATTGTGCTTCAGGGAGATTCTACCCACCAGGGCAAATAACTTAGCCCACCCAAGGGGTCACAAATTTAAGCATTAACGACAACTCTTCCTCCAGGGATATGTTACTAAAGTTGCTGAATTTATCAAGATATTATGAATAATAGATAAGTAATTATTTTTGAAATACATCAAAATAAGTTCCTACACAAATATGTTCTAAGATCCAAATAGTGAGCAACATTTCAAGGATCAGAAAACATGTTTTATTTTAAGAAATAAGTGTGGAGGCGCCTGGGTGGCTCAGTTGTTAAGCGTCTGCCTTCGGCTCAGGGCATGATCCCAGAGTCCTGGGATCCAGCCCCACATCAGGCTCCTCCTCTGGGAGCCTGCTTCTTCCTCTCCCACTCCCCCTGCTTGTGTTCCCTCTCTCGCTGGCTGTCTCTCTCTCTGTCAAATAAATAAATAAAATCTTTAAAAAAGAGAGAGATAAGTGAGAAGCATGGCATAAAGAATATTTGTTCAACTCATTCAATAAGAATAATTATTAAATGGATTAAAACAGCACAAAAAATAATAATATAGAGAAATGTCAATTATAAGCATTCATATAAAATTAGAATCTAATACTGTACTGGTGAAATAGTGTGGGTTCCTATTCTGGAATTCCAGACTACATTTTCTAAAACTCATTAGACTCAAATTAAAAATCATCTAGAAGTCTGGATGAAAAAAAAAATCTTCTTAAATGAATAGCTTTTAGTTTTCAAGAGATATAGGAATATTATAGGAATATCGATGGGAGAAGGGGAGGGAGAAGCTATAATTGTCCTGAAGTCATTTGATGAATTATGTGGGAAGAATATTTTTTTTAATTTTTTAATGTGGGAAGAACCTTAAGTATCCATGTCAGCACAAATGGGGGTGAAAGGGAATAGTAACTGTAGTCTTGGCTCGTGTTTAGAGAAAAGTTAGACTACAATAAATATGCACCATCCTCACACACATCTTCAAACACAATATATAGGGAGACCTGTGAATGGTGACTTGTGCCTATGGTTGGCTAGGAGATAATAAAACATAAAGTTTCACTGGAAATCCTAAGCACATTGAAATAGGGCTATATTTTAGTCTATGTCAGTGGTTAAGCAAATTACAAACCAAAAAATCATATAGTGTCTTGAAGTTCC
Organism: Ursus maritimus; assembly: GCF_017311325.1. NCBI lineage: Eukaryota > Metazoa > Chordata > Mammalia > Carnivora > Ursidae > Ursus > Ursus maritimus. The sequence goes on from NW_024424452.1 coordinate 61,172,279, forward strand.
TAAGGGAAGTAAATTTTTTTTAAAGCAAATTCTGGAAAATCTTGTCCGAAGAGATAATCTCCCAACTCATACTAATTGACTTATAACTATTAAATAAATGTTATTGGTTGTAATTTCTTTCATTAATAAAACAAAACAGAATACTGCCCATGACTTTACTACTTTACTACTAAATTCTACCAGATATGCAGGAAGAAATATTTTAAATCTTACCCGAACTATTCTAGAGCATAGAAAATAAAGAAAATATACCCAACCTGATCATATCATATGAAGGTATTATAATGTTTAGTGAAATCTAGACAAAGATAATATAAGAACGAAGAATCACAGGGTAATCTCATTAGGGAATGTAGATTCTAAATCTAAATTATTAGCAAAATACATTTGCTTTAAAAAATTAAAATAGTTAAAATTGGTACATTAAGAATCAATAGGGCCATCTCAGGGCAAAGTAGTTAGTTCTAAGGAGCTGTTTTTATACAGAGACAATGAAAACGAAGCAAAAACTGTCAGAATAAATTTTGTCAAATTTCTAGAAAATAGACAAAGGTTTACAGCAACCTGCTAGCATTTAATCCAGAAAAAAGGCAAATTAAAAATGATAATAATGACTGTGGTTTTTTACTTGCTTTCCCCTCCCCAATGCGCAGGGCTGTGGCCGTCTTCACATAGCAGCCAGCATTTCCTGTGTGGGACCTGGGTTATGGTTGGGTTGGAGGAGAGTAGACGTTGTTCTCAAGGATCAATCGTGTTTGTTTAGACCTGTCTGGAGGTTAACTGAAGAACTGACACAGGGCACTGGCCTTTGTTTTGCCTGATTAGGAACTCTTTCAGGCCAGAAAACTGGTTACAGTTACCAGAAGGGCATTTCTCGAAAGCATTCAAAGGCAAATGAACAATCGCAAGAAATTACACTTGAGGCAAACAATAGAGATGCCTGAAGTCTGAGAGGAAACGTAAATCCATGTCCTCCTTGGCATAAAACTTCACCATACCTTGGTCCCATCAAAAAGATCAGTGTATAACTTTAACAAATGCTGCCCTCTCTCTTTAAAATATAATCAGTGAAACCTCCTGCCCGACTAAATTTCCAAAACAAGTGACAGAAATCAGTCTCTATCTTCATCTACAACTAAAAACTTTTTGGAGTAAGTTTATTGGCCTTAGAACTCACTACGCTCCCCTCCAGGGGCGAGATGGAAGGGCTTCCTTCCAGTACTAGCTCAGATATCATCTAACCAAGAAGTGAGATTCTAGCACCTGAGAATTTAAATGCATTTTCTAAATGTCGTTTACTTAGGTTGACATGAGGTAGTGTTTCTGTCCATGTCCATAAGTAATTTTTAAGAAGAAAAGTATGAGCAGGCTGAGGGAATCAAAAAAGGTGGTGTTAAGCTGTAGCTTGAAAATAAGTGATTAGTCGAACTAATGTCTACAGGAATATAACAACAGGAAAACAGATTTTGGCAAAGAAAGAAGTATGAAGATAAAAAAAAAGTCGATTAATTCAGAAACCTAAGACAATTATAGTAAAGACAAAAGGCAATTAATGGCATATAATAATTGATTTATATTATAATAAAAAAAAGAAGCTTGGGGAAAGTTAACTTTAATTTGGAGTATCCAAAGATACTTTTTGAGGCTATTGGTTCATGTATTTTTTTTAAAGATTTTATTTATTCATTTGACAGAGAGAGAGAGAGACAGCCAGCGAGAGAGGGAACACAAGCAGGGGGAGTGGGAGAGGAAGAAGCAGGCTCCCAGCAGAGGAGCTTGATGTGGGGCTCGATCCCATAATGCCAGGATCACGCCCTGAGCCGAAGGCAGACGCTCAATGACTGAGCCACCCAGGCGCCCCTGGTTCATGTATTTTTATGTTTAAAATATAATTTTGCATATTCTTGTATTTAAAAATTCTGTTAGGCCTATGTACCGTAATGATTTCTATGTGATTATGCATATGTATGCAAACATAATATTCAAGTAGCATTTGTATATATTTCATGGGAACTTTTACAATAATTTTTTATTTGGATCTTCAAGCTCATGTTATAGCAGTAGGAATGATAAAGACAAAAGGAAACATAAATACTAGGAAATTTGGGGTATATTTCTATCATTCAAGCACTTCAAAATATTTTAGTTAAAAGTCATACTACAAACAGTTCAGCTTAAGCAAGCTTAGTTTTATCTTCTTTGATATGATATCAATTAGGTATGTCCAAAGATTACAATGCCACCTTCTGTATAGACTATGGGAGTGGTTACTTTAGGAGTTAGTATTAGGTTATCTTTTTCGTCACAGTGCAGCTCTTCTTTCACAAGAATAAGGAACAATGAAATAATAGTATAACATTTAACAAAGGGGTTGTCTCTGCTAAATTGTCAGCACATGATGACAGAGAAACCAATTTAATCATTTTTATGATGTTAATATTTTTAGATAAAATAATATATATGAATTATAAGACAAAATGGGAAGGTATATAATTCAGGGTCAAATTGTTGAATCATGTATGTGGAATTCTAGATTTTACATTGAAATCATTCTTTTCTAAAAGTAATAAGAGAGCAAGAATAGAAATGACCTTGACTCTACCTTCCCTCAATATTCAGAGCTTCAAATCAAATAAAGACAAAAAGCTTATTTTTTTAAGAAACTGAAATATTTAGGGTACCTGGGCGGCTCAGTTGGTTGAGCATCCAACTCTTGGTATCAGCTCAGGTCTTGATCTTGGGGTCATGGGATCAAGCCCCGGGTCAGGCTCCAGCTCAGTGTAGAGTTTGCTTGTCCCTCTCCCTCTGCTCCTCCCCCCTCAACCCTGCTCTCTCTCTCTCTCTCAAATAAATATATAAATAAATAAAATCTTTTTTAAGTGAAATATCCTAAGCACTAAATTACAAAGCAAAATAGACAATGTGTTTTAAGCACTTACATCATTTATTTCATAGCCATAAAATTTTTGATCATTATATAGAGTTAATATGACTTTTGTCATCATTAAAAGCACTCTAAAATTTATATACTGAAGGTATGAAAAGTCTTGAGAATACAAGTCATCTTAAAGGATTTGGGGTATCTAGTGATTCATAAAAAATGAATTAAGGAGGTGTGACGTGAGAATCTCAACAGAATTTTAAAAAGCATGCATAATTTTTAGGTCTTGATTGTGTAACCTATGGGAAAATGCTTGCACTCTCCATTCAACCAGATGGTAATGTTGTTTTATTGTTTGTAAAAATAAATATAATATTATTACACATTCTTAGGCATTTTAAGATGAAAATTGAAATAATATCAAAAATGATAAATCTATTATTCAATTAGAGACTGCTAGATAAGGTGTCTATAATCACGAGAAAAGAGAGAATAAGGATGTATTTGACCTTATAAATAACTTTCACTCAGACAAATCAAGTAGGCCTTAACTACCCGGAGGAGAAATTGCAAAACAATTGTAGTTCTGATAGAACTTTAACTTTGAAATAAGTTGACATTTTCAAAATAGAATATTAAATTAGTTCATCTATTTATAAAGTTATAACAGTTAAAAATAGAATTCACTAAACCCTTGGTGAGCAACAGATACAGCACTTCATTTACAAAGTATTATTTATTATATAATAGAGAATGCATTTCAAATGAGGTAATAAATTTTTCAATAAGTAGTGCTAGAATAATTATTGATTAGGAACTCGTTTTTAATTGAACCACAAAAATTGTAACAAAATTAATTTCTAGATGGATTAACATGCCACTTCTAAACTATCTTAGGAAAAAGAAAAAGAAAATAGCTATAAATTTTTCAGGTACACAGGATGATTTCAACCTTTCAAAATGGGCTTATTTTACCCAAATTATTTACAAATTATTAAGTGTTTTGCAGAGTAAATAATAGTCCTACAACAGTTCTCTCTTCAGTTCCTAACTGCATATACGTTACATTTACAGATCTAAGCGGTAATCTGTAACATAGCGCTTGTTTATTTATTTATTTTTTTGAGATGTTATTTATTTGAGAAAGAGAGAGAAATAGCAAGAGAGAGAGAACACGAGCAGTGGGGAGAAGGAGAAGCAGGCTCCCTGCTGAGTAAGGAGCCCAATGTGGGACTCGATCCCAGGACCCTGGGATTATGACCTGAGCTAAAGGCAGACACTTAACTGAGTGAGCCACCCAGGTGTCCCAACACTTGTTTAGAAGTGCATTATCTTCTTTAATTACAAGCCTACCTTGTTTTAGTAAGCTTTGCTTTATTGGTGTTTTTCACAAATCGAAGGTTTGTGGCAACCCCGTGTTGAGCATTATCTTCTTTAATTACAAGCCTACCTTGTTTAATTGAGCTTTGCTTTACCGGTGTTTTTCACAAATCGAAGGTTTGTGGCAACTGTGTCTATCGCATCATCTTTCCAACAGCATTTGCTAACTTTGTGTTTCTGTGTGACATTTTGGTAATTCTTGCAATATTTCCAACATTTTCCATTATTAATGTATTTGTCACAGTGATCTGTGATCAGCGATTACAACTCGCTGAAAGCTCAAATGATGGTTAGCATTTTTTAGCAATAAAAAATTACATTTTTAAGGTATGCACATAGTTTTTTAGACATAAAATTATTGCACAATTGATAGATATAGTGTAAACATAACTTTTATATGAATTGGAAAACCAAAGGGTTCATTTGACTTGCCTTTCTGCAATATTCACTTTATTGCAGTGGCCTGATACTGAACATTCAATATCTCTGAGATATACCTGTGTAACTCTAAAAGTTGTAGGTTAGTGACAGTATTAACTTCACTTCATACAGTTGCCTCAAGAGGCAACTGAGGTCAAGAGAGCTTACATAATTTATATAAAGATACACTAAATTGGGAATTTAAATGTAGATAAGTATTTTATAAGAATTTTTACAAAGATGTATACATATATATATGCTTCATATATATATATATGTAGAGTTATGATATTTAACTGCATTAGGAAAAGCTTAAACAACATTATTTTTCTAAGTTACCTTATTGAATTTTTAAATGTGCTTTTTTTGTTACAGTAACAGATTGTGACATTGTTTTCTTTGTATTATTTTTTAAATTTTTTCACTTAAAATTTTTTAAAACATTTTTTAATTATATTTTTAAACATTATATTTATTTTTAGATATTGTGTTATTTAAAATGTCTTCTCCTTCCAAAATCAGGAAAATCATATGATCTGCTATTGCAGAAGACTTTATTGCTGTTCAGTGTATTTTTTTTAAAGTCAGAGCAAAGTGGGGCGCCTGGGTGGCACAGCGGTTAAGCGTCTGCCTTCAGCTCAGGGCGTGATCCCGGCATTATGGGATCGAGCCCCACATCAGGCTCCTCCAAAATGAGCCTGCTTCTTCCTCTCCCACTCCCCCTGCTTGTGTTCCCTCTCTCGCTGGCTGTCTCTCTCTCTGTTGAATAAATAAATAAAATATTTAAAAATAAAAAATAAAGTAAGAGCAAAGCAAAGTTAGCAGCAAATTTCCCCCCAAATAGGCTGTGTCTGGACTTAAAGAGTTTATGAATTAGTAGTATCTCATTTGGTTTTTACTCCCTACTGAAAACCAATGTAATGCCTGTCTTTAATAAAGAGAGGTGCTGAGCTAGTAAACAATTATTAAAAGCACAGAACTGCAATCTGACTTGAATATTCACAATTTTAAACATAACAGTATGATTGGCAGGAGTTAAAAAGGCAGTTTGACTCTTGCATATTTAAAATAATAATCAGGGTTGAAAGATACATTCTTTAGGCACTTAGAAAATGCTTCTTAGCTGCCCAAGGGCCAGTTTTAGAAGGAAATTGTCCCTCTGACTAAATTCAGTTGATAAAAACATATTCATCACACTTTAAACAATTTTATCAAATAGCTACAGTGCAATAGATATAATCTCTGGCTCTAAAATAAAATAAAGTTAAAATTGACATGATCTCTATGCATATGGAGAGTATAGGTTCGTGGAAAGAGAAAGAAATAGCTGAAATGATAGCAATGTACATGTAAAGATGCCACCTTGAAAAGCCCTGTGAAGTATGTTGCATGGTTGTGCAGTAGGACAGAGAGCATTTCACCTAAATAGCACATAAAAAGAAGCCCTTAGGGCTGGAGAAAATACAAAAGGGATTGGGGTGAAGGATGCATGTGTTGTGACATGGGGCTACACAGATTGTCAGGGCCCATTCTTTTAAAGGTATTAAAGCAATTTAATAGTTCTTTGTCTTCATAAGGACAGATCTAACTAAAATTAATCAAGTGGAGAAAGTCTGAAGATGGGAGACTGAGATGATTCATTTTGCATGTTCAAAATATCACTCTAATGTGAACAGTGGGTGGGAGGATTTCCACTGATAGGGAGATTGTCAGGTCAGGGAATCCGTCCAAATCTGCTGAACACAAAAGCAATGCAAAAACATTCTTAAAGAATCCTTTAAAAATGCATAGATAATCTTGCCAACTTCACTCTAAGTAAAGGAAAATGGAATTTCATGGTAGAGTAAGGTTCTCCTTTAGCTCTTGCCAATCTCATGAGAAAATGAAAACTGATATCTAAAGGATGTGTTTGCTACAAGGGAAGACACACATGATTTGCTGAAGTAATGAGTGTTGCTTGCATTCAACTAGGCTCGAAGGAAAAATGGGACTGTATGGGCTTGCCTAACTCACTTCTACTGCCAAGCCCCTGGAGGGAATGTACACTTCCTGAATATTAATTAGAATTGAGCAAAATGATATCATCAGTAAATAAATTGCTGTTAAACTGAGTGTACTTTTCCCTCCTCTTTTGTCATTATGTAATATATGTTTTCCCACACTTAAAAGTTTACATTTTTCTAGAGGAAGTTCTTATATGTATGCAAACATTTTTTTAAATTTTTTTATTATGTTATGTTATTCACCATCATTAGTTTTTGATGTAGTGTTCCATGATTCATTGTTTGTGTATAACACCCAGTGCTCCATGCAATACATGCCCTCCTTAACACCCATCACTGGCCTATCCCAATCCCCCACCCCCTCCCCTCTGAAGCCCTCAGTTTGTTTCCCAGAGTCCACAGTCTGTCATGGTTCATTCCCCCTTCTGTTTACCCCCCCTTCGTTCTTCCCTTCCTTCTCCTACCGATCTCCCTGCTATTTCTTATGTTCCATAAATGAGTAAAACCATATGATAATTGTCTTTCTCTGCTTGACTTATTTCACTTAGCATAATCTCCTCCAGTCCCGTCCATGTTGCTGCAAATGTTGAGTAATCGTTCTTTCTGATGGCTAAGTAATATTCCATTGTATATATGGACCACATCTTCTTAATCCACTCGTCTGTTGAAGGGCATCTCGGCTCTTTCCACAATGTAGCTATTGTGGACAATGCTGCTATGAACATTGGGGTGCATATGGCCCTTCTCTTCACTACATCTGTATCTGTAACTGTAAATACCCAATAGTGCAATTGCTGGATCATAGGATAGTTCTATTTTTAAATTTTTGAGGTACCTTCACACTGTTTTCCAAAGTAGCTGTACCAACTTGCATTCCCACTAACAGTGTAAGAGGGATCCCCTTTCTCCACATCCTCTCCAAATTTGTTGTTTCTTATCTTGTCAATTTTTGCCATTCTAACTGGTGTAAGGTGGTATCTCAAGGTAGTTTTGATTTGAATTTTCCTGATGGCTAATGATTTTGAACATTTTTTCATGTGTCTATTAGCCATTTCTCTGTCTACATTGGAAAAGTGTTCATATCTTCTGCCCATTTTTTGATTTGATTATTTTTTTCTCATGTATTGAGTTTGAGAAGTTCTTTATAGATCTTGGATACCAGTCTTTTATCTGTAATGTCATTTGCAAATATCTTCTCCCATTCCATGGGCTGCCTCTTAGTTTTTGACTGCTTTCTTGGCTGTGCAGAAGTTTTTTATCTTGATGAAGTCCCACAAGTTCATTTTTTTCTTTTGTTTCTCTTGCCTTTGGAGATGTGTCATGAAAGAAGTTGCTGTGGCTGATGTCATAGAGGTTACAGCCTATGTTCTCCTCTGTGATTTTGAGGGATTCCTGCCTCACATCGAGGTCTTTCAACCATTTGGAGTCTCTCTTTGTGTATGGTGTGAGAGAGTGGTCAAGTTTCTTTTTTTTTGCATGTAGCTGTCCAGTTTTCCCAGCACCATTTATTGAAGAGACTGTCTTTTTTCCACTGGATATTTTTTCCTGCTTTGTCAAAGATTAGTTGCCCATAGAGCCGAGGGTCCACTTCTGAGTTTTCTATTCTGTTCCATTGGTCTATGTGTCTGTTTTGGTGCCAGTACCATGCTGTCTTGGTGATCACAGCTTTGTAGTATAGCTTGAAATCAGGCAAAGTGATGCCTGCAGCTTTGTTTTTCCTTTTCAACATTTCCTTGATAATTCGGGGCCTTTTCTGGTTCCACACAACTTTAAGGGCTGTTTGTTCCAGCTCTTTGAAAAATGTCATTGCTATTTTGATCGGGATGGCATTGAACGTGTAGATTTCTCTGGGCAGCATAGACATTTTAACTATGTTTATTCTTCTGATACATGAGCATGGAATGTTTTTCCATCTTTTTGTGTCTTCTTCAATGTCTTTCAAAAGTGATCTGTAGTTTCTAGATTATAGATTCTTTACCTCTCTGGTTAAGTTAATTCAGAGCTATTGTATGATATTTGGTGCTATTGTAAATGGAATCGATTCCCTAATTTCTCTTTCTTCAGTCTCATTGTTCATATATAGAAATGCAACTGATTTCTGAGCATTGATTTTGTATCCTGATACATTACTGAATTGCTCTATAAATTCTAGTAATTTGGGGGTGGAGTCTTTTGCATTTTCCATATAGAGTATCATGTCATCTGCGAAGAGAGACAGTTTGACTTCTTCTTTGCCGATTTGAGTACCTTTTATCCCTTTTTGTTGTCTGATTGCTGTTGCAAGGACTTCTAGTACTATGTTGAATAAATGGCGAGAGTGGACATCCTTGTCGTGTTCCTGATATTAAGGGAAAGGCTTTCAGCTTTTCCCCATTGAGAATGATATTCGCCATAGGCTTTTCATAGATGGTTTTTAATGAAATTGAAGAATGTACCCTCTATCCCTACACTCTGAAGGGTTTTAATCAAGAAATAATGCTGTATTTTGTCAAATGCTTTTTCTTCATCAATTGAGAGGATCAAATGTTCTTGACTCTTTTCTTGTTGATGTGATCTATCACACTATTGATTTGTGTATGTTGAACCACCCTTGCATCCCAGGAATGAATCCCACTTGGTCGTGATGGATAATCCTTTTAATATACTGTTGGATCATATTAGCTAGGATCTTGTTGAGAATTTTGGCATCCTTATTCATCAGGGATATCGGTCTGTAATTCTCCTTTTTGATGGGGTCTTTGCCAGGTTTGGGGAGCAAGGTAATACTGGCCTCATAGAATGAGTTTTGTAGTTTTCCTTCTGTTTCTATTTTTTGAAACAGCTTCAGGACAGTAGGTATTATTTCTCTTTTGAATGTTTGGTAGAATTCCCCGGGGAATCCGTCAGGCCCTGGACTCTTGTTTTTTGGGAGGTTTTGAACACCGCTTCAATCTCTTCATATGTAATCGGTCTGTTTAAATAATCAATTTCTTCCTGTTTCAGTCTTCATAGTTTATAGGTTTCCATGAAGGCATCCATTTCTTCCAGGTTGCTTAATTTATTGGCATAAAGTTGTTGATAAAAGTTTCTAATGATCCTTCCTATTTCTTTGGTGTTGGTCATGATCTCTCCTTTTTCATTCATAATTTTATTAATTTGAGTCCTTTCTCTATTCTTTTGAATAAGTCTGGCCAATGGCTTATTGATCTTATTTATTCTTTCAAAGAACCAGCTTCTCCTTTTGTTGATCTGCTCTGCTGTGCTCCTGGTTTCTAATTCATTGGTCTCTGCTCTAATCTTGATCAACTGCCTTCTTGAGTGTGGGTTAGGCCTGTTCTGTTCCAGCTCCAGCTTCTTGAGGTGAGAATATAAAAACTGCATTTTAGATTTTTCTATTCTTTTTTTTTTAAGATTTTATTTATTTATTTGACAGAGAGAGAGACAGCCAGTGAGAGGGGTGACACAAGCAGGGGGAATGGGAGAGGAAGAAGCAGGCTCCCAGCGGAGGAGCTTGATGTGGGGCTCGATCCCGGAATGCCGGGATCACGCCCTGAGCCAAAGGCAGATGCTTAACGACTGAGCTACCCAGGTGCCCCAGGTTTTTCTATTCTTTTGAGTGAGGCTTGGAATGCTATGTATTTTCCCCTTAGGGCTGCCTTTGCAGTGTTCCATAGGTTTTGGACCAATGTGTTTTCGTTCTCATTGGTTTCCATAAATTGCTTAAGCTCATCTTTCATTCCCTGGTTTACCCAATCATTCTTGAGCAGGATGGTTCTTAGTTTCCAAGTGTTTGAGTTTCTTCCAAATTTTCCCTTGTGATTGAGTTCCAGTTTCAAAGCATTGTGGTCTGAGAATACGCAGGGAATAATATCAGTCTCTTGGTGTCGGTTGAGACCTGTTTTGTGATCCAGTATATGGTGTATTCTGGAGAAAGTTCCATATGCATTCGAAAAGAATGAGTATTCTGTTGTTCTGGGGTGTAGTGTTCTGTATATATCTATGAGGTCCATCTGGTCCAGTATGTCATTCAAAGCTCTTATTTCTTTGTTGATTTTCTGCTTAGGTGATCTGTCTATTGCTGAGAGAGGAGTGTTGAGGTCCCCTACTATTAACGTATTATTATCTATATGTTTCTTTATTTTGGTTAAGAGTTGGCTTGTGTACCTAGTTGCTCCCCTGTTGGGGGCATAGATATTTATAATTGTCATATCCGCTTGCTAGATATCCAGCTAGATTCAGGGGACCTGCTGAAAAAAGGTCCCCTAGTCCCCAGCCATCTTTTTTTCTTCTCTCCTATACACAAACAATTTTCAAAGGATTTTTATCTGACAATAATACACATTAATACCTGAAATGTCAAGATTATTTTTTTCCCTGCAAGGGGAAGGGATCTGTTTTTGTCATTGGCTTGTTGGGCTTTGCCCCAAGCTATCGCAGAAAAATACCTTTTTTTGAAAACAGAGTCAATATTTTTAAAATAAGAAACTAGTTTAAAATTCACCTTTATTACACCCAATGAGTATGAAAATTATAGAAATTAAGTAAAGGTAGTATAATATAAAACAATGGGAAAAGTGACACCACAATACTCTTAGGAAATTCAATCTTTATTAACATGAATAATAAATGATTCTCCATTATGATTATTTCCTAGGCAATAATTCTCCATTAGCTAATGACAAAACTAAATATACATAGAGAAAAGACGATATAAAAAATAAAAAATTATATATGAATACATAGAAGCAGTGACTTTTTTTCTAAAATGATTTGCTCTATTTCGGAAAATTCAGAGCATGTCAAATATTTGTCAAAACAATACAAAACTACAATCTTGTGCTATGGGTCATGGCTCAGGTTTTTAAACTGTAACCAGATGATCAAGTGTATTGCAGTGACTATGCTGAACAGAGAGTTAGATGGACAGCCTGTATAGTTCCTTCTATTGGTTTTACCCAGTTTTAAAGGTTTTGCTCTCACCATAAAATGAGTTCAGTAGCCTTCAACCGTCTAGTTGTTGGAACAATCCATATCAAACAGGAATATATTTTCCTTCTTCAAAGTATAAATTTGGTAGAACTTCCTATCATGATATTTTAGATAACTGCTTTTATGGAATGAAGGTTTTCCATCTCTTTAGCCATTATTTGTAAATTGAAGTTTTCTGTTTCTTTTTCACCAAATTTAACATTCTGTAGAAATCAATTTTTAACGATGCTTTAAAATTTTTATTGGTGTATGTTTGTTTATAATTCACTTTAAGTGTCTTTGTATTTACTTTGTCTGAACTTGTGGAAGTTTGACATACCACATTCTATTTATTGGAAAGTCTCTACATTTTTCTTACTAGGTCCTGTGAGAGTCCTGTGACTATCGTTGCTCTAATGCAATTATTTTCAATGAAGCAGCTCTTGTTTTTATTGTTTTAATATTGCTTTATATTTGGTTCTTTGTTTTATTAATCTTTTCCTTATCTCTATTTTTATTTTCCTCCTTGGAGAGGAAAAGCAATGGCATTAATCTGATACTGTTTTACTAAGTCCGTTGATAGCATGAATGCTTTTACTTTGTACTGTTTTCGATTGACATATTTAAAATATTTTTTGCAGTAAATATTGCATGATAGGATCCAACATCTATTGTTACTGTTATTATTCTTATTTGTTATTTAACATTATCCCAATTTCTTCTTTAACCCAAAGGTTGTGTACAGAAAGATTTTCTGAATTTCTATTTTTTTCCTATTTTTTATCAGTGATTTTTAATCATATCAGGTTTTGTTCATGGAACATTTAATTTTGTGGGATTTTTCAGGCTTTCTTGCACTCTACTACAAAAAGTGAATGTTCTATTCTCTATAGAAATTATAAACATATTCTCTATTCTGAATTCGTATTTGTGTTATTTAAATTATTCATTTTAACTTTGACTTACTGCTTTTCTGCCTCTAACTTTTCCAATATAACTCTGATTTTTTATTTATATTTTCTACATCTCTTTTTAGGGCCGTACCTTATATATTTTGGATTTATACTTTGGTTGTTTTTTCTGTTTCTTGTTCCGCTTTAATTTTTTTTATTTTAAAAATATGTAACATTTTTTCTTATAATTTAAAAAATTCAAGTACTGTTTTTCTGGTATTAAAATTATCTAGGCTTTCTTTTAATATTTTTTAGTTGTTTGGTGGTATTTTGCTTTTTATCATTTTATATTCCACATCACTGCATTATTTAGATAAAAGTATTTACCTTCAAATAATACATGGGTAAATTTTTTTTGTACTAATCCAATCTGAGGGTATCTGTTTTTTGATAGATTTAAAACAATTATTTTAGGTCACATATTATTCAGTCATCTCAGGACCAGGGATGATAAAATAGCTAATTTAATGTTGGTTTACTATAGTTCATAATTCATATGAATCATAATTCATAGGTACTGCATTTTTATTTTGCTTATTGTCAGAATCTTTATATTTGAAGTTTTCTTCTATGTTTGTCCCAAATTTATGAAATGATGTATTATAATATTTTAAATTGTTGATAATCTTACATTATCATGGACCAAAAAAAGAAAAAATGCTATACCATGATCAAATTAATTTTGGACTCCTAAACTATTAAAAAATTAAATGAGGCAAATAGAAGTTTTTAAGATTTTTTGAGCACACAAATTCAAATCAGGTGTCACTAAAGCAAAAGTGCTCCACCAACATGGGCTGGGACAAAGGATTTACAGAGCAGATGCTGAAGCAAAGGAAGGAAAATATTTGATTGGCTATGGCTTATGTGGTTGCCTTATTTGGGAAAGCCTCGTTGGCTGTTTCAGATTTGTTGTTCTTAAATTTCATTTTTTTTAGCAAAGGAGTACATTTACAGTGGACTCTGGCTTGGGTTTCTGTTTACATATGTAAGCTTCTAAGACTCTGAGACACCACATTTTAATGGCTTCCTTGTCTAATTAACATTACAGTGTCAAGGTCACTATTATGCCTTTATATTTTTGATGCAACTGTACAGTTTTATGGCATTGATTTTTCCCCCAACAACAGTAAAACTGTTGGTTATCCCCCTCCACCTAGTTTTTCATTTTTTATTCAGATATGAATAACCAATCTTAACACTTCTGAAGCCTATAATATCTTTAGAGTGTCTTCAATTTAAACAGTGGTTGGAACAAATATATCCTTTCAAGTTTGATTTTATTTCCCTCAAGCTTAGAAAGTATTATTCCTTTCTTTTCCCTCTTGCTTAGAGTTTTGCTATTAAAAAGTCTGACCTGAATGTTAAAGAGATTGCATTAACAGTATAACTTATTCTGTTTATTCAGTGCTTAGGTATTCTATCTCTAGAACCAGTCTGACTAGATTTAAATCTCACTCCTGGGTTTTCTAATATGTAACTGGGAATAATATAGTATTTGTAGAATTGTTGTATTAAGTTAGTTAATCACTTAAAATTGAATAGTCCGTAGAACATTTCAGCACTCAAATTCATTTAAGCTTCATTATCAAATATATTAAAATGTTGTGAAATCACTGTAGAAACCATATTAAGTATCCTCACTATTTATTTTGAATCAATATGAGACAAATAAAAGACCAAGGTAGAAATTCAATACACTGAAAACAAGAATGCATATTTAATATTGTCAAAATACCTATCCAGCTGGAAGAAAAAAAACATTGGATTTATGCTTCCTATTATATAAGAAAGTTAATGGCCTAATAAATAAAATAAATAAATATCTTACAAAAATTAGAAATAAGCATGTCAACCTCAGAAGGCATCCGTAAAAAAGATAAAAAACATATCAAGTATAAAAGAGTCAACCGCCCCCCCACACACATATACACTTTCAAGATACAGAAGGGTATATAGAGATTTGTGAATGATTCATGGCAAAAAATGTGGTCATAGGAAAGAAAAAATAGTTGCCACTATCTAAGAAATAAATAGTACATGTAATAAAAATGCAATTAAATTCAATACAGAAAAAATAGTTGCCACTATCTAAGAAATAAATAGTACATGTAATAAAAATGCAATTAAATTCAATATAGAAAAATTAATAATAAAACAGAAAATATCCAAAGAATATCAAAATTCATTTCAGAAAAGTGCAAAAAATAAACAATAAACACATTAGAAGAGCTCAAACTTAACCAGTAGTCAAGAAAGTGTAAATAATCCATCAATATAACTTTATGTCTGTCATATAGCCAAAACAACTATAATAATTATCATTAGTGAATACTGGGGGAAATGATAGTATCATATATTGCAAGTGACTAAATGAATACAGAGTATCTTAGAAAACTAAGCTGGTAGTCTTGCTCTCTCTCTTTCTCCCTCAGCTATCCTGCAACTGGGAGTATCATGTTAATATAGAAATGTTATTACTAAATGTGATCAAAAAGATATGTGTACCTTAATAGGTATTGAAGAAATTTTCTTCATGTCAATAAAAATTTAAAACTAAGTGCATATGGCATATGCAGCAAGGTAGAGACCAACTGCTAAGTATTTAAAAAATACATTAAAAAATTTAAAGTTATAAGGACCATGTACTCTAACCACAATGGTATTGAATTAGAAGTCCATAACAACAAGAAGAATGGAAAAAAAATTATTTGGGGGCACCTGGGTGATTCAGTCAGTTAAGCGTCTGCCTTCAGCTCAGGTCATGACCTCATGCCCCGTATCAGGCTCCCTGATCAATGGGGACCCTGCTTCTCCCTCTCCTTCTGCCACTCTTCCTGCTTGTGTTCTCTTGCTCTCTGTCAAATAAATAAATAAAATCTTTAAAAAAAAAGGAATTGTTTTGTTATATAAAGCATTCACTTTAAAATAACAAAGTAGTTGAAGAAAACTCAAAGGAAATAAGATAAAAATAGGAGAAAAGCAATGTATCAAAACCTGTAAACTAAGTTAAAACAATAATTAAGGGAAGTTTATAGAAATAAATGTTAATATTAGAAAAAAAAGAAAGGTTTAAAATCAGTAAGCTAAGCATCAACCTTAAAAAGCTAAAAAATAGAAATGAACCCAAACTTGGTAAAAAGAATGAAATAATCAGACAGCAGAAATCAATGAAATAGAAAATAGACAAATGATAGAGAAAATCTATTAAATGAAAACTGTTTTTCTGTTTCAGTTTTATTGTAGTAAAATACACATAACATAATTTTTACATTTTAATCAATTATAAGTGTACAGTTCAACTGTATTAAGCATATCTGTACTGTTGTACAAACATCACCACCTTAAATATCAGGAACTTTTTCTTCTGGCAAAGCCAAAACTATATATCCATTCAACAACAATTCCCCATTCTTCCCTACGCCTAGTTCCTGTCAACTACCACTCTACTTTCTATTAAATTTGACTACTTTAGGTATCTCACATCAACGAAATCATACAGTATCTGTGTTTTTGTGATTGGCTTATTTCACTTAGTATAATATCCTAAAGGTTTATACATGTTGTAGCATGTGTCAGAATTTCCTTCCTTTTTAAGACTAATATTTCATTAAATGTATATCCATTTATATTCATTGTGTGTTGCTTATCTGTAGATCTATTGATGGACACTTGGGTTACTTCCACATAAATGCTACAGCTATGGACATGGGTACAAACATCTATTTGTTACCCGTTTTGAGTTATTTTGGTCATGTACCCAGAATTAGAATTGCTATAACATATGATAATTCTATTTTTTTTTTTTTTTAGGAACTACCTTGGCCACTTTTGGCAGCAGCTGTACCATTTTACTTACATGCCAACAAAGCACAAGGTTTCCAATTTCTCCACATCCTCAGCAACACTTGTTATTTTTCTGTATTTGGTTTGTTTTGTTTTATTTTAATAGTAGCTATCCTGATGGGTGCAAGGTTAGGTATCTTATTGCAGTTTGATTTGCATTTACTTAATGATTAGAAATGGTGATAATCTTTTGATGAGCTTATTAGCCATTCATACATTTTCTGTGGAAAATTCTCTCTTCAATTCCTTTGCCCATATTTTTGTGTTAAGCTGTTTGTTTTCTTGTTGCTGAGTCTTGGAAGGTCTCTATATATTCTAAATATTAACCCCTCACTGAATCTTCTGTTTTGTGGGTTGCCTTTTTACTGTATTCATAGTGTTTCTTGATGCACAATTTTAAAAAATCATGAAATCCAATTTGTCTATCTGTGTTTGTCATTGCTTGTGCCTTTGGTATCATATTCCAGAAATCATTGCCAAATGCGGTGTTGTAAAGTTTTTGCCCTATGTTTTCTTCTCAGACTTTTATAGTTTGAGGTCTTAAATTTATTTCATGAATCCATTTTGAGATAATTTTTGTATATAATTTTAGGTAAGAGTCTAACTTCATTACCTTACATGTGAATGCCTGATTTTGTCAGCACTGTTGAAAATCTCAGCACATTGAATGGTGTTGGAACCATTGTCAAAAATAATTTGACCATTTATATGAGGACTTGTTTCTGGATTTCTTACTCCACTCTGTTGGTCTATGTGTCTGTCTTTATGTCAGTACCACACTGTTTTGATTACTGTAGCTTTGTAGTATGTTTTGAAATCAGGAGGATTGAGTCCTCCAGATTTTTTTCTTTTTCAGGAATGTTTTGGCTATTTGAAGTCATTTGAGAGTCCATATGAATTTTAGGATTTTTTTTTTTATTCTTGCAAAAGAAATGTCAGTGGGATTTTGATAGAGACAGCACTAAATCCGTAGAGTGCTTTGGATTGTGTTGACATATTAACAATATTAAGTTTTCTAATCTATGAACATATGTCTTTTCACTTATTTATGTCTTCCTTAATTTCTCTCAAGAGTGTTTTGTTGGTTTGTTTTTGTTTGTTTGTTTGTTTTAAGATTTTGTTTTTAAGTAATCTCTACATCCAACATGGGGCTCAAATTTACAACCCCAAGATCAAGAGTCATATGCTCTATTGACTGAGCCAGCCAAGTGACCCTGTATTTTTTAGTATAAAAGTCTTTCACCTTTTTGGTTAAACTAATTTCTAAGTATTTTTTATGTCATTATAAATGGGATTATTTTCTTAATTTTCTTTTCAGATTGTTCATTTTGCTGTATAGAAATACAACTGAGTTTTTGTGTATTGACTTTGTATCCTGCTACTTTGCTGAATTCATGTAGTCTAAGATTTTGCATTTGTGGAATCTTTAAAATTTTCTACATGAAATGTCATATTTTCTGCAGGTAGAGATAATTTTACTTTTTTTTTTTCCAAATGGAGTGTTTTTGTTTTTTTTTTTTTTCCTTGTTTAATTGCTCTGTCTATGACTTTTGGTACTATGTTGAATGGAAGTGGCCAAGGCAGGCATCCTTACCTCAATCCTGATCTTAGAAGAATAGCTTTTAGTCTTTCACCATTAAGTATTGTTTTCTATATGTTCCTCATATATGGCTTTTATTATGTTGAGTGGTTTCCTTTTTATTTCGTTATCATGAAAGGATGTTGAATTTTTTTTCAAATGACTTTCTGCATCAGTTGAGATGATCATGTGCTTTTGTTTTGTTTTGTTTTTCTTTATTCTGTTAATGTGGTATATTACTTTGACTGTGTTGTAACCACCCTTGCATTCCAGAAATGTTCTTTACTAGCATCATCGCACAGCTAACCCTTAGTATACCTGGTCTCACATTCAATTTCATTGAAGATTTTCTTTTCTACAGAGGTCAGTGTCACCATACATGCTCTAATAATACCTGTGCTACCTTGTATCATCCTTGATACATAAATTACTTTTCATATAGCTCTCTTCCTTCAAGACTGAAAGTTTGAGGATCTAGGGATTGTGTCTCTCATTCATCACTGAATACCTCAGAATTCATCATGGTTCCTGTAATGCAGTAGTTTTAAAATAATCATTTGCTGAATGCAACAATGACTGGGTGAGGAAAAATGTATAAGAAAGTAGACAACAAAGGATTAACTTAACCTACTTCAATGTTTTGACTTGGATCAAAACTCTGATTTGTGATTTTCACAAGAATAATATATTTTTATTAGTTTTTCTGTTAGACTTAAAAATTTGCAAGAATATATAGCATTTTCAGATTTCCTCATGATAGCAAATTCCCTCACAAGATAAACACGTAAGGTTAAGATGATAAAAATGCCAGTCTTAATTCTGTTTGCTGTATTTTGTTGAGGATTTTCACATTTATGTTCATCTAGAATATTGGACTATAATTCTCTTTTCTTGTAGTATCCTTCTCTGGCTTTAGTATCATGGTAATGCAAACCAAATTTAATATCATATTAAAATGATCATACATCATGATTAAGTGATATTTATCCCTGCAATGCAAAGATGGTTTAATTAGCAAATCAATAAATGTGATATACCACATTAACAAAATGAAGGATAAAAATCATATGGCTATCTCAACAGATGCAGAAAAAGCATTTGTCAAAATTCATAGTCATTGATTAAAACTCAACAGATTAGGTATAGAAGGAATGTAACTCAACATAATAAAGGGCATATATGACAGACACATGGCTAACATCATACTCAAGTGATAAAACTGAAAGCTTTTCTTCTATGATCAGATAAAGATACCCACTCTTGCCACTTCTATTCAACAGAGTAATGGAAGTGTTAGTCAAAGCAATTAGGCAAGAAAAAAATCAAAAAATCATGAAGGAGTAAAACTACCTCTGTTAGCAAATGACATGATCTTATATATAGGAAGCTATAAAGACCACCAATAAACTATAAGAACTAATAAACAAATTCAGAAAAGTTGCAGAATACAAAAGAACATATAACTATCAGTTGCATTTCTAAACATTAACAATGAACTATCTGAAAAAAGAGATTAAGATAACAACCCCATTTATAATAGCATCAAAAAAACCCACAAAAATGAAAAGCTTAGGGATATATTTAACCAAGGAGGTTAAAAGATATATGTACTGAAAATTATAAAACACTGATGAAGAAGTTAAGGACACAAATACATGGAAAGATTTCCTGTGTTATTGGATTGAGAGAATTAATATTGTTAAAATGCCCATACTACCCAAAGTGATCTACAGATTCATTGCAATCCTTATGAAAATTCTGAAGGTGTTTTTTCAGAAATAGAAAAAAGATCTTAAAATTTGTATGGAACCAAAAAGACCTATATGGCCAAAGTAATCCTGAGAAAGAACAAAGCTGGAGGCGTCACACTTTCTGATTTCTTTTTTTTTTTTTAATTTGTTTATTTATTTTAGAGAGAGAGAGGGGGACAGCATGATCAGGGGGAGGGGTAAGAGGAGAAGGAAAGAAGAATCCTCAAGCGGACTCTCTGCTGAGTGTGGAGTCCAACCCTGAGATCATGACCTAAGCCAAAATCAAAAGTCAGATGCTTAATCAAATGAGCCACCGAGACAGCTACCCACATTCTGATTTCAAATTATATTACAAAACCATAATAATCAAAACAGTATGGTATTGTCATAAAAACAGACACACAGCCCAGTGAAACAGAATAGAGAGCTGAGATATAACATATATATGTATATATTCAATTAATTTAAACCAAAGAGCCAAGAATAAGCAGTGAAAGAAGGACAGGTCTTCAAGACATGGTGCTGGGATAACTGAATCGCTGCATGCAAAAGAATGAAACTGGATCCCCCATTATACCATACACTAAAATCAACTCAAAACGATTGAAGACTTGAACATAAGACCTACAAATGTAGAAGTCCTAGAAGAAAATTTACAATGTTAAGCCATTGATCTTGGCAATGATTTTTTAGATTTGACACCAAAATCAATACAAACAAGTAGAAATGCAAACTAAAAAGCTTCTGCACATCTAAGGAAATCATCAGAAAAATGAAAACGTAACCTATGGAATGAGTGAAAATATTTGTAAACCACATATTCAATGAAGGATTAGTATCCAAAATATACAAACAACTCAAATAGCTCAAAAGCAAAAAACAACCTAATTAAAAAATGGACAGAGAACCTGAATAGACATTTTTCCAAAGAAGACATATAAATGTCCAACAGGTACACAAAAGAGGATAATGGGTGCCCCCAACACTCAGAGCTTTCTTAGAATGGAACAGTGTAATTAAATGCATGGCCTGTTAGAGTTAAAGAACTTTGTACAAAACTCTTCTATGAAAACAAAAACAAAACTCTTCTATATTTGGAGACTTTGATGATAAATCATATAATGTAATACACACACACATACATATATATTATATATAATATATGTAAATGTATACATATACATTTACATATATAATACTTACGGGCACTCTATTTACACCACTTTCATTTTTTTCCATGAGCTTTATCCCAACTGAAGTGGCAGGGTAGTGTGAATATTCATCATTTGTTATAAGATTAATCTAAACAAAAGAGATATGCCAGTTTTATGGTATATTTAGAAATCAGTGACTAAGCTCAAAAGTCATCAAAGTGTGTTGTTTCATTGCATAAAACTTTAGTTATTTTTTTCTGCTACTACCTGAATTCAGATGGTACAATAGGATAATTGAAAAAGACACATTTTATATTTAAAGAGTTGGGTTTGTTCCCATGGGAACATTTTGGCAATGATTTTTGCGAAAGAAAATGACTAAGAATTCAGATTCTAATGCTGCTCTGTTTGTTTTGTGTTTTCTTTTTCCTAGTGTTCAAGAGTCTTGAGCAATTTAAATGACTGAGATTTCTACTGCTTAGTTGAAATGCTTAACAAACTGCATTTTTACTTAAAAAATGTAAAGAAAAAACACTTTCTGATTCATACCACTTCCATTTTTACACAGTTTGAAAGAAAGTTAATTCTACAATTTCTGTGTATATGTCTAGAATTTATGATATCATATACATTTTTTTCCTTTTCCAGCTAATTGTATTTATGAACAGTATCTTTTAGTATTTTATGATTGCTTTAATTCAGTATATTTTTGTTTTTTACAATTTAAAAACAGAAAATAAATAAACAGTAATTGGCTTGATATCACATAAAATGATTTCTGCCAAAATAATTTTCATTGAAAAAATCTCAATTTATTATGTTTTCTTTGAAATGAAATGTTCTACTTTTCATAAAACAAAAGAGACAAAAACAAAAGTCCCTTCCAATCTTTTTGATTTCTGTGGTATTAATTGTATAATTTGTTCTCTTTTCATTTTTAAGATAATTATTTGAAACTTCTCTATCTGTTTCTTTCTTTTAGTATAGCTATAGTCTTGTCAATTTTGTCTTCAAAATACAACTTTTACTTTTGTTGATTTTTTTCTATTTTTCCATTCTCAATTTCATTAATTTCTGATTTTATCATTATTATTCTCTTCTTTTTGCTAACTGTGGTCTTAATATGTTCATCTTTTTTTTTTATCATTCCTTAATATGTAAGATTAGTTTGTTTATTTGAGATTGTTGTTCTTTTTTAATGTAGGTGTTTATTGTTATGAACTCTTACTGCTTTTGCTGCATCCTATGTTTTATCATGTTGTGTTTACATTTTCATTTGTATCAAAATGTTTTCTGATTTCACTTTTGATTTTTTTTTTGACTATTTGGTTGCCACATATTTATTAATTTTCCATTTTTGTTTCTTTTTTATTAATAATTACTGATTTCCAGTTTCATATCTTTGTGGTTGGAAAACATATTCGATATAATTTCATTGTAAAAATTGAATCCCAACAAATTGGATAGCCTAGAAGAAATGAATAAATTCCCAGAAACATATAACCTACCAAGTTTGAACCATGAAGAAATAGAATATTTGAACAGACTAATAATGAGTAAAGAGATTGAATCAATAATCAAAAATCTCCCAAAAAAGAAAAGCCTGGGATCAGATGGCTTCTCTGGTGAATATTACCAAACATAGGAGAAGAATTAACAGCAATCCTTTTCAATTCTTCGAAAAATTTTAAGAAGAGGGAATTCTTCCAGCTCACTTTATGAGGCCAATATTACCCAGACAGTAAAACCAGATAAAGACATCACAAGAAAAGAAAATTATAGACCATTATTCCATATGAACATGGATGCAAAAGTCCTTAACAAAATACTTGCAAACCAAATTCAACAGCCTATTAAAAGGACCATATACCATGAACAAGCTGAATTTATTTTTGGGATGCAAGATGGTTCAACTTCTGGAAATCAATAAATGTGATACAGCATATTATCAGAAAGAAGGATAAAAATAATATGATTATCTCAATTGACAGAAAAAAATTTCAACATCCTTTCATGATAACACTCAACAAACTAAGTATAGAAGGAATGTACCTCAACATAATGTCATATATGACAAGTCCCCAGCTAACATCATGTTCAACAGTAAAAAACTGATATATAAATATATATTTTTTTCCAAGGTCAGGAGCAATACAAGGATGCCCACTCTTACCACTTTTATTTTAACATACTACTGGAAGTCTTAGCCAGAGCAATTAGACAAGAAAAAGAAATGACATGCATTCAAATTGAAAAGGAAGAAGTAAAATTATCTTTGGTACCAGATATGATCTAATATATAAAAAACGGTAAACAATCCACCAAGAAAACTGTTAGAACTAATAAACAAATTCAGTATCGTTTCAGGATATAAAATCAACAATGACAAATCAGTTGCATATCTATACCCTAACACTGAACTATCTGAAACAGAAATTAGGAAAATTCCGTTTACAATAACATTGAAAAAATAAAATACTTAAGAGTAAGCTTCACCAAGGAAGTAAAAAACTTATGTACTGAAAACTACAAATTGTAAATGAAAGAAAATCATTAATATGTATATAAATGGAAAGACATCTCATGTTCATGGATTGGAAGGCTTAATATTAGTAAATGCTTATATTACCCAAAACAATCTACAGATTCTAAAATCCCAATGGCATTTTTTAAATATATGCGAAAAAAAATCTTAAAATTCATGTGGAAACACAAAAGAATCAGAATAGCCAAAGCAATCTTGGAAAGAAAAAACTGAAGCCATCATATGTCCTGATTGTAAAATGTATTACAAAGGTATGGTAACTAATACAGTATGGCATAGGCATAGATTAATGGAACAGAATAGATGGCCAACAAGTATATGCAAAGGTGTTCAAATAAACCCTGCAGATCTTCTCTATAATATAGTAGCTATAGTTAAGGACACAGTATTGTACACTTAAAATTTTGTTAGAGAGTAGATTTCATGTTAAGAGTTCTTACTACACACACAAAAATACTAAAAAGAACACAAATAAACTTGTGGAGGTAATGAATATGTTTAATACTTTGTGGTGATGCTATCATGGGCATATGCCTATATCCAAATCCATCAAGTTGTATAGACTAAGCATGTGGAGCTTTTTGTATATCAATTATACCTCAATAAAGCTGTTGTAGGGACACCTGGGTGGCTCAGTCTTAAGTGTCTGCCTTTGGCTCAGGTCATGATCCCAAGGTCCTGGGATCGAGCCCCACATCGGGCTCCCTGCTCGGTGAGCCTGCTTCTCCCTCTCCCTCTGCCTGCTGCTCCCCCTGTTTGTGTTCTCTCTCTCTCTCTGTCAAATAAATAAATAAAAACTTTTACAAAACTTAGAAAATAAAGCTGCTGTAAAAGAGAAAGTGTAATTTGTAAACAGTGTGAGCATTTGCCTTATCACTTCTTAAGGCTTTCCTGAAAAATTAAATTCTAGAACTTCTAGAAATACTCATGAAGTGTCCTAATTGAAGCTCTACTTAAAAATAGTTTGAAGAATTACTTGGCTCTCAAAGATCAAAGATGCAAAGATCTCCTTGCATTCCCAATGTTAAATGAAGATTTTTGTCACACATAGAATTCCATTTTGTTCCTTGTTTCTCTGCCTAGCTTAGTGACTCTATAGTTCAGAAATAAAACCTGGCTCATAATTTTATCTTGAAAAAATTTCAGAGTTTGAGGATAATTTTTCCCGTGGATTTCCCTTTCCCTTTTTTCACCCTTCTATCTGTAACAGCAAACATGTACGTACAGACACACACACGCATGCACACAGGTACACTCACATACCTTCAAATCATCATCCCTTTTAGGAACTAATGTCACTAGATAGAAAAGGAGTCACATATTTTTTCCTTTTTATTATTTTCACTGCCACTGCCATAATTGGCAAAGAAACAGCACTTGATTATGCTGGTCTATAGTGTTCTGCCTTTCCTCTCATTTTCCTTCTGTGTATTTAAAATGTTCATGAGAGTGGGGCGCCTGGGTGGCTCAGTTATTAAGTGTCTGCCTTCCGCTCAGGGCGTGATTCCGGCGTTATGGGATGGATCCCACATAAGGCTCCTCTGCTAGAAGAATGCTTCTTCCTCTCCCACTCCCCCTGCTTGTGTTCGCTCTCTCGCTGGCTGTCTCTCTCTGTCGAATAAATAAATAAAAATCTTTAATAAAAATAAATAAATAAATAAAATAAAATGTTCATGAGAAAAAAATGCTATGGATCCATTAATTGTTTACAAGGTTAGAAGAACACAAACACCAAAAAAAAGAAGAAAGAAAGAAAAGAAAGAAAGAAAGAAAGAAAGAAAGAAAGAAAGAAAGAAAGAAAGAAAGAAAGAAAGAAAGAGAAAGAAAAAGCCTAAGAGAAAAGAAAGCAAGATGCTGGACGAAGAGACATAACAGAGATTCAAAAAGTAAAAGAGGCTAGAAAATGGTAACTAAAAACCAACTAGCTTTCATAGTTGGGCCTGGAAAGCATGTAACGGTACAGATGACAGGTTAGTCAGTCTCTCACACTGTCTTGTCGAGTGTGTCATTTCTGTTCTTTGCAAAGACAACATTTCTGGCCCTCGTCTACCAAGCCAAACTGTCACAGATGGAAGTTAGATGTAACTGTGAATCTGTCCTTTTTCCCATGTTCGGGAGAACAAGGTTCCTAATAAAGAATAGAAGATTTGATGTCATTTTCTTTTTATGATAACCTCAAAAAAAGTTCAGATTTTGAAGATGCTCACTTCAATGTACTGAGCTAGAAATGAGATGCCATGAAGTCTNNNGGGAAATGACCTTTTATAATTTCTCCAAAATGACTTTGAATGCACAGTTGCCTAAAACTCAAAGTGGTAAAGGGTTCGTGTTGTTATTTAATCACAAAATCACATTCTTAGTGGATCATAAATACTTAGTGTGTTATAATAAAAAGAAAGTGTTATTTTGTTATTTTTAAGCTCAAGAATTCCACTTCAGACAAGGAAAGGCTAGTTAGGACCTGGAAACTATCCATCAGTTATCTCTTAATTTTTCTTAATTTTGTCTTATGATTGTCAATTAATTTTACTAATACTTATAAAAAGGAAGAGGGGTGGGGAAATAGGAAGTTATTGTTCAGTGGGTATAAAGTTTGTTATGCAAGATGAATAATTTCTATAGATATGCCATATAACCTTGCCTATAGTAAATAATACAGTATTGTTCATTTCAAAATTCATTTGGAGGGTATATTTCATGTTAAGTGCTTTTACTGCAAAAACAAAAAAACAAAAACACACAAGGAAACTCTGTTGGATATGTCTATCCCCTCTACTATGATGGAATTACAGATTTTTGTGCCTAAATCCATCAAATTATTCACATTAAACAAGTGCAGTTCTTTTTATATAGGTTACACTTTCTCAGTAAAGCTGTTAAAAATTTAGAAGTTATATATCTAAAAATCATAAGATGCATACAAATGTACTATATTGAAATTTGAGTCAGACTAATTTACACAAAAGTTTAGTATCCATTTCAGCATACATGGGCCATTTAACACAATAATAAGGTGAGTAAGGTTTTGAATGTCAGTTCCACTAGTTTCTATCTGCAAGGCCTTGAGCAAGAACCTGAAACTCTCAAAGCTTTAGTTTTGTTATCTGTCAAATGTGTGATTAATAATACCTTCTTCCTAAGAATTCAGTGAAAGAGAAATGAGATCTATAGTACACAAGAACTCAGGACCTTTCCTTAGATTTCAATGAATGTTAAGTACTATTTTATTCTTTAAAAAAGCATTGATCTTGGTGTGCCTGGGTGGCTCAGTCGGTTAAGCGTGGGACTCTTGATTTTCACTCAGGTCATAATCTCAGGGTCATGAGATCAAGCCTCAGGTCAGGCTCCCTCCTTAGCACTCTCTTTCTGTCTCTTAAAAACAAAACAAAATGAAAACACTGATCTACTATGTGAGTTCTTGTTCCCCTTGGATTCCCAGCACACAGCTGGGTCCTAGCAAATATTACATACTTAGTAACTATTTATGAGCACATGAAAAATACCTTGAGTTACGTTAATCATATTTTGTATATATTTCTGGAAAATGGCATTTCTAAATAATAATCAGTATCCAGCAGAAAAAAGGAAAACTGTAAAATAATGTAACTTCTCACTTTGAAGATCACCATATGAAATAAGAAATACCTCATACTGAGGGAAGAAAAACACGAATTTAGTAGATTGCAATGTGATCTCTTTATTTTGGTTACAGTTACTTTGGAGCATGTTTTTGAAGCCAAGCAACTTCTGAATTTTTTTCCCATTATATCATCTGGTGTTCTGCTTGCTCAAATCATCTCTATGAGATAGGTACTATTATTGTCCTTATTTAATAGCACAGGGAAATTAATGAGGTTAAGGTTCTCTCAAGGTCACTCAACTGACATGTGTCATTTTGAATTTTTAACATTTGAATGTTGTTTTGAGTATGTATGTGAGTAAGTATGTGTGTGTTTAGGACTATTACAGTTTGGTTATGTATGTGTATTGGAATTTATTAACCTTATAAAACCAAAAACCTAGATTATTTTAAGCTTGCAATTTAAATTTGCAAATCATATTTTATTCTCCTTTTATTTTAATATATATTCCATTGAACAAGTTAAAATATTAAATTCCCCTGAATCATTTTCCATTTACAAATTTAGCTAATTAAATTACCATAACATTTTATTCTATTTCTACAGTTAACATGATATTCTAAAGCACTTTAATAGCTCATAGAATATTCTTAAGATTTATCAAGCAAACCATTTCCATGTATTTAAAGAAATCTTACAAATATAATAAGTTAAAATAATAAATACAATAAATTAAGTCCTCTTAAATATTCCAATATCATTTACAAACCTTAAACCTGATTACACTATGCAACCTAATCTCACACACTTAGTCTGATTGCCTCTTTCATATTAAAATTATGCCTAATATTCTGGGTATTCTTATATTTCTTATTCTCTGAAAGATTAATCTTCAATAATAAACACAATAAGTATATTGAAATAAAACAACTTCTTTCTAGGCTGGGAATACATTAATAGTGTAGGTTGAAATATTCCAACATTTTTTTCTAGAACTTGTTTATTTCTAAAATATCTGGGGTTATAAAATCATTCACATATTTCATGAGGTTGTTTTACCATTTTTATTGTTTTGAACTTACTGGGGAAAAATTAATAGGAAATATACAACTCAGTCATGTATTAAAGATTGAAAATTGGGACCAGTGTACCAGAGACTATCACACTGATATACCTGAACTTTCATCCTATGGAGCTATTTCTTATAGTCATGTTCTCTGCTCTATCTGCCACATCAACAGTGAACTTTGAGCAAACACACCTTTCATTTAGGATTTAGTTTCACATCCTAGTGCACCATCTATCCCTTGAATAATTTTAAATTTTAAATTACTCAATTACTTTTGTAATTTTTCCCAATTTAACACCTAATTTAGATAAGTGGAATTCTCCACATCACTCCCATGCTAACTTATGTCCACACCCACACATACATACACACACACCCATGTATACATACACACAAATGGAATTAATATATTTTCTGCATGACTAACCACTTTCTACAGTCACTTACTAGGTTATAGTAGTAATAATAATAGTTGTAATGATCTCTTTTTTATTTGAAAATACTAGCATCTATACTATATCATCCATCTCATTGGCAATGAGTTTATATTTATAAAATTTTCAGTATAGAGATACATAGTAAGCAGAATGCCAAATAACAAGATTGGGGAAATATTGAGGTAATAGCTATAACCTATTAAAAGAACTGTGTTTAAATGATTCAGATTGACACTGTATATACGATTGTCTATAATTTATCAAAGTGATGGTAGGTGATCTTTATTTCTTAACATGTTCTTACGCATTTCTCTTGTTTACACTAATTCTTACACTGATAATCCAGGGATTTCATTGTACCTGTTTTCATTGGGAAGCTTTCTTCCAGTCCAGAATTGGAATAGTTATTGTTCCAGTGGCCTGTCTGCTAATTCTTAGTCACCCACACTCTGCATTGATTGTGTCTATTTAGCTAGCTTCTGCTAATATACTGTGGTCTACTCGAAGATGGAATTAGTGATTGGCCACCACTTTATTAGTAGAATCCAGTGTAAAGACTGAAATATAATAAAATATCAAAATTATTTATTAAATAATATTTATTAAATTATTTATTAAATAAATGTAATTGTTACATACAATGTACTAAGTTACATGCTTCACCTCAATTAGTTATCAAACATTTTATAAGGGAACCTCAAAAATCTACCTATTCGCAGATGCTAGTAGCTTTTGCTAATGAATGAGGTTTTTAAATACACTTACCAGGCCCTCCTGACTCCAGTATTTATATGGATCATAACTATAAATTAACTAATAACTATTAATGATCAGTATAATAATATGCTAATTATCCTAGCTGAAACTTCCAATATCACAGTCTTTAGAATGTGTTCATAGGAAGCCTTTCCAAGGTTAAGAATGGGAGCATAGATAATGTTATAAAAATAAATTCCCACATCTGTCATTTCCCTATGATTACTTTATTAAAGCTGATCTGCCTGCGGATTGACCTATATATGTTTATAGGTTCTCCTTTCTCACATACTTTTCCCTAAAACTCCAACTTAAAAAAGAAATACATCCTCTTGCTGTCTTGAATTTTATTCTGATGTATAGTTCCTGGATGTAAAACCACCTGGGATGCAAAAGAAAGTGTCAATTAGAATTATTGGTTCTTGTGGAAGCCCCTTTCATGATTTATTATAGCATAAACATTCTTGCTTTTTTCATACATATTTTTGTTTGAGTTAATGAGGCTTTAAAAGCAGAGTATTTTGGCACTTGTTGAGATACTTTAAATTCAAATATATTGTAGAGAAGTCAGTGAAAGTGATTTTTCCTCTTCTATTTTTCACCAGTTTTTGTCAAATAATACATGGCTCCTTAGGAAGAGAGTTTTAAAAACAAATCAAAGAAAATATCAAAAGACAAAGTAATTAAACAGTGTTTAAAGGTAAGCAACATTTTTAAGCTTTCCCACAACTCATCATTAGGATGAGTGAGTGGCTGAAAAGGAAAGCTGTGAAGAAAAAAAAAAACTAAATTTGTTTATGATGCCAAATCTTTTAAATCTCACTGGAGCACTTCCCAGGACAGCCAAAATTTTCAGGATGCACTGAGTAAACAAATGTGATTTCTTTTAGATATGTTGTTCATAATCCAATGAGATAGATAATACTATTATGAAGCATTTGTTCCAAATATGGCCATTTCTCATTTTATTTTTTTCTTAGGTTGCATTGTTACTTACTATTACTGAAACAGCTGTTAGTTCATTTGATTTTAGCAGTATGTGATTGTCTTTTTCATTAGATGCAAGGGAAATGATGGTAAAAACAAACAAAATGAATGGATTTATTTCTTATTTTATTCATATTCTTATTTGCTACTTAGATGTCAAAACCAGACCACTGTGTACCCATACATAACTTGGAAATAATATCCTTATTCTGTTATACATCTTACTTCATAAATAACATAATTGCAATTTAGATAGCAAGAAACTTATATCGAACATGAGAAAGTTAATTATATTACCTGCAAATGATTCATTTTAATTCACTTTAAACATGAAAAAGTTATTTATATTAAATGATGTTGGTCATGACTTAAAAATTGTATTTCACAATTTATATCTTGGTCTTAACAGTGTTTCTTAGGTGTATGTTAATATGTTATTTGAATTGAAAAATGAAAAACATTTTCTAGAGAAATGAATCTCATTCGGCTGGTTAGTTTGACAATGGCAGCTGACTTTGTTATAAAAAATAATAAAATAGAAAATAGATATAAATTTTAATTTTAAGATTTTGACAAGAACCATTAAACCTGACAGATTAAAAAACATTTCAATTGGGGCACCTGCGTGGCTCAGTCAGTTAAGCATCTGACTCTTGGTTTCAGCTCAAGTCATGGTCTCATGGGTCATGAGATCGAGCCCTTTGTCGGGCACCACACTCTATGCAGAATCTGCTTGGAGATTTTCCCCTTCTGCCCTTCCCTGCTTATGTGCTGTATCTCTCTAAAATATATAAATAAATATTTTTTAAAAAAAATTTCACTTGAAAACTATAATAACATATGTAATGCCATTAACATTCATATTTTACCAAAATTGTTTGTAAGTCTGATAAAATTAAACCTCTCCACACAAAGGTGTAATATATATAATTATTAGTCATGTGATATATCTTATGAAAACCTTCGGTAAAAATTTAAAAAGTAGATGCATTTAATGATAGAGACAAACTCTGTTACATATGAGACTGCTTTCTTTTCCATTGATTTCAACAAAATTGATAAGGGGTTAGTTATCAGTTGATATATCATTAATTATATTTTGTGGTGATAGACTGTCCTATAAATTTTGACTTATAACTCGAAATGAGTTCAAATAATTGTGTGGTATACATATATTAAAATTCTTTCAATGCCATCTACTACTTTATGTGGCCCAAATTTCTCAGATTATTATAATCATTATTATGTAATTCTAAAAGTCTGTAATTACATAATAATTCTAAGACCAGATAATCAATGAGGATGGGAGATAAGACTTGTTCCGTATTTCTAACCAACCTGCTGTTTATGAATTGGTGAACTAGGAGTTCAGAAAAGCAAGTTAGAGGTGATAATACTTGAGATGAGTCCAAAGAATGAATAGATGAAGAAAGAATTTAAATATTTGCAAGTAAAAAGAAAAACTGACAAAGGAAAGTAAGTGTGTTACACAGTGGAATGTGTCAAGAAAGGGAAGTCAGTGCTAGAAATGGTAAAGTGAAAGCTAGAAATGCACTTTAAAAAGCACAGAGATGTCCAAGCATCAGTTCTCTTTTACACTCAGCTGAACTCTCTAGGGTTTATGTTGCTGCCGGTGCCAAGATCCCGATGGAATGGCAAAAGGGCATGGGTTGGATATATTTGGATTGTGAGAAAGGTTGCTATAGTTGGTATATAGTTGCCAGGTGGACTTGCATGGTGGAAGACTATAGACAAATAACTGTAGACAGTAGTTACCTCCTATAGAGATTTTGACTCTATTCATTCGGCTCCATATGCACCACTATAACCTTTGTCCATTCCATTTTGAGCTCTCACTGGAACTGCTGCAAGACACTTCCATTTGGTTCCGATCTTTTCCACCTTTCCTTTTCTTCATTCCTCAGCAATACAGTTCCACATAGCAGGCAGTGTTGTTGTTATTGTTGTTACTTAAATTAGATGATACCAGTCCATTGTTAAAAACTTTCAAAAAATTCTCAATTAATTAATCATGTATGTTATATGCCAATCTTTGGATATTTTCTGTAAGTAGAATGATTGTATAATTCCTTATGTAAAAATTTCTGATGGTGACAGGGAGCACTATTGATAATTACCCCCAAAGCAACAGTTATAACCTCATTTGGGGTATACTGGAATGTAAAGTTGCCCTCTTTATAATGGCCCATGTCCCCGCCTCCCACCTACCCAGCCAATCTCATCACATTTCAGTCTCCATTTTTTCTCTCTAGTTGATCTGCAATTATCTCTTATTTGTTCCATATAATCATTTGTATCTCTTCAATAAAAATGGTGTTATAATTGTTCTTCCCTTTCCTTCACCATCTTACCCAAAGTTTCTCCTGCTTGCCCACTTACTTCCTACTATATCGTATTTTTATTTTTCATATTATTTTTACTTTCTGACTTCTGTTTTTGAATTTGTCTACTTTCATGTCCTGTGTCTCCTCTCACAAGAATGAGGCTATTTAGAAGAATGTACTTTGTCTGACTTATTCATTACTCTATTCCCAGTGCCTAGAACAATGTCTGGCACATTCAGGGAACTTAAATTTGTTCAGTAAACACATGAATAATTTAATTCATGCAACGTTTTAGAAAACACTGCAGTAGAATAGCCAAGATCTCTTGAGATACTGAAACAGCAATTGGTATTTGGGATCAAAAATAAGAAATAATAAATATAAGGAATATTGCAGCCGTAAATAAGGAGGATTTTAGATTGACATGCTCTGGATAGCATATTACTTTTGCAATGGGTAATATTGACATTTTTGAAGCAATAATCCTTTGTTTATTATTATCTAGTATATTGCAGGATTTTAGGATATCTGGCTTTGGTCTACTAAAAACCAGTAGTATTTCTGTCTTTGTGACAATGAGATGTGTTCTCACATATTTTACTCCTTAGAAAGGTGATAAAAGTTGAAAACCATTGAGTTAAAAAAAGATAAGGCTTAAGGACATTCAGATTTATGTCGTGAAGATAATATAAAAGCTGATAAAAATGTAATAGAGGAGAAGTGACAAATTTTCCATGAGGTTGCAAATAATTAAGAATAGTTAAGGTTTACAGGGCCCCCAGGTTGCTCAGTTGTTTGAGCATCTGACTCTTGGTTTCAGCTCAAGTCATGATTGTGGGGTTGTGGGATCGAGCTCCATGTAGGGCTCCACACTCAGTGTGGAGTCTGCTTGAGATTCTCTTTCTTCCTTTCCCTCCCCCTCCCCTGACTCACGATCTAAATAAATTAAAAAAAATAAAATCTTAAAAAAAGAATGATTAAAGTTTTATATGCATCTGAAATATGCAAGCATTTTTTAAAGTAAATCCTCCGCTAAGCTAGAAATACAGATTTGAATATTGCCTATATAAAACATATGTGAGCAAATTACCTTCCCCAATGAATACAGAAAAAGGGCATTGGGCTGATGCCAAAAATCCAAAGGTCACCAAAACCTAGAAAGCAGGACAGAGAAACTCACATAAAAACTGAGAAGAAACAAATTTGAGGAGGAACTATGAGATTAATCACTAGGAAACCAAGTATCTTTTTGTCAATTAGAAGTTACTTCAATATTCTTCTGAATAGTTATGAATTAGGAGAAAATAATGGAAACAAGACTTTTCTGATCTTTGATCCTTTCCTTTATGAATCTTAATATTGGATGATGACTTATTAACTTAGTGTCATATGACTAGTTCCGTTAAAGAATGAAATAGATAAAATCGAGTTTGAATAAATTCAAATTAGCTAATTTCCTAAGTGGAAATTCAATATGTAATGTTTAAAGAATACTAAAAACATAAACTAATAAGAATGTGATATATAGTCTTCAAAATATTGTCATCTAGAAGTGTTCAATGCAGCATAATACAATTCCTGAAGTATTATTTTAAATCTACTTGAGTACAGATCATTTTATTTCTATATAAATTTCTTGAAATAATTTATTATTATGGAATATTTGTGTCCATACTTATTATGCTTCTGAAATGGAAATATGATTCATTGATATTAGTGTGTTATTTTTTTAAAAGATTTATTTATACTGAGAGAGACAGAGAGCACACATGGAGAGGAGGGGCAGAGGGAGAGGGGACAAGGGGCACCTGGGTGGCTCAGATGGTTAAGCATCTGCCCTTCGCTCAGATCATGATCTCTAGGTCCGAGGATGGAGTCCCATATCAGGTTCCCAGTTTACCAAGGAGTCTGCTTCTCTCTTTTCCCCTGCTTGTGCTCTCTCTCTGTTTTTCTCTCTCTCAAGTGAATAAATAAATAAAATCTTCACCAAAAAAAAGAGAGAGAGAGAGAGAGAGAGAGAAAGAATCTCGAGCACACTCCCTGCTGAGCCTGGAGCCTGCCTTGGGGCTCTATTGCACAACCCTGAGATTATGACCTGAGCTGAAATCAAGAGTCAGATGCTCAACCAACCCACCCAGGCTCCCCAGCATGTTATTTTGAACAACAACAACAACAAAGAGCTTTCAACATGGATGTGTGTGGCTTATATTCATTTCAACTCTCAATCATAATAATAGTATAGATTCCTTAAGATTTATGTATGGGCTTCATATTAGCAGGGTGTTTAATGATCCACCTTAATTCTGAATTTTTCAATCCACCAAAGCTTATAGATCGAATGATTTTGACATTGAAACCAAAGTCCAAGAGTCAGAAATCAGTTGAACCCTTATTGTTTTTGGTATCTCATTTCCTTTGAGATATTTTAATTATACACCCATGTATTTATTCATTCAATAAATATTTATTGTTATGTGTAATGACTGATATTGATACTGAAAGACCTTGGTTATGCAATTATAAACAAGGGAAACACACTCCTGCTCTCTTGTGCTTACAATCTAGGGAGTCTGTTAGAACCTACAGGAAAGTAAATAGAAAATTTTTAATTTTTAATGTAGGGCCTAAGACAGTATTTTAAATGTATGAGGGCAGCCAGGTTTATGACAATCATATGCTCATTGCAAAGGCCAGGACTCTAGAGGCTTTTCTAATTCCTATGCAAACAACATCTCTGAAAAGATATGACAGAAGTTTGGAACCACATTTCAGGTACAAAAAATTTGTTAAATTTTCTATTACACAGTTCATTCATCTACAATATAAAGATGATAGAAACCCATACCATAGGGTTTTGATGAAAATTGGTTAGGCTTTACCTGTAATGCATAGTGCTTAGAATGTCTGTGTATGTCCACATGATTTCAATATATTATTGATATTATTGATATTATATTCATACTGGGGTTCCCCATATAAGACAGGAAGGAAAGGCTAAATAGCAGAAAAGTGGTAAAAAGGAGAAAAAAGAAAACAAAATGTGACACCCTGCTGACTCTTGACTGGTTATAAATTCCTAATAGATGGCTGGACAAAACAAATTTAAATGTAATATTTAGTAAGATACTGAAGTACTCCACAAGTCCCCAGAATCTTCACAAATATCTATCATAAATTTCAGTGTTTTGTGATATACATGGATGAATATATATATATGAATATATGTACATATATTAATGACACTTGTGGTACCAGAATTTATCATAAGAATGTTTCCATATTTCTTCCTCCAGAAATCTGCATAAATCTTGGTCTTGTGAGGACATTTTTCTTTCGTACAGTATGCATTTGGGTATATTAAGCCAATACAATGTAGATTTTAAGTCCAAAGTCCCAACGTCCATCTCATTTTCATATTTTATATCATTTATGGAATCAGAAATACATTTGATGAAAATATTTTAATGAAAGTTAAGTTTATCATGTTGATAAATTCCTATCACAATATACACTGAATTAAAAAATGAAGTTAATTAAAATAATAAAAGTACCTTAAAAACAGGACTTGAATTTGGATATTCATGTGATAAAAATCCCCCAAAAGAGAAAAATGTAAGAGTTATACATTTTTATATTTGTAAAATATGAAAAATATTTTGATTTATTAAGATGCTTTACCATCTTCTTTTTAAAAAAATACAAGGCCCAAATCATTATAAGAATAGTAACTTTCCTTTAAAAATACTACCATTTTTTAAAGATTTTATTTATTTATTTTTAGAGAGAGAGGTTGAGAGCATGAGCGGGGGGGGAGGGACAGAGAGAGCGGGAGAGGGGATATCGAGCCGACTCTGCACTGAGGGTGGAGCCCTACGTGGGGCTCAATCCCACGACCCTGAGATTATGACTTCAGCCGAAACCATGAGGGGGAGGCTTAACTGACTGAGCCACCCAGGTGCCCCCAAAATACCAGTCTTTTAAAAACATACTAGAAATATAAAATAATAGAAATAGTAAAAATATTACTATTGCAAATGAAGCTTTGCCAATACCTGCTCATTCATGTCATCAATCATGTCTATGACCACTGTATTCTAAGCAAAGTGCTGATGATAGACACATATAAGATGAAGGACAAGGAACCATGAAATAATTTTATAAGAGCAATGATATAGAATTTGGAATGTCAGCAAGATGCATAGATCATTTTTTTTTTCATTACCAATCAGAAATCTTGATCAAAGATTTGGAAGAGAGCTATGGTGCTAAATTTAAGAATCTTCATAAATTTAATGGTGATTACAGACTCAGATGTAGGCAATATTGTTTAGAAGAGGTATTTTAGATATTTGGGGTTTTTTTAGTCCAGCATCTGAATATTTTTTCATATATATAAGAAATTGTCAACTACCATGTAAGTTAAAATTATTGGTTTCTCAGCTTCTAATGCAATTCCCTAAGACCTAGGCTTGTGAACAAGTCTCTATTATGTGGAAATTGCTGCTGATTGAATTTCCTCCATTCCACTTTTTTTCTAGAGTACCTTTTTTTTTAAATTATTATTACATTTTCCCCCCAAACTGTCACAGCTAGCATTTTGGTATTAAAAACTTTCAAACAAGTATACACAACTCCTGATTTCTGGCAGTTAGGACTAGAGGAGAAGAAAAAAGTTGTCTTCCTGCTTTTTTAGGCTGTTTCTTCTGCTGAGTCAAACAAGACTTCTCCACTTACCGTATTCTAGCCTTTAGGAAAGAGAAAGTATAGAAAAGAAAATGCATGTTGCTTCCTGGATGTATTAAACTGTAGTGGCAAACATCGCTTCTCTTTATATCTTATTCGTCAGAACTTAGCCACGTATTTTCCCCAGTTTTCTAGGACAAAGTTGTTTCTGTGCCAGATAAAATCCAGGAGTAGTGTTATTACAGAAGTCAATATACATTTGAGGAGCATTTTTCTTGTAAGCCATTAATACCAGCAACATGGAAATCAGAAAACCGTCCAGCAGTGGGACTGCTAATTGTTGCTGCGAATTTTAGTTTCCGTCCCAGGACTGACAGTGGCACACTTGTGCTTGGTGAGAATGGCTGTGGTTTATTACCAGGGGATCAGGGCAGTACTCCTGGCTGCCTTGCCTCAGGGCCTTCGTTGCCAGTCTGCTGTGAACTACAGTCTTTCTAATGGGCTCATTGTCTCTTTAAAGCAGCTGGATCCAGCTCTTCTTGTGACGAAGAATTCTGAGTCTCACAATGATTATGCAGACAGATGGCAAGAGGCCCCATAACAGAATCCAGAGGAATACAGCCTTTTTTACCCCTATGGAAAATTAGGTACTAGGTATTGAAATCCATTCAAACCAGTGTTAGTTAATCTTTGTAAAAGATATTTTTATTATAAAGAGAATGTGGGAGACTTCAGTTTTAGGAATCTCAGTTGGAGGAGTTTTTGAACGCTCTTATAAAAAATTTCAGGTGCATCTCTACAAAGAGTTATTTTGGGTTGTGCTGAGTGATTTAGATTATTAGTGTTTCATTTCTAAATTTCTTACAGAAAACTGAAATTAGCTCAGCGCATGATTTTTGGCCAGTAGAGTCAGGTGCCCCCCTCTCTCTCCTTTCTTCAATCAGTTCTGACACCGAGTTTCAGGTCTGCACATCTCTCTGTCTATAAAAAACACCATCTGCTATGACATGAAACCCAAAAATCTAAATGACTAAAAAATAAAGCTGTATTTCCCACTTACAACAAGTCTGATGTGAATATCATTTGTCAGATGGCTCTCTTTGATGGCTCTTCTCCAAATAATAAATTCAAGGATTCATGCTTTTTCCATTGTATATCTCTAATAGCATAGCATCTTTAATTGGCAGTTGTGTAGAGCAGGACAGAAAGAGTGGGACAAATCCAGGTAGGAAATATATCTTCTATGTGCCAAGAAGGAAAATTAAGTCCTTTCATGAACATACAGCATTTGTATTCCCCACATTATCCAGTGGTTAAACTTGTTGAGTAGTCAGTTTCTCTAAGAAAGATAGAGGAATAACAACCCTACAAAGCATTTAATATAAATGCCTAGAAACAGGAAGTGTTCACCAAATTCAGGAAATACTATTTTCATTGTATAACTTACCAGACACAGAGAGGCTAAGTAATTGTCCCATCATCACACAGCTGATTAGCAGAAGAGCCAGATTTTAAAGCTATAGATTTTATCTCCAGTGTTCACCTTCTTAAGGGGTTGCTCAGTCATTAACCGGCTGCCTCACGTCGGCTCAGGACGTGATCCTGGCGTTCTGGGATCGAGGCCCACATCAGGCTCTTCCAGTGGAAGCCTGCTTCTTCCTTTCCCACTCCCCTTGCTTGTGTTCCCTCTCTCGCTGGCTGTCTCTATCTCTGTCAAATAAATAAAAAAATTTAAAAAAGTGTTCACCTTCTTAAACAATATTCTTAATTGGTCTCCATTGGCCTTTTATTCTGAAACATTAAGATTTTTCTTTTGATGTTAATTGCACTTATGTATTTATAATTATATTTTAACCAAAATCTTCATGTCTTAAAAAATAAAAAGGAAGGATGGCTTCTCATTTCAACCTAGTCTGCCAAGTCTAAATGAAAGGAGTAAATAATTTTTAAATACTAGAGAAATTAAAACAAAAATATAAAGAAAAATTACCTACTTAATAAATTTAAATTTAAAATGTAGCAAGAAATAGCATAACAATTTCATAGATAAATTATACATTTAAAAAAGTCAACACACATAGTGATATCTTTTTAATACCTATATTAACCAATGAGTTTTGACAAATGGATTTTTAAACTTTCATAAATAACAAAAATTTTGCTGGAAGTATCTATAAGAGAAATATGTGGCAAAACAATTGATTAGTTTAGCATCAATTTATAGCCACTAGGATTTTGAACATTATACAATGAAATATATTACACAAAATGTGGGAAAAGAGAATATTAACACATTGTTAGTGGAAATATAAATTGTTACAGTATTTGGGACCTAGAAAAGTATTCCATACATTTAAAATCACAAGTAAGTGTGACTGATCTTTATTAACTTGTTCGGTTTCCTCCCAAACTATTTGTAAAATGTAGAAGCTTGCATTTTTTGATATTTGAGATTAAGGTAGTACTTGAAGATCTGTTAGTTGGATGCATTTGTGCAAGCTTTGATTTACAACTAAAATATTCAGAGATAAGAGCATTCAAGAAGGCATTCATTTTGCTGTTATTGATTATAAGTAAATCAGCATGGTTCTGATGTCTGAAATTATAGTAGGAGCTTCCTGATTCAGGATACCAGACTGCAGAATTGGGAAGCACAGTTCTGTTTTGTGTTGTGAAATCTTATTTCTGGAGACAGACTAGAGCGATTTCAGCCCTCTCAATGATCCTGGAAGGTTATGAGGATACATTTTATGTGCATGTGCATGTACACACACCCGCCCACACACACACTTCCTTCATTAAATTACCTTATATGAAAACTAGCAAGAGGGATTTGTTATGTGTAATTAAGAAGACTGAACAGTATAGTAATTGAGATAATAAACATTTAAGGAATAGGTATCTATATCTATCCGTATAGGTTTCCTACCTGTTAGTTTTGCAGGCAGTGAGGATCTAGTTTCAGGAACGAGACATAGTAAGCCATAGCATTAAGTGTTCAATCAGTGGGATCCTTATGTAATCAACTGTGGTTACCGTGAATAAAATGCCTATTGAAGCAATAAGAAAAAATAGACTGGCATGAGTTGGGGATCATAAGGAATATAAAGATTGTGGCTATCTGTTTCTGTTTACCATGGAAAAAGAATAGGTTTATGTTTTAGATTTTTCATCTTAAGGCACGGGCAAAAAAAAAAAAAAAGAAGAAGAAAAAAGAAACAATTTCTATCATTTACTTGAAAAAGCTCTTATATCAAAAACAAAAACCCTAAGGACTGACACAGCTGAAATTAACGAGCCATTGCTAATCTTGTGAGTTGGAGAATTACAACACAGATCTGATGTATAACTTTCACAAGTTTGCATTTGTTTGTTTCAGAATTGGAGATCTGATTGGGAAAGAATAGGAAACCAAGATCTTACTGGTGACATTTGAGAAGAATGAGATGTCTTGTTAGTAGAAAAACATTATTCTTGACACCTGTTAGGGAACCATAGGGCAGACTTTATTCAGGAGCTATATACCACAGTGGGGTTTTGCAGTATGGGAGAGAGATTGGGTTCCACTCTAAATACAATAAGGAAAAGTGGGAATTTATAGCCAGAAGGTAGGGTGGGGGTTCATGGATGTTTTTGATTAGAATGCATTATCAGCCTTTGTAATTCCTTAATTACACCAGAGGCTCCTTAGGATTTGGAACAAATCTCAGTTCTCTGTAACTAGAAAATATTCCCCTTTTTAGATTCATTCCTTACCTTGATATTGGACTTCAGCAATGACTTACTCTCTGGTTTACATTAGGTTTTGCATGGTATGCTTCCACAAGCAGGAATTGAATGATTTTAGTATCACAAATGAATGCAGAGGTGGCTAAAGGGAAAGTAGGGTAAGGAGCACTTGTGGCGATGTTTCTCTCACGACATATTGTTGTCCACTTCCCCTGCAAGGACAGGCGCTTTCTTCTAGAAATCAGAGATCCATTCCAACCATTCCAATGTAGAGGCAGTAGTTAATGGTATTGTTTGAATTACTGGATGGTCAGGGCCTGAAATTAATATTGGAAGGTTCTTTTTTTTTTTTTTTTTTTTTTTTTTAAAGATTTTATTTATTTATTTGACAGAGATAGAGACAGCCAGCGAGAGAGGGAACACAAGCAGGGGGAGTGGGAGAGGAAGAAGCAGGCTCATAGCGGAGGAGCCTGATGTGGGGCTCGATCCCGGAATGCCAGGATCACGCCCTGAGCCGAAGGCAGACGCTTTAACCGCTGTGCCACCCAGGCGCCCCTGGAAGGTTCTTTTTAAAAAGGTGTTTGAGGGAAATATTGTGATGTGGTTTTCAGAATAAATAATTGTGTATGAAGATGCTTTTCTGAATGTTATTTCTCAGGTAAAACTCTTCTACAATGATGGTTCTTAATCTGGGGGAAAGATAATCTACTTATGAAGTCTGTGAACCTCTTCCCCAGGTCAACCTCAATAGTTCCTCAGTGGCTTCAGGATCAAAGTGTCTAGGGTGGCAGTGATAGAAGTTGTGTGGGTTTTTTTAAATTTAATTTCGTGAAGGCTGATCAGGCTACTGTCAATTTTAATATTAATTCAGTCAGCGGTAGAAACCAATGCTTAATCTCCAAAAAAGCACTGTGTATCATCAAGGATACCAGTCAGTCACTGGACCCATTCCAACATGTAAAAGGTAGGAATGTTTTCTTCACAGAGCATAACAACTCAAGATCTGGAAAGGATTTGTTGAGCTAAAGTAGGAGAAATGAAAGGATAGGAGATAATCAAAATCTGACAAAATATTTGTGTGATTTTAGTTTTAAAAAAAAATAAAAAATAACTTTAGGAAGCCAAAATGAGTATAATTTATTCTTATAGTCTATCTTGCTATTTTTATTAAATATTTTGCCTATTTTTAAGGAGAGATGAAGAATGGAAAGTAACAGCACTTAATATTACAGATTATAGAAAATGGGTTGAAATTTCTTCAGTACTTTTCAGAGTGTGATAATATTTAACACTTTATTGTTATGAAAAATTAGTCATAAAATAAATCATAACTAAAAAATGCCCAGAGACATATTTCTATTATCTATAGGAAATTCCGTCAATATTTTTGCACATAGAAACATTTTTCCGTCTAAAAGTACTGCATCTACTTGAATAAGACAAACAGATAAACAGGCTATTCCAAAATAGTGCAATGCTTATATAATGGAGAAAAGTTCAGCTAGATCAACAGTTTTATTTAAGATTTTAAGTAGTTTTAGATTATTTATCACTGCTCCTTTGCTTTTCTTCTCTAAAAGGTGGACTGAACTAGTTGCAGCACATCCATGAAAAAAAGAAAAACCCAATAAATATAAAATAAACATCTCAAATGACAAGACAACTAGAGCATGATTACAGCAGCCAGCTGGAAACTCAAGGGGAGAACACAAGTGTAATCCATTGATAAAACAATCTCTTATCCACAAGGATAATCACTATAGGTGCGGGACCCTGATATGTAAGTGGAAATAAATGCCTTCACTCTGTGGAAGGAAGAAGAATCTCTTCTGATTTAAATACTTCTAATCCTCTGAGTGCAATGGTCCGATAGCTGATTACACAGAAACATAATGAGAAAATTTCAAACAAAAAGCAATTAAACATATATTCTATAAAAATGTTAGGAGTTGATTAGAATTCCCCTGTATTTCATAGATTTTTATCCCACACTTTGGTATCATTGATAGCATGCAGAGGTGGCTTTCTCTTCACATACGGGTGTTTAAATATATATTGGTCCACTTCTATCTGACCATTTTACGTTTATGCTTTAATTGAGTCACCTTTTGTTTCTTCATTATTAAAAACTCAAAAATGAGAAATGATTATAAATAAAATAAATTTCTAGTTACAAAATAGTTATATGTAATTGAATAACCTTTAACAGTAAATGGATCTTACAACATCAATGATTGTGTTCTTAGTTCAAATATTACAGAAAAGTATCTAAAAAAATCAAGCTGCATTTTTTTAAAGATTTTTTATTTTTATTTTTTAGTAATCTCTACACCTAATGTGGGGCTTGAACACACAACCCCAAGATCAAGAGTTGCCTGCTCTACGCACTGAGCCAGTCAGGCTTCTCTTAAGCTGCTTTTTTGAAATATAAAATGTTTAAGTTTAGGACTTATATTTTAAATGCTACACAAAACTATGTTAGAAAATAGTTAATACACTAAGTCATGTAAAATAATGCTGGTTTGTTATATAAAATCAAAAGTACTACTATTTAGGAAAGGTCAAATTGAAATGGAGATAAAAAATCATCTGTTTTAACTTGGGCTCATTCTTTTTAATGTTATGAATATTTTATACAGAAAAATAACTCCATGGATATAAACAAGTAAAGTCAAACAGCACAATTTTTGGATTTGTTTTAATATTTTCATCGAATCTGAAGTCGTGTTAAGGTGTTGGAAATTGTACTGCAAAAAGTTACTGTTCCTCTGTACCTTTTAAAAGTTTATCTTAGGTAGGATACCACTCTAATATATTTAAAATTTTGACTAATTAGAAACAAATTAAGCAATGATAAAATATAAGATACATCACGTGATTAAAATGTTTTTCTTTGATCTACTTTTATTTTCATATCTTCCTTGATTTAATTACTAATATTTTCTAGAAAGTTGTCCATGTTCTGAAGCATCGTGCTAATTATTATTATATATTATTAATATATTCCTACAATTTACTTCATAAACTTACTTAATTTTCTCATTTTAAATATAATTGAGATATTTCTTACTTTTTAAAAATTATTTTAAATTGTTTTATTTCTTCCCCTTTGATTTGTTTCACAGTTCTAACTTAGTAGGGAAGTTCCCGGAAATTTGACATTTCTATTATTAAAACAATTTTGCCTTTATTTTTAAGAATTAATTCTGCCATATTTATATTAAATTTTAATTTTTAACTATGTTTTCCATGTTTATTGAGATATAATTGATATATAATATTAAATTAGTTTAAGGGTACAACGTAATGATTTGATATATGTATATATTGTGAAATGATTACTGTGATAAATTTAGTAAACATCCATCAGCTCACATAGTTACAAAATCTGTTTTGTGATGAAGATTGTTAAGATTTATTCTTGTAGCAAATTTCAAAGTACAACACAGTGTGTTAACTATAGTCACCTTACTGTACATTACATTGCCGGTTTGTACCTTTTGAATGCCTTCACCTATTTCCCCCACATCCCACCCCCTCCTCTGGAAATGACCAGTATGTTCTCTCTATTTCTATGAGTTCAGGATTTTTTTGGATTCCTCATATAAGTGAGATCACACAG
This sequence comes from Ursus maritimus, assembly GCF_017311325.1. Classification (NCBI taxonomy): domain Eukaryota; kingdom Metazoa; phylum Chordata; class Mammalia; order Carnivora; family Ursidae; genus Ursus; species Ursus maritimus. Next base: position 61,216,947 of record NW_024424452.1, read on the forward strand.
TATTTGTCTTTTTTGTTTGTTTGATTGATTGATTTCACTTAACATTATGCTCTCAAGATCCATTCATATTGTCACAAATGTCATGATTTCCTTTTTATGGCTTCATAATATTCCATTGTGAATATTATGAGTTATTCCAATATTATTCCACTATGAATAATTCCATTATTATAAGTGATATACATATTACAATTTTTTCATCCGTTCGTCTGTTGATGGACAATTGGGCCATGTCTTTAGGGATACAGATATCTCTTTGAGATAGTAATCTTACTTCTTTTGGATGTATCTCTTGAGATAGTGATTTTGTTTCATTTGGATATATATCCAGAAGTAGAATCGCAGAATCATATTGTAGTTCTATTTTTAATTTCTGAGGAACATCCATACTGTTTTCCATAGTGGTGTCACCAATTTACATTCCCACTTATACTGCACAAGGGTCCCCCATTATCGATATCCTCAGTAACCCTTGTTATCTTTTGTTTTCGATGATAATCATTCTAACAGTTATGGGGTGGTATCCATTGTGGTTTTTATTTGCATTTCCTTGATGATTAGTGATGTTGAACACTTTCTCATGTAGACACCTATATGATGTCTTTGGCAAAGTGTCTATTCAATTCCTGTGCCCATTGTTAATTGGACTGTTTGGTATTTTTGCTAATGACTCATATGAATTCTATTTTAAATATTGACCCCTTATCAGAAGTGTGATTTGCAAACATATTTTCCCATTCCATAGGTTGCTTTTTCATTTTATTGGCAGTTTCCTTTCCTGTGAAGAAGCTTGTTTGATATAGCCCCATCTTGTTGATTTTTGCTTTTGTTGCCTTTGCTTTTCAAATAGAAAAATGATTGCCAAAACTGAGGTCTTAAATATTACACCCATTTTTTCTTCTAGAAGTGTTATATTTACAGATTTTTTGTTCAAGTCAATAAGCTATTTTCCGTATTTTCTGTTGATTTGTTGTGGATGGTATAATATAGGGGTTCAGTTTTGTTCTTTTTGTGTAGCTGTTCCATTTTCCCAACACCATTTATTGAAGAAACTGTCCATTCCCCACTGTATATTTTTAGCTTCTTTGTTGTAAATTAATTGACCATGTATTTACGGGTTTATTTCTGGGCTATCCATTATATTTCATTGATCTGTGTGTCTTTTTTTTTTTTTAGGTCAATACCAAACTGTTTTGATTATTATAGTTTTATAACAGTTTGAAGTTTGGAAGCATGATGCCTCCGGCTTTGTTCTTTCTCAAAATTGCTTTGGCTATTTGGGCTTTTCTGTGGTTCCATATACATTTTAGGATTGTTTGTTGTGTATCTTTATGAAAAGTGCCATTGGAATTTTGATAGAGAGTGCATTAAATTTTTACATTGGTCTGTGTAGTATGGACATTTAAAAGTATTAATTATTCTATTCTATGCATAGGAAATATCAATTTATTTAGTCTTCTTCAGTTTCTTTCATGAATATCTTATAGATTTCAGTGTAGAGATCTTTCACCTCCTTGGCTATAATTATTCCTAGGTAGTTCTTTCTTTTTTATGTAATTATAAGTGGTATATTTTTCTTACTTTCTCTTTCTGATAGTTCATTGTTAGTATATAGAAATGCAACTGATTTTTTAAATATTGATTTTGTATCCTGCAACTTTGCTGAATTTGTGTATTAGCTCTAATGGTTTTTTGGTGGAGAATTTAGGTTTTCCATTATATAATATCATGTCATCTGCAAATAGTAACAGTTTTACTTCTTCCTTCCCAATTTGGATGACTTTTATTTATTTTTTTCTTGCCTAATTGCTCTGGCTTGAACTTTCAGTACTATATTGAATAAAAATGGAGAAAGTGGGCATCTTTGTCTTGTTCTTAATCTTAGATGATATGCTTTCAACCTTTCACAATTAAGTATGATGGTAGTTGTGGGCTTGTCATATATGGTCTTTATTATGTTGAGATATGTTTCTTCTGTACCCAGTTTGTTGAGGTTTTTGTCATGAATGAATTTTAGTTTATCCGTTGCATGATGCCATTGTATTTCAAGAATATCTGTTTAAAAAAAAACAAAATTTTTATTGTAAAATTTCAGGTACTTCATAATTATCACATAATATATATGTGTTTATAGCTATACATATATATTAAATGTAATCGCTATACATATACATAGCTATAAATACATATGCATATTTATTTAATTATCTATAGCCAGGATTTATTGTACTCTTAGTAGTTTTTCACCATTCTTTTTATTAACAGAGCTTAGATATGCTTTAGACATGTTGTGAAATTCACTATTCCACTTGATTTCCACATTTACATTTATCTTCTGCTTGAATTTTTTAGTTGGATTCTTCTCTTGTGCACTTTCTTTAAGTGGATAAACAGTTGTCTTATTTTCTGAATTTTTTTATATCTGCAAATGTATCTTTTCTCAATGCTATGCTTGTGATTGATATCTTGGTTAAAAAAAGATTTGGGGGCTGTGATCTCATCTTTCAGAAGCTTCCAGATGCTATTCCCCACTCATCTAACAGATGAGGACACTGGCAATACAACTTTTAGTTATTTGTTAGTCATATGTTCTCTTTCTGGAAATTTTGTAGATTAAGCTTAGGAATTTTATGAGGCTTAAGCCTCTTATTAATATCCTTTCTATCTTTCTTGCCTATAATTAAAGGGTGAAATTCTTTCAGTCTGAAAGGTAAGGCTTCAAAAATTTTTTAACTTAATTTTACTTGATATATTATTCATATGAACAGAAAAGACAAAATAATTTGATGTACAGCCGTAACTGCAAAACACAACTTTGTCAAATCTTATCATTTTGTCAGGTTTACTCCAACTATTATTTTGTTGTCATTTTAAGTGAAAATAACTTACATATAAGGAAGATTCTTATTCATTCCTCCACAATCTATTCATCTTCCTCTTTCTCCAGAAGGCCTATAATGAATTTGGAAATTCTTAAACAATAGAAAGATTGAAAAATGTTTCTCTTGTGATAAAATATTAAATAAATGGTATGTGCTTCTGCAACCTTTTTTTATACTCAGCATAGTTTTTGAATTTTATCAGTCTTGATGCATGTAGTATTTGTTCATAGTTTTAATTGCTTTATTATATTCTAATATATGAATATATATAAACATATATTTCTATATATTTATATTTATATACATTTTTAAGTTATGTTCTGGATTTTATAAATATATATATATACACAAATATACATATTCTTAAACTATACACATATATTTAGTATTCATTTTTACTTTGATGTACATTTAAGATATTTGAAGTATTGCTATAATAAATAATTTTATACAAAAAATTTAATATTCCTGAGATATATTCACATACTTTTCTAGAATATTTCCTCATTAGTGGAATTGTTAAATCTTGAGTAATATTATGTTGTACAAAGTATAAAATACATTCTCTGGCATGTCTGACTTAGTCTTCCATTAGATATCTTTTTCTATACCAAATGTATAAATATATTTTCCTATATTCTATATAACACTTTAACTTTAGTTTTGCAATCAAATAACACCTTCATGTTTTTCTTTGTTATTACTTAAGGTGCATATATTCTATATGAACATCAGAAAAGGATTAATAAGTAAGAATTAATGGAAAAGTTTATGTTACCTAGAATTTATACATGTGTATATTAGCTGGATTACTCAATATCAAAGCATCATTTATTGAATATTTCATTGTTGTCCAGTCCTATCATTAGCAAAGATGATAATGAGGACGTGAGGACAAGGACACAGGTTGCTGGTTAGAGTCATGAACTTCTGTGTCAGGGAGCTATGTAAATGCCAGAGACCCACATACACCTGGGACATTGCCAATAGCACTGACACCAACATTAAATGACCTGCTGAGACTAGGCAATTACAGAGATATTTCTGTGCTAGAAACCAAGACTAAGGAACTACATTTGTGCCTAAGAACAACTTTTATTAGACTGCAATTTACATTAGGATGATGAAGGGGGAGGGCACCAGGGTGGCTCTGTCAGTTGAGTGTTGGACTCTTGGTTTCAGCTCAGTTTATGATCTCAGGTTCATGGACTCCAGCCCCCTATCGGGCTCTATGCTCAGCTTCGGAGTCTGGTTGAAATTCTCTGCCTCGGGGCACCTGGGTGGCTCAGTCAGTTAAGTGTCTGCCTCAGACTCAGGTCATGATCCTGGCACTGTGGGATGGAGCCCCGCATTGGGCTCCTTGTTCAGCAGGGAGCCTACTTCTCCCTCTTCCTCTGACTGCCACTCCCTCTGCTTGTGCTCTCTATCTCTCTCTAATAAATAAAATCTTAAAAAAAAAAAAAGAAAGAAATTCTCTGCCTCTGCCCCTCCCCATGCTTGTGCTTTCTCTTTCTCTAAAATAAATAAATAAAATCTTTTTAAAAAATAGGTGATGAAAGAGGGCACCCCACTGAGCTCTCAGGTGATCTTGTTGCTCCTACCAAAAAAAAAAAAACCCACACAAATAAAAAATTATAAAATGAAAATAATATGCTAATTAATAACTAAAATAAATAAGACTTCTATGGTCATATTTTGGCTAAGTTTCATTGAAACTAATACAAAATTTTGTTTCTGTGTATGTATAAGATTTTCAATATATCTATCAGATAAACTCTATTAATTGGACTCTTTCTAAAGTTTTGTTGATGATTATCTGCCCATTAGTAAAATAGTAAACTATGGAATAGTTTTTTTATAGTGACTGTGGATATATAACAATTTTTTTGTCTTCTTTTCCTCTATGTATCTGAGAGTACATGATTACATCCATCTACCAAAAAAGTTAATTTCTTATATCCTCCTGTTCTTTTTTTTCATTTTATGATTAATGCAGTATCCCTTTTTATCATCAATAATTATTTTTGCCTTAAGTCCTCTTTGTCTGATATGAATATTGTGCCTACTTCCTTTATGTGTTTGTATTCCTTGCATATCTTAGCATTTATTTTTTAAAAATTTTAATTTTCTTGTTAAGAGCTGACAAATGGAGTTCACTTTTAGCCAGGATGTAGAAACAGACCAGAGTTGTCACCCTTAGCTTGACGCAATTAAAAGACCAGACAAGACATAGCAATGGTTTTGAGACATTGGACATAAGACAACATAGGACACTGATCATAGCAAGTGGGGAAACAAACAAGTTGAAACCTCTGTTTGCCCCCAGCATACTGTCTGGAGAGAGTTTTTAAGCCCCAGCAGAGGAAGAGGGAAGTCTGGTGGAGCATGGCACCCCCCTGAGTTGAGAAGACTTTGGGAGAAAGGGAAGAGCAAGGCAGCTAGAGTTTGCAGGGCAGACAAGCACCAGAGGGAACTACATTGAGTGAGAGCTTTGAAAATCTTCAAAGGGTCACCCTGAAGTCACCAGCCTCTGTCTTCAGAGGTAGTCCTATTGTGTAGGGTTAAATAACAAAGGTTTTACCCCTTTATATACAGGACTAAGAGGAAATCCTACATCTTACCGATTTGCAATGGAAACACTGATAGAGTGGTTTAATAGGACTTACAGTTGCTCTTTTTAAGAGGCAAGATTACCTGTAAAATCTGTGTCAGGACTAAATATGTAAAAAGGGTTTAATTGATCCATACCATAATGTAAAATATTGTAGAAGGGTAAGTTACGTAAATAATTACAGAAATAGTTTATGTAGAGCTATGTTAAAATGTGGTTGTTTT